>NC_141293.1:20082579-20457579 GCF_037954325.1 Fistularia commersonii
CGTCTCTGCAGTTTAGCAGCAGTCTCTAAGGTACTTTTAACCCCGGCTTGATTTATTCTTGTTTTTCATTTTATTTTTCAATGATTTTTTGTCCAATTTTCATGTGATTTCCAACTAACGTTCTGTTCTGAGTAGAAAACGGACAGCATTTTCTTCTTCTGTAATGGACGTGTATTTTCATGGTTTGTGTACATTTGCCGCCTAGTTTCACATCGGACAGTGAGAGAGGACCAACTTTCCCCATGATTTGGACAATATTCACACCTATTCATTTCAGCGTTTATTGGAAGAAATGGACGGTCTTTTGTATTTTGTATCACTCAATGAGCAGAGAGAAAAAACCTGCTATCCAGCTGAGGAGGCGTAGAAAGACACGGGGTTTGTTCAGCAGTTCCAGGTCACATGAGTGGGAGTGACTGGTGGAAGATGCAGGCCGATGGCGGTCATGTGTGTGTGCGCACACTTTTCACGTGCACCGCCCGCTTTCACCTACTCTAAGAAGTCGACAGTAAAAATCTATGTCTTTTAACCATTAAAACCATTGAAGAAAAATATCTCAAAGCTATAAAGATGTCAGCCTTTTTTCTAATTGTCCGGTCACCTTCAATTTCCTTTTCTAAGATGATTTGACAAACATTACCTAAAAAAAAATCTCAGAAAAGGAGATCAACTTTACTCCAACAAGAAAAGTTCTCCGTATCAGCATTAATATAATCTAAAACTGACAAGATGCTTCACCGAGGAAGAAAGGAAATAACGAATTACTGTTGTGAAATTACATGATATATACATGGCAAGACATTAATAAGCTACTTACAAAAACCTAGAATAAATTCACCTTGTGGTCCTCTGGATGTTTAACACCTTTATTTTTGCAGACTTGGGCCCTTAGAGGTTTAATAACTCCTGCCTCGTGCAGCTGCATCGCCGTCAATTTGAAAGGTAGATCTGGAGAAGTTGTTTTTTGGAGAAGTTTGTTCTGGTTGTCATCCAACTCTAGAGTTCAGGGTCGCAAAGGCAACCACATGTTGATCTGTTATTTAATGTTTAGTCAATTCACAGCCCGCTTCACTTTGGTTGAAAAATAGTGGAAATCAATTCGATAAAATACGAAATAATCGATCATCTTCCCCTTTGGATAATCTTGTGATTTACAGTTTTTCTGCATTCGATCTGAATGTACGACTTCCTTGTGATCATCTTAAAATGAGTTTGACTTTTATTGACAGCACAAGAGACAAACCAGATTTGCCTTCATTTTTTTCTACGATGGACAAACGCGTCCGTTTTTCACTGCAAGTCATTTTATCTGTCATGACATAAATGCATTTCAGGAAATGTTTCAAGGTTAAACCCGATCTGGTCAAAATGATGGATCCGCTGATAAACTACCGTTTATCACTGATCCTTTAGAAATCTCTTGCTATCGGAGCGTCTGTGACACAGAGGCAACTTCTGTCTCAAATACATTTGTCAGTATGGACTCATGGGGATGGAAATAAACGTTTTGCTGTTTCTTTTTGAGTCCCTGTAAAAAGAAAGAGTGACATGTTTCCTGGGAAAAGAACTCCTGAAACCTTTGGCCAGATGGTGTGAGGGCGCTGGAATGAAAGCAAGCCTTTCCACAAGGGGGGTGTTTCTCCTCACAGCTTGAGGAGGCCCGTGTGCGTGTCTGTGTGTGTGCGTGTCTGTGTGTGTGCGTGTGTGTGTGTGTGCGTGTGTGTGTGTGTGTGCGTGTGTGTGTGTGTGTGTGTGTGTCCTCTCACAGGAACACTTGCTTTGCAAGGCCACACTTTGATAGAATTCGACTTGACAACATATAACATGTAGATGCTTTTCGCCAAAGCATGGCTTGGGTGCAGAGAGGCAGCGGCTCGTCCCACGCGTCCTGTGATGCAGGGAAATAACTTCTAGTAACACACCGTGACACCCCGTGGGGTCTTTTTTGGTGGGAAAACAAAAAAAACAACAAAAAGCTGCATCATCTATTCCAAGGCGACACTTTGCCAAAGGAAGATGCGTCCAAGCAGCCTCTTTGCGTGGGAGCTGCAGCTTCGTGGCGTGGGAGATGCAGCCTCTCACCGTGGGAGCTGCAGCTTCCTGGCGTGGGAGCTGCAGCTTCTCACCGCGGGAGCTGCAGCGTCTCCGCGCTGCAGCGACGCTCCGTGCGCGTCCGCGGCCCGAGTGTGTGCCGAGACGCCCCTCGCTCTGAAAAGATGTTTTAAAGCATGGATGGTTTGTTTCCACCACTAAACCAGGCGATTCCTTTTCAGACGTGCACACGCCGAAACCGCCCGAGGTGCGTGGAAGGCTCCCGCGGCAGACCGTACCACTGCGCGCCACGCACGGCGCGGCGACATCCTTCACCATCAGTGGCCTCGGAGTGCCTTCAAAAATATCGCTGCTCGTGATTTCAACGCAATGTAGGAGAAACATCGGTCATATTCAGACGTGTGTGTGTCTGTGTGCGTGCGTGTGTCCGTGCGTGTGTGTGCGTGTCGGTCGCATCCTCCACCGGCAGGAGTGGTTCGTTCGGATGGGAGCGGTCATGTGACTTTTTCCGTTTCGCCATTTTGCTCTTCCACACCGGCGCTCCCGCTGCTAGCGACGTCCTTGCAGCCTCCGGAGTCGCGAGCCGCCCGAAGCCGAAGCTGCCGAGCGGGAAACTTTCCACGCACACGCACGACCAGACAGAAGGTCACCGCGAACACCGAGACAGAATGTCTTCTGAGGAGAGCCCCGAGTACTCGCCTTTCTTCGCAGTGATGGGAGCCTCGGCGGCCATGGTCTTCAGCGGTAACTACACTCACACACACACACACACACACACACACTCCGCGGCTCACGCCAGCCGCTCCACAATGTCACACTTCGGAAGGCCTCTCACAGCCCGCGGCGGTTGCGGTGCGCACACCTGCCCTGGATGCGGGACGGAGCCGGAGGATGGACGCGGCGGGCCGGAAGCGCCAGGCTGGAGGCTGCAGGCTGGAGGCCGGAGGCTGAGGGCTGGAAGCTGCGGGGCTGGAAGCTGCAGGCTGGAGGCCGGAAGCTGGAAGCTGCAGGCCGGAAGCTGCGAGGCTGCAAGCGACCGACCGGCGGCCGCTTGTCACGCCGAGGCGGCGGCTGCTGACCGCCGAGCCGCGCGGCGGCCGCAGAGGTCATCTCTGTTGGCCATCGTGAGATCGTTCATGAATTGGCGTCGAGGTGCGGATATCCGTGCGTAAGAGGATCCATGTGGTCGTCCGGCGCTCTGACCGGAGAACCGGGCCTTCTGAGCGGGGAAATGTGTGCCGTCATCGGCGTCCGGCGCGCCGGAGCTCCCACACCCCGGGAGGCGCCGCGCCGCGCCGCAGAACGGGTTCCTCATCCGTGGCCGAGGACGACCATGATGTAACATCCCTTCCTTCCCGGATGGGATTCCTCGCCGAGCGTGTGCGTCTCTTGCTTCCTCCCGCGCTCTCCGGCGGAGACGCAGTGATCCGGCCGCCGGCCGCCGGCCCGCAGCGGCCTCGGACACACTCGGTCTCACCGCCGCTTCTGGACGCATCGCTCGGCTTCCAGTTGTGCAGCAGTTTTACGGTTTCTCCCCGAATCGCTGCCGAGGTCTCTGTAGAACCTTGACATTCCAGCTCCACCCACTGTGCATTAAGAAGGCTGCCTCTGGTACATAATAATCAAAGCTTTCCGCTGTCAAATAACCTAAAAACATCTTTCTTGAAAAAAGATCCACTCCGTTTTTACTCTGTGACATTTCAGTCTGAAGACTTGTACTGGGTCAGGTTCAGCAGCAGTGCAGGGTGTCTTGTGTGGCCTCAGGTCACCCTTCCAGAGTTTGCTCCTCCTTCAGGGGAACCCCGGTTTCCTCCCATATCACCCGAAGGCTCGGAAATGTTTGCCAACGGTCGTGTGTGTCGGTGCCGTTGACCGGCTCCGGGTCCAGGACGCTCCGCCTCACGCACAGTAACATCCCGGCTCACCTTCTGCACTCCGTGTCCACAAGGAACTGTGTAGATACAAAAGATTCAATGCAATGGCATTGTGGTCCCACGCATTTAAAATGTGTGTGTGATCCAGGTGTGTTACCAGAAACACTGACCAGCCCGAGCCGCCGTTAAATCACCGGTGAGCTGAAGCAAACGTGTCAGGCGGCTGGACAGCAGCGCGCCGAGCCGACGAGCCAGGACTCCTCGGAAGGCCGGCCCGTTTTCATGGGAAGAAGGAGCCAGTTTGTGAAACATTCTGGCCAAAGGGGAACGTTCAGTGACACCGTTATTATCCAGTTTTCTTAAACACTGTCTGAAAACTGGTGTATCTCATGTACGTCACATGGGTGTTTCACTGTTTCAGTGGTCGCTAATGTCAGCCGGGTAGAAGCACATTTTCTTCTCCTACTTCTTCTTTGGGCTTTGCCCTTCAGGGTCTCCACGTCCATCCACCTTCTCCATCTCACCCTGTTCTCTGGATCCTCCTCTCACACCAGCTACCTTCATATCCTCTCTCACCACCTCCATCCACCTTCTCCTTGCTCCTCCTGCCTGGCAGCTCCGATTCCAGCCAGGTAGAAGCAAATGGACTGGTAGGATCTGGACTAAGTCACCCCAGAGCTGAGCAGATGGCCGTGTGGCGCTGGATTAAGTCTGTTAACGTGACGTGATGTGAATGTTTCCCACTGGTAGCTGCTTAGATGCATGTTGTGTTCCCGTCTAAAACACTTAGGTTTCAGTCGCACAAGGAAGGAAAAACAGGTTGATTTCAAATTAATCACAGATTACAGTGAAGAATTAAAGCGAGGATAACACAAATGGAGATGGTGGATGTCAAAAACGACCCGTTCCTAGAATGGGTTTCATTTTATTCAGGTACATTTAATAAATGTGGCCATTTAGTCAGATAGAGATAGATGAGAGATATTTGATGCCTTGTGTTTTTTGTTTTGTTTTCTGGAACGAGAGTGTTCAGATAGTGTGGCCGCTCGTGGATTCAGCAGAACTAAAAAGTGATGCCTCATAAATCAAATCCACGAGATCGAATTGGATTCTAAATTATCCCGAAACATCGGCAGTCGTATTCTGTAACTGCCGGTGTTTTTTGACAATAAATCCATTGTAGAGTGTGTGAGCCTTCACTGGTCTGCAGCGACCATCCCCTCCGTACGGAAAGATGACGTGACCAGGATTTTCTTAAACTGTTTTTCTCTTGTTGTTTTCTCCATTGAGCAGTTACACAGCAGTAGAACGTTGTTCCACCAATTTACCAGAAAGCTAATAATTCAGTTCCCCCTTGTGTCGTGATGCTTTGGTCTCCACTCTCAAATGTTTTTCTTCCTTTTTCCTACAATTGGATTATTGAGTCTCAATGTGCAGAAAAAAATGACTGTGCAGAGTTTGACTTTTGAATTTTATTTTTAAAGTAATTTGCCGGATAAGAAACTCCCTCCCTAGTAACAGTACATTGGGAATCTCAAGGGATCCACATTGTGCAGGTTTATGATGTTCACTAATAGTGAGACCTTTTCTCTACTGCCCATTATTCCTATTTTCCCCCAAAATAAACTCGGTATGTCAGCTTTTGCGGTTCACATCCAGGAGTGAAGGATTTTGCTTAAAAGACGATGGAAGTACGTGGCATCTGTATCCACCGTCCGAATCACAATGTTCCTCGCCTCACTTTAAATGATGGCAGGCCACCAAGCTGTGGATCCGAAATAATAGTCAATTAAATAGTCAACACACACACACACACACACACACACACACACACACACACACACACACACACACACACACACACACACACACACACACACACACACACACACACACACACTAGCAGCCTGCTCAGAATGGCTTTGAGACTCAGTATTGTGCCCTGACTGAGCAGTTGATAAACATTTTAATAGTCCGTACATAACAGAGCCTGACAGATCTGCTTTGTTAGGTGTGATTCACTCACTCTAAAGTGTGCTGATATATAATCTCCAGACACGGCTTAGTGCCGCTAAACACCGTGGATTGTCCTAATCTCTTCTCCCATTGTGGTGCTGGTCTGTCGCCGATTGTCTTGTTTTTTTTATCGTATATTACGCCGAGTCCCTATATGAAGTTGATGCAACGTGCTGATGCACCACACACACACACACACACACACACACACACACACACACACACACACGTGCTGTGATGAAGAGTAGCAGACATTGTTCAGCTTTCGTTGAATCCACCGCCACGTAGACCTCAATCAGCCGCCGTCTGAGACGCTCAGCAAATCCTGAATGTTGTAAGCCGCACAATATGGGCCCGTTGCCGGGCTACCGTGTTACTGTAGATTGTCCCGGCTTAAAACCTACAGGCAAAAAACTGCAGCCCCCCTGCGGTCAGGCTTCGCTGAAAAAGATGGCATCGTACATCGAGAGGCTGGAATGTATAAGTTTTCTGATCGCCTTCGTTGCTTGCTCTCAGCGGGGAAAGAAAACGTAGAACCTTTTACTTGGTCCAAATGATTAGGCGAGGTTGAGTCGGCCGAAATCGAACCAAACAAAAAAACATGTTATGAAAGGTGCTTGTTAATTCCTCCTAATCTGAGTTTAGTAGGAGAAATAGCTTACGTTGCCTACAGGACTCTTGTCACAATAAGGAGTTTCAGATGGAGAATATTTGAAATTTAATTCTTAGCGTGTCGTATTGTCGTTCGTACGGTATCGCTTGAAAGACGATTGACAACATCGCTCCACCGCGAGCGTTGAGAAAAGTGACGCTCTATCAGTGGAAGTTGTTTTTGTAGAACTCTGGCTTTGTGACAAAATAGAAGCCGGGTCGGTCCTTCGGGGTTCCCCGGCGTGACATCGGCCCCATCGAAACGTCTCCGGTTGGCATGGAGGTTTTCACTTGAAAACTCAACGTGGCTGTTGTGGCCACGGACAGCGTTAACACCCTTCTTTCTTTCTTGGCCAGCGTTAGGAGCGGCGTACGGAACGGCGAAGAGTGGCACGGGCATCGCCGCCATGTCGGTGATGCGGCCAGAGCTCATCATGAAGTCCATCATCCCCGTGGTCATGGCCGGTATCATCGCCATCTACGGCCTGGTGGTGGCGGTGCTGATAGCAAACAACATCTCAGAGAATGTCACCCTTTACAAGTAAGCGTCAGGTGGACTGCATTTCACACACTCTCTCACGGTCTCTTACACGGCGTATCTGTGTATTATAAACACTCATGTGTGATTGATCGTGCACTTAAGAAGCTCATTATCTCTGTTGTACAGTTTTTCTCTAATAGAATTCTTTAAGATAATAAGGTTTGAAAACTAAAAATAGTCCAAGTAAGGACTTGATCATCAAAAATTCAACATTGTGCTTCAAAACAGAAGTTTCATTAATATAGCAATAGCAATTCTCCTGTATTAGCGCAGGATACTGTGTTAGGATGTCGCTCTCAGGAGTTCAGTTTAACCCGCTTGTATTTTGGGGACCGTTTTTTAAAGCATTGCTGCCGTTCTACTCCCGTTTGTTAGTTTGGTGAATAGAACATATTAAATGGTCGCTAGAGGTCTTGTGATTTATCAGTCACGTCGATACATAATTATATTTACTGGGTGAAGCTAAATCCACGTTCTCTTCAGGATGACACAGATCTGTTAAAAGTTTGGATTTAAAAGTGTGCGACCCGGTAATAAATGCACATTATTGCCATTCTCTTCCATTTTATTTGAATATTGTCGAATGACTCATCGAAAGGCCTTCCGCGCTTGCGGTGTGATTTGGTGCTTTTATGGCAGCATTAGACCACCGCATGGTTTCAGTAAGCGCATTAGGCAGATGACTTCTGACATGGACGTCACGAGACGGACGGGATTTTTCCGTGTGTGTGTTCATTTTTATAGAAGCCTTTTATAGAAGCCCGACACTACCGACAGTTAAACGTGGCAAACATGATGCCGTGACGGTACATTGTTAATACATACATACATACATTGAGGGCATCCTGCTGGCCTTAAACTTTAGCTGTGGCTTTTACTCACGACTCAATTTTCTCATATATTTTCTCCGCCTCCAGGAGTTTCCTGCATCTGGGCGCCGGTCTGAGCGTGGGGCTGAGCGGCCTGGCGGCCGGCTTCGCCATCGGCATTGTCGGCGACGCGGGCGTGAGAGGCACCGCCCAGCAGCCTCGGCTTTTTGTGGGCATGATCCTGATCCTGATCTTTGCCGAGGTGCTGGGGCTTTACGGCCTGATCGTGGCTCTCATCTTGTCTACAAAATAAAGTGTTTGCGTCCCCACCATCTTATCCATTCCACATCAAGCAGCAAGAACAAATCGATTTTCACCTTCTTCCATGACACCCTTTGGGTCTGACAGGATGGGACGGCAGCGGTCGGCTCCGTCACCGGTAGATGCCGTCTCACCATATTGTCCAAAGCCATCCGGTCGTGTCAGGTCCGGTGTACAGAACAGGCATGAAGATGTATTGGTTGTTGTGGGATGAGTGTGGACCGTCTGCCCGATTCGTTGTCTGATCTTATCCTGTACGGTGGTCCGAAGCCCTTCCTCCTCCTCCCACCCTTGTATTATGTAGTAACCAGTCTGTGCTGTGAGTATCAACGTTTCCCCGCCGCCCCCCCGCCCGCCGCTCCCCTCACCTGACTTCTGTTCTCCCTTAGTGGTTTTGTCATTTTTATCCAAGACTGCGGAGGAACCGTGCACACTAGTATTTTATTTATTGTGTTACTTTTGGGGACCATATTTGAATCATGGTGGCGAGGAGAGGTCAAGACTTTTTTTTTTTTCCACTATTTATGAAGCGCTGAGAGGATTTTGTTTCAATGTTACTGTCTAAATGGAATACTGTTTATTGAAGACCCTATATACATAAAAATCTATATAAATTATCTGTGTATAGTTAGATGAATTGCACTGTGGGTAATTGTTCTAAGTGCTTGAAATTCCTCTGGATGTAGTGTGATTAATTAATGGAGGATGTCCACATGTTGATATGGAGTTGAGTGTTTGTGTGGTTGAGGGTGTGTGAGTGTGTTTGTGTGTGTGTGTGTGTGAGTGAGTGAGCGAGCATGTGTACGCGTGTGTGCAATTGATATGGGTGCATAATGGGTATAAAAGGATTTATGTTGAATATTCTCAAACACTGGTATCGTTAACCTGTAGTGCTGCTGTCTTGATTTCTGTTTGGGTTTTTCGTTTGTTTAAGCTCACTGTTCAGCCATGCTTGTCAAATTTCCAAATAAAACTCAACCTCCTCCAGAACTCTGTTCTTATGTTTTATTTTGAAAATAAAAGCCGTATGTAACAATAGTCACAATATTAACAAGGCATTCTATTTGCTGAATAAGCCAGTTTAATTCTAAGCAGTCAGAAGTCAGTTTTGAGAGATTACGGCACATCATTGTATATATTTTGGTTCATATGATCTGGCCAGTACATTTGCCCCTTGCGGCAAAAGAAAATTATTCTGCGGTAATATTTAATATTAAAATAAATAAGGAATTCTTAACTTGGCGCATAAGAATTATAAATGTACAACTTAGCAGAAAGTCATTTCCTGGGACACTGCATCCTATTTTCAATGAATAACATAAAAAATGTAATATCAGTAATCTTAAAAGTTATTTTACACGCTAATTTTAGGTGTACATTCACATTAGGGTTGAATCAGTAGTTTGTACTTTTGATTATAAGGACTTAGCTTCCCTTAGGGACATGATGATCCTCATAAAACCAAGACAGAATTTTTAAGATTCCAATTTCCTTTCTCCTCTCCTGCTTCGCTGTCCAGAATCGCTTTCTTCTCCTTTTCACTTGCCAGCTCTTGTCACTTCTCATTATGAATCTGATGGCATTCATTTGATCTCTACTTTAAATATTACACTCCTTCACCATTGCATGGGACACCTCCTCTGTTAGGGGACCTTTTTGATTGTTGTCATAAATACGCAATTGAGTTTTTGCTAAATGTTTACATTAAAATGCATTTGTTCCTATAAACATGCATGTAAATACAGTAAAGTGTTTATATAGGACACTGACCTTTGAATATTCATATTTTGTTTCTTCACATTGTCCACCACATTTAAGTCAAGTGAAAGTCTATTTTCAATAAATGGCATGTACATCAAAAACTTTCCATTGCACTTTCCACCCTGACTTTCACACTTCTGTAACAAGCCGGAGTTAACAAAACCCTTCATAGAATAAAACAAGAAACCAACACACGCCCAAAAGCAACAACTCTAGAATTAAAGCACTAAAAAAAGAAAGGCACAGCTATGAGGAGACGCCAAAGGCGAGACCAAACACAAAAGTGGTCGACCTCTTGTGAGCCCGAGTTATATTTTGCCCTTAAACGGAAGCTGCTTGTTTGTCTGAGCCATTGATTTCTTCATTTCTGTCCCCCTATGAGGAAATTGTGTGCAGGAGTCTTCAGCACCTGATACTGCATTCCTCCCAAATTTGAATTGTTGTCTTCATGTCTGGAAACTTATTTTTGCAACATGCTTGTTGCAGGAAAAGCAAATGACACAAATCAAAAAAAAAACAGGACACACAAAACTCATCCATTTTTATGGTTCAAACTTGCTTTTTAGTGTTCAGCAGTGTTTATTATGTATTGATGTAGGTTTGATCTAAATTAAAAAAACATTTGCAACAAGCTTAGGTGCTTCTAATTTGAACGTATTTGTTGAAGACGTGATAAAGTAGCCCCCCGTGCCCCTCAAAGCCAACCACATTTTATGGAGCCTGAAAAGAAGCATTTTTATAGTTCACTGTGATAAATATAAGTTCCAACTAACCCACTGCTCCAATGTGAAACATGTTACATGCATAAATGATGTTACGCTCTCCATACAGATTTAGGTCACTCTGCCGCACAAACTAATGTTAAGTATACAGAAATGAAAAGTCATTTACAGTCCACCCATTCCAATTAAAATTAGAAATGCATTTGAATGTGAAGCAAGATTTTCAACTGTTAGAAGCTTCAATGCTGCAGGAATGAATCCACAAAAGATCAATATATAAAATGAGTTTGAAAAAAAGTCAATCGCTCCATTTTACTTTGGGATTTCGGCACAACATCTGTAGAATATGAAATTCTGTATAATGTAAAAGCATGCCGTATCACTGTCATACTGCCACGATGGTTACTTTCACATCGTGGCAATACTAGTGTAAATAGTAATACTTTCCATGCTGACCTTTTTGGGGCTTTGAAAAGAAATGTTGTCGAATTATAAAGGTCCTTTGACTTCTGTTTTGTCGGTGAATAGAAGATAAGAAATGACTCAATAAAAGATGGAATTGTACTTTTGCTTTCTAAACCTAAAGGCAAATACTTCAATTTGCAAAAAGGATGTGCTTTTGAAAGTTGCTTTCAATCGGGTTGCGTCATATAATGTCTCACAGGGATTAAATGATAAAAAAAATCCCATTGTACAGATACGATTTTGCTTGTAAAAGCCCACTTTGTAATTACACTTCTCAAATGGTGTTGTACTCTTGGGCTACTGGCATAATAAGTCGTGAAATTGCCACTCTCGACTCTTTGACTGGAAATGACAGCTTTTGGTCCGGTTCTATTTGTGCTCCATCGTCGCCCTCCGTAAAGTTCAGCTATTGCTGTTGCTATGGAAACGGGCTGTATGATGACGTCTTCCCCTTTAAAATGGTGTTCTACTACGACGCTGCGCAGGCGCACTCGGACAACTTCACCCGCCGCGCTATGATGTCATCACACTACCGTTTGACGTCACAGGCGTTTAGACGATAAAAGGTTTCATTTGGGGGACGAGGCTGAATGCAACGTCCCGTTCTTGTTGACCTTGTTGCCTGAAGGTCTTTTAGGGGGAAAATCGATGTTACACGAACAAGAAATAAAAAAAGAGGAGTCTGTCTGGATGCAACCCTCCCCATCAACAACAAGTAGCCGGTGGAGGCGCAGCTCCGAGGAGCCGCTCGGTATTTTTTTACGCTCACGCTGGCGGAAAGTGGGTCATGGAAGAGGGGGTGTTCCAGCAGATTCATTCATCTAAGCTGTGACACCGTCTAGGAATAAGCGGCTTCGCGTAGCGGCGTCTTGCCAGTGACTATTGCGTGAATGCTGACGGTGAACAGCGGCCAGGTAACGTTAGCGACTCCTGTTTTCAACAGCGGTGACAGCCGCGAGCAGCTAATGAAAGCTAACGAGCTAGTTTACGCTAAGGCTGCATTACTAGCATGGTCGCCGCGCCTCCGCCAACCAAACGGCTGGAGGAGCAATAAACCGCCAATTTGGACATGTCAGTTTACGTGTCACCGTGTCCGCCTACTTACCGATTTAAAGCCGCTCTTTTTACTTCAGGTGGGATGCCTCTGACCTTGTTATGGTCGGCTAACACGTTAACTAGTGCATATGCGCTAAGCTAGCAAGCGTTAGCCTGTGCGGTTAGCTCGGTAAGAGAAATAGGATCATCCCGTGTTTGACGAAGAAGCATGTAAACAAACCAGCAACTAACTAACTACTAACCAAAGATCGACTTCGAACAGGTCGATCGAACAGCAATACTTGATGGGGAAGATGGAAATGACAGTATGTGATTGCTTGTGAGAATATTTTAACAGCACGCGTAATACATTTCATTATGACCTTTAAAGTTTAATAATCATTTCGAATATAATCTGAGGCTTTTCCGAAGGGGATTGTTTGCTGTGACTGAAATATAATATGTACATGCAAGGTTTCGGTCCTTTTTTTACCCAACTGTCACAACCATGCAGTCCGTCACTGTGCTACGTATTGGAAGATACAACTTGAAAATAACTGCTTGGTTATTTTTTTCACCGTGTGGGAGGAAAATGAGAACGTTGTTCTACAGCCATGGATAATCTGAAATAAATGTCTGTCTTCATAACTATTGAATCTGTATCTTGAAAAAGTTCATGAGTCGGATTGCAAGAATCTTGTCTTGTTTAAGATATTTGACGCGACAACCCACTTAATGTTTGCATTCTCTCAATTTGAGCTAACATTGACATTATTGTCTGCAAATATTTAAACAGTAGTTTGGGAAACATGGGTCGTAGAATCAATGTTGAGCTGCATGTCTACTATATTAAAGAAGGTTCGGAACACAAGGAAACCTTGCGGCGCACAGATACCTAGATAAACATATTTTGTTTGCAAAAAAGAAAACTAAGAGAAAGTAGTAGACAAGGAGGAAGAAAAGAAAACTAAGAGAAAGTAGTAGACAAGGAGGAAGTAGAAAAGGGGGAAAGTAAGACTGGGGGTTAATTAGAAGAAGTCGACGGGTGAAGATAGGAGAACAGAAGGAAAGTGGGATGACGAAGGAAAGCCGGTCGAGAAGAACAGAGGTGGGGAGGTTAGTAGGTGATGTAAAGAGGACAAAGACGGGAACGCCAATGGATTGCAAAATTGGTTGTTTTAGATATTCCCAATGTCGACCCTTCCGATAATGTTACAAGTTGATGTATTTTTCTCCTAGCCAAGTATTTGCAAAACTGTGTGGTGCTGCATGTATCTTTCAATGCTTCTGAGGACACGCTGTCACCCGGTTTGTTCACTCAGCTGGACGGATGCTGTTCTTTCCACATCTGGACTAAGTCGGAGTATAAACCTAGCGGTGAGCTCTCCTAGCGGCGTGACTGTTGTGACCATGTCCAGAAGGAGCAGGAACAGTCGTGCGTGGCGATACGTTTGGGGAGGAATCCGACGGGACGCCGATGCCCGAGCCCTCGTGTTGGCCTCCGAAACTGAAGAATATGGTTATGAGCGTCTGGAGGTGAGGGAAAAACTGCTTCTTTTTTACTGCTGGGTTTCAAGCTCTTCAAAATGTTGGAATGTCAGTGGACAACACAGTATGTTGGACTCAGTTGCAAGATCGCACGGTTTTATTACTGTAGGTTTGAGGCTGGATGTGTCAACAAATGCCGGCTAGCAAAAGTACCTTCGCTTTTTCTTTCAGACCCAAGGCTCCTTCCAAACACAAAACATTATTTTGCAACTAATTCTATGCGTCTGGCATGTTTTGAGCTGCATTATTTGAATTTGGAATACAATCTACTCTGTTCTGCCATTGAAGAATCCATAATATTGAAGTCTGCTATTATGTTTTTAGTGAAGCACACAGCACTACAATATGAAACTTCAACATTCAGCTGTAGAAAACAGGATGAAAATATTAATAATTTTTTTGACTTCAGTGGGGCTTTAAGCTTGGCATTGTTCCCAGTATTTTGCTCGAGGCTAATGTTCAGTTCTTACTGATTATTAAAGTTTCTTTTGCATCTTTTGCATACATATGCATCCAGAGAGTGCTCTTTTTCCCTACTATCGTGTGTAGAATCGAGATCCAGAGCCTCATTCACACCCTTATTTTGTGTTACTCTTTCATAATACATGAAATGCGTTTAGAACATGAATGTCACCCATTTTTCAAATTCCAGATATGCTTTATTTTCAAATGCAGTGCCCGATTTTGCCATGTGTCAGGCTGTTGTCAAAACCGCCATGTTGTTACGTGATCCATGTTGTTGACATCTGACTGGGCTTGCCACCCCGCATTCTTGCTTTCCAGTACAGCGATTCAGACTCGGAGGCAGACTTTTCAGCAATGATGGTTCCTCCGGTCCCCAGTGCGGTGCCCGTCACCGGAGAGTCGTACTGTGGCTGCGATTCCCAGGCTGAGTCTAGCTACAACCCTCGTCTACGAGGTTTCCATCAAGTGAAAGACTGTCACTGCGGAGAAGATGATCAAGGTACAGTCGAGCTGCTGTGACAAGGGTCAATACTGCAAACGCATGCATTTTATTGCTCAACTCATATTTCTTATTTCCACAAGATAGGTCAGTAATTTGTTCAAACAGAAGCCTTGGGGCTGAACGTCAGATTTGAAGACTTAATTGAACCTGGTTTTACCATGAAATATGATAATAATAATCGTAATTATAATTTATTCTTTATCAATCCGTCATGGGGAATCTGTTCTCTGCAATGAAGCCATCATGGATGAACCATGAGCAGTAGGCTGCCAGGGGAGCCGTTAGGGGTTCAGTGTGGTGCTCAACAACACTAGGACACACGAGGAGGAGCCGGGAATCCAACAAGGAATGTTTGCTTCCCAAGACGCTCGCTCTACCTCCTGCCCCACGACGCCCTAAATACATGTCAGGCCGTAACTCATTTATGACATCACTTCATATGGATGGTATGGGCTGTAACAGGAACAGAAAACTAGCCGTTACATGATCGTTACAGCAGATAGCAAAACATTCAGAAACATGAAATGCGTTACTCATCTGTGAAATCATAACTGGTGAAGGGATTGACTCCTGAATATCCACCCCTTCCTGAAGAAATCAGTTAACTGCTAAAAGCTTCCCGTCCATGACTGAAGAACAAACCTCAATATCCAATGATCAGCTCAGCATGTGCGTGCAAATAAATCACCGTTGAATTACTTTGGAATGTGATGCCTCGCTGCAGACATAAGCAACATGCAATGCAGCAGGACTGGAGCGGGCAGACCCAGGAACACCAAGGTGTTAAACTACCACTTTAGCTCGGCCGTAAATGACGAGTGTTGTGTCATTACAGAATTTGACTGGGTGTGGGACGCCGGCAGCCGATCAACGGCAACGTTACTGAGCTGCGACAATCGCAAAGTGAACTTCCACTCTGAGTACAGCTGTGGCACAGCGGCCATCCGGGGCTGCAAGGAGCTGGCTGACGGTCAGCACTTCTGGGAGATAAAGATGACTTCCCCGGTGTATGGAACAGACATGGTAACACTTCCAATCTGCTAACGCACTCCCTTACCTGAAGAAAACCATAAGCGTAGGAACATATGAATCAAACCGAAGCCGTCATTGATAAGCATTATTTTAAAATCCATGTGGATCTGCTCTTCCAAATGTCCATAACTGCAGATGGTTGGTATTGGTACCTCTGACGTCAACCTGGACAAATACAGGCACACCTTCTGCAGCCTGCTGGGAAAAGATGCTGACAGCTGGGGTCTTTCTTACACCGGTAAGAGACAGCGCACCAGTATTCAGAAGAATCATGGCAGCTTCGGTGCTGTCTGGAGAGACAGAATGAGTTGCACCACTGCCTGAAGATCTATCAGTAGAAAATCCCATGTCATACACTGCTCAAAAACATAAAGGGAACACGAAAACATACCACATCCTAGATCTGAATGAAAGAAATATTCTTATCAAACACTTTGTTCTTTACATAGTTGAATATGCTGACAACAAAATCACACAAATATGATCAATGGAAATCAAACGTATGAACCCGTGGAGGTTTGGATTTGGAGTCACACTCTGATCCAAAGTCCTTAAAACAAGTCCAAATGAACCAGTGTTGCTTCCTAAGTGGACACTTTGTGTGATTGACTTGGAGTTACATTGTGTTGTTTAACTGTTCCCTTTATTTTTTGGGGCAGTATATTAATAATCAACTGAATATGGTGGCTGCTGGCTGTCATAAAACTAAGTGTGTTTATAAAATCTGGCACCTTTTCACTGAATAGTACTCCCAGCACTTTATTTCTCACTCACCAGTGGGAGTGTAGAAGGTATGAAGTGCTTTTGTGGAGCAGCTGAAGTGTCACTCAGTGTATTATTCCATCAATTCCTCCATCTTCTACCGCTTATCCTGCACTCTGGGTGGCGGGGGATGCTGGAGTGGATCCCAGCCGTCATGGGCCGAGAGGCGGGCGTCACCCTGGACTGGTCGCCAGTCAGTGGCGGGGCCACGTACAAGGACGGACTACCATTATTCACTCACTCACTCACTCATTCGGGGCAATTTTCCCAATTTTTCCCACTGAATCTGCTGCATGTTTTTGGACCGTGGGAGGAAATGCATGCAGACACGAGGAGAACGTGCAAACCGTGCACAGAAACGTCCCCTTGTCAGAATTCACTCGGGGTCCTTTGTGCTGCGACCGCTGCGCCCCCAAACCTCCTGTGTTATTCCAGGTTTAGCTTATTTTTGCCATCCTTATGAAAAAAATTGAAAAGATTATTGCATTTTTTAGGTGTATTTTTGTGTCATTGGAATGCTATCGTAATTGCTGTATTGTTTTATTATAATTTTTTTACTTTTTTGTTATCATTGCCTCTAGGTAAGGCGTACTAGTTTTTGGCCCCTTCATTTTGACATTATGGACTGAAAAGTTTGGCGACCCCTTAGTAACAACAAGTGCAAACAATAACATCAGCAATCTCATGTTAAACATTTTTCTAAGGAAATTTGAGCCTGTTTAAGTGAAGTCCTGAATTTTGCCAATGGGGGTCTGTAAGGAAGTATTATCTAAAATTAACAAAAAATACATTTTAAGTCTTGGAAATATTGTCTCTTCAAGCAAAGATGCAGGGTGATGTTTGCTTCTGCACATTGCAGACATTATGCTTGTTGTGAATGTCAGCAGAAGTATCACAGTGCACAGCCGGCTCTCCATGAAAACCGTTCAGTTTAACAGCATCTTAAAGTTTCTTGGTTATAAATATTCCACACTCTTCGATAAAGAAGAGTGTCGTTTTTTCCGCTCCTGCGTGGCTTCAAGGCGATCTGCCCATAAATGCTTGCAATATATTGAAAAGTGAGCTAGTGCCATTTCAATCTTAGTCAATCTAAAACAAAAAAAATAAAGTTGAAATGTGTTCAGTGGGAGAAAGTTGTTTAGATTTGATTTGCACTTTCTAACCTACAGTAAGTGTACTGTTAATAAAACGGTGGATGGTAAATTGTTTGCTAAGGAAAGATGGATCTGATCCAGCATAAGAAGTTTGCCAAAAATGAGTTTGTTTTCTCACTTTATCTTTCTGTCTTTTGTCAGGCTTGTTGCACCATAAAGGAGACAAGATGAATTTTTCTTCACGCTTTGGACAGGGCTCCATTATTGGGGTCCACCTGGACACGTGGCATGGCACGCTCACTTTCTTCAAGAATCGCAAGTGTATAGGTGAGTGCTGGAAAGCAGATGGATAGATAGACTTGTAGACAATTAAAATATGCATTATGACAACGATCTATAGCTTGTGGGCGCTTAGTCAGTTGGAATTCAGTTGAAATAAAGGTTTCGCCCGCTCATTCTCATTGTAGGGGTGGCTGCCACAGAGCTCCAAAATAAGCGGTTTTATCCCATGGCGTGTTCCACGGCAGCAAAGAGCAGCATGAAGGTGATCCGGTCGTGCTCCGCTCCCACCTCCCTGCTGTACCTTTGCTGCGCTCGCCTCCGCCAGCTCCTGCCGCACTGTATAGACACCCTGGACGTCCTGCCTCTGCCGCCGGGCCTTCGTCACTTGCTTCACAACAAACTGGGCTGGGTGCTCAGTCTCAATAGCGGCGGCACAGAATACGCACCGGATGAGCCCGAGCGCCCCCCCTGCCTGCCCGAGCCCCCCCTGGCCGCGCCGTCGTCCTCTGAAAGCGATTCGGAGGGGTGCACGTCCGACCCCGAGGCCTGCCAGAGGAAAAGGTGCCGCTGGACATGACCAGACCCACTGACTCTACCTCCTCTCAAACACTGTCCTATCTAATCTAGTGTTACGTCCTGCCTCAACCTTTCCTCGGTGTAAGTCTCAACCTGTCGTGGTTTAAGCAAGAGAAGTGGTATGTAGACGGAAAACTGTGATGGCGGCGTCTCTGCCTGCACTTCTTTACTGTGATTTTAATCTCACGCCATGCAAACATCGTCACGCTCCTCGCTCGCGCAGCATCCGGACTGGCTCATCCACCACCGGAAAGATCCGCTGTTAGCTTTGCCATCCGGAGCTCTTGTCCCTCATGAACCTATGAACGGGAGGAGTGGCTCAACGCGAGGCCGTGTTTGTGGTCTTTTATTTGGAAGCGGTTCCAAATAACAGACATCGTTCTCATCGTTTATGCAATCCATATATATTGATCTTAACCTTTTTAATGCAGTATCAGAGAAAACCGTGACCTGTTGTCGGTGTTTATTTGCCATTCAGTTGCCAACGTAGGAATCCGTGAAGTTAAACCGTAAAGTTCTCGTTGCATCTAAAATTGTTGGGTTTAGACCCAAACTAATGGCACTTTGCAGCTTTTACTATCTCTGAATACTGAAAGTATTCCATCATCTTTCAAGGAACTAAAATGTTTCCAAAAAGTATTTTCTTTTTTTTTTCTTTTGAGAAAAGCCAATTGATTTTATATGCACCAGATTTTCTTTCTTCTAATTTATGTCGTTTATGTTGTTTTAAGTTGCTTTTTTTAACTTTTGTAAACCAGATTTGTCATTCGGGATCTTACATTTTATGTTCCCTATATTTTAAATTTTATTCAACTTCACTTTGTCATTATTTTAAACAGAAGCTGTTGTGATTGCTTGCCGCAGCAAAAAAAAAAAGTATTGCCAAGATAAAATTGGTTCATTAACTTTTATGGGTAAAACTGTTTTTAATGTTTATTACTATTTGGTGTTTGATATGGCATGAGTATTTGAAACATAAAAAATGCAAAGGAAACCTACGACAAAGCTTTTAATTAGGAAGTAAAACTTTTTAGGCCTTGCTGCAGGTGGCCCACTTGACATTTTTTGATGCCTCTTCCACGGCACACTGGCAAATTAAGTGAAGAAGTCATTTTATACTTTTTTCCCCACCTGGTGTTATTGGATTAAGCTAAAATAAACCAATAGTTTCCATCTGAGAACACCGTAGTTTTGTTCGAGGCCAGAAATGACTTTTCTATACAGTCTTAGGTCCCGCTGACCCCAGACAGACAGACAGATGTTTGAAATGTGTAACAAACAGCTCAGGTCTCAGAAGATAAAGTGAAATTGTTCAACATGTGACATTAAAGTGAAACTGCCACAGGTTTCCATGAACCTCACTGCTGGTACACCTCATCCTTTTTCTTTTGTTTTTTAAGTCAGCTGAAAAAAACTAATGAATTAAAAAAGAAGAAAAATAGCACCTGTAATTGCTCTTCTTTAGCATTTCTTTTAGTTTTCCAGAGGCCTTACTCCTATCTCTTCCTGAACCATCCCGTGCTGGCTGTCTAGAAAAAGATCTAGACTCCCTCTCTTCTGTTTCACGCTTTGTCCGTGCTCTAAAAGTTTCAGCTGTGTTCCACCGGAGTGTGATTTGGCTCGTACTGTGTGCTTAGTAACAAAATGGCTCTGTCGAAATGTGACCGTTTCACAAGTGAGCTCCCATGTTGTACTGATGTCTACTGACAATCACGTATGTCGTTTCAGTTCGGACGTTAGTCACATAACTGATTATTGGACCAAATGCGGGATAGTGGGATGCTGGAGTCCATGTTTACAAGGATCTTCCTACTTTTTCACTTAAATTTTAAATTGGAACAGTTAAATGACAATATTTAGGTGCAGTAAAGCCACAGATTAGTGGGGTTTTGAGCATAATAAGGCTCAGAAAACTGAAAAAAAGAAATTTGATTGAAGGCTGTATTTCATCTTTTTCGCCTGGAGTATTAAAATGTGTAAAGCTGCGGGGGTTTGTTACATTTGTTTATCCACGTCCGAATAATGCACAGTCTTAAGGTACTATGCAATAGCGAGTATTTTCGGTGGTAATGTTTTTCAGGGGAAGTCAATATGTGTGGTGAAGCTACCAGACGGCTATGGATCCCTGATTGATAATACACCCCCGACCCCTGTTAGATTTATCGATGTCACAGCTCAGAAGTTGTTAGTTGTCCAGCGGGTGTATATTTGTTGTCTGTCGTTGTATTAGTCTTCACATTGATGCATCCAAGCACTTTTTCTTACTATTAAACTGTACATAGGAATATTGTCAGTGTTTCTTCTATACCATGTTATCATTATAATACTGTATGTGAAGGCCTTTACTTGCCTTTTTCTGTATACCTTATCAGCATGATTTTCAGCTGAAAATAAAATGAATGTTAAATATGTACCAGACTTCCTTGATTTCACATTTTGCTCTTTAGTCATGAAAAGTTTTAATTGTTTTTCCTCTTCAGAAATTTGGGTTAAAGAAATAATCATATTTAAAAGAAAAATAACTGATGAGCCATGCTTCAAATGTTTTAACATCTCAAGGAACAACGCACATATCATGATAGCTGTGTTTACCAAAAACTCATCGGTAACCTGGAACCTTGTGTTTTGAGTTCTACACACCTGATATTTCATTCTGCTTCGACTCTGCATCGTCTACAGACATTTTTTCATGAGTGACAGCAGGGAAAAAATGTCAGCAAGCGGTGCAACCGTTATCAGCAGCAGTTTGTGAGTGATAGAGAGTGAACCTCCGCAGCTGCAGAAGCTGGCTCTAGGAACATGGAAGGTTACCTCTCTGCCGGGGAAAGACTCTGAGCCGGTTCACGAGGCCGACAGGTTCCGGCCAGATACAGTCGGACTCACCTGGACGCATGGCTTGGGCTCTGGAACCAGGTCTCTCTAGAGGGGCTGGACACTTTTCCACTCGGGATTTGCCCCCCGGTGGAAGGCGCAGAGCAGGTGTGGGCATATTGATTGCCCTCCTGACTCGACGCCCGCATGTTGGGGTTCAGCTCAGTGGACGAGAGGGTAGCCTCCCTCAACCTTCTGGTTGCTGGACTGCTTTCTGACCGTTGTGTGTGCCAATGTACCCGACAGCAGCTCAGACTACCCAACCTTTTTGGGGTCCCTAGAGGGGCTGCGAGAGCACTCGTGTTGGGGACTCCTTGGTCTTACTAGGGGCATTCTTGGGTCGGCAGAGACAGCGAGACCTGGGAAGGCAGGATTGGCAGGAACAGTCGCCCCGATCTAACCCGAGCCGTGTTTTGCTACTGGACTTCTGTGCTGGTCATGGACTGTCCAGAACCAACGCCATGTTCAGACATCAAGATGTGCCAGATGCACATGTGCACATGGACATGTCTTGGGCCGTGGTCCGACGATCAACTTTGTGGTTGTGTTATTGGAAATGAGGCCGCCTGTCCTGGACACTCGGGTGAAGAGAGGGGCGGCGCTGTCAACGGATCACCGCCTGGCGGTGAGCTGGCGCCGACGGTGGGGGAGGACGCTGGTCAGACCTGGCCGAGCCAAACATATTGTTAGGCTCTGTTGGGAACGTCCGACAGAGTCCCCAGTCAGAAAGAGTTTCAACTTCCTCCTCCAGCAGAGGGGGAAGTTGACCACAAAGTTGATCGTGGAACCTCAGCCCAAGACGTGTCCATGTGCATCTGGCACACCTTGATGTCTGAACATGGTGTTGGTTCTGGACGGTCCATGACCGGCACAGAGGTCCAGTAACAAAACACGGTTTGAGTTCTATGTCCAGCTTTTCTTCAAAAAGAAAACGGCTTTAACAGTATATTAGCAACAAAATCCGTTTCTTCTCCTCCTACAGCCATCGTGGGTTGACAAAACCGATATTAACATTGCTGATTATGGCTTACATCTTAAGAACACTCAAAAAATCCTATCTCAAAATATTAGAAAATCATGAAAAAGTAATTTTTGTTTTTTTAATTGCATTACAGAAGATAAAGAACTTTATCACAATATTCTAATTTTCCGAGACAGTCCTATATATACACAGACAACCTTTGTTTAGCCATAAAAGCTAAAACAAAACAAACTTCCCAGCGGAACTTATGTTCCCCGGAACTAAAGTTTGGAGCGGTTTCAACACGGAACACGGAAGCGGCGGACCGGAAGCTGCGTGCCCGCGGAGGTCGGCTGAGTTGCCCGCTGTCTTTAGCAGGTATTTCAACCTTCACACATTTCAAAACATTTCAAATCTTTACGTGCCACTAGAAGAATATGGATGCACTTATTATAGATTTACGAATATATTTTGTAGTGTAGCCAGCTAGCTTACAGAAAGCCACATGTTTTCATGTCTCTTGAATCATGTCACTAATACAAACGCAACGTTGTTTCATTCATTTATTTAGCGAAAATCAACAATATGTCTAACCCTAACCAACAATGGAAACGCGTGTCATATAATAGTACGAAGTATTCCTGTGTGGTTATTTCTTGTCCTAACAAGAGGGGAAGCGAAGGCAGTCCAATGATGTGATGAGACTCAACGGGAAAAGCTGAGCAGTCAGATCCGGAAAACAGTGGCTGATTGTTTTTATTCCATTTATATTTCAGCTGATTGTTGTTATTCCGTTATATTTTATCTGACTGTTTTTATTCCGTTATATTTCAGCTGATTGTTTTTATTCCATTATATTTCACGCATTATATTATCTTATGTTACACGGGTCGTGACAGACCCAGATGCAGGCAGGACACAACTAATGATTTGATGAATGGGAAAACAGAAATGTCATCAGACGAGTCCATTAAAGATGTTAAAATAATAATATTACAGAGGAGTTTAGCTCTTTCAGGTTTCCGTGATATTTATTTCATCCCGCCAAGAAGTTCAGGTGCTTGCAGGCCTGGTGGAGACAAACTGCTGGAACTCACCTGCTAGAGTTTCAGTCGTTTTTGTGACTAAAACCCCCTTTCTGTGTTTTCTTATCACATCTGACGATGTGAATAAATGTTCCTCATAAAGGATTGGGTTTTTTATCCCTTTATCCGTCATAAAACAAACGTGCGCCCAAACACGGCTCGGGATCAAGATGTTAGTGTCGTGCACTTGGAAAAGATGGAGAACTGGCCTACAGAATGAAAGCAGGCGTTACCTGACCAACAGAGCGCACGGAATAATCGTCTAAATTATGAAATACACAAATATATGTATCTATTTGTAATGCTTTAAGCACAAGGTCACAAGATTCATCACATGCAGCTTTAAAAGGACAGGCACGGCTCATGCAGAATAAGTATATCAGGATTGTGTGGCTTTCCATCACAGAGCCATGGCGAAGAAGAAGCGACTTCGTCTCATCGCCGAAATGGCCCGCAAGATCCGGGCGTACAGAGAGCTGAAGAACCGGCCGCGAGAATCTCAGAAGTACGCCCTGGACTACGAAAGTATGCGGCGGCCTCACACGGGGAAGATGCTGCCAGTTCTTGCCTGGCAGGACGTCCGCAGAGAGAGCCGCCTCTTCTCCCTGCTGGCCGGGATGAGGATGTTCGGCGTGGGGCGTCTCTTCACCCGCAAGTCCTGGCTGGAGGATCACACGGAGCCAAGCTACTGGCAGATCACCAAGGTCAAGGTGGACTACACCTCTGAGGTGAGCACCATCCCGTCCACTCGCAGACCAGGAGTGTCTGTTGAGCGTGGACTCGCGTGAAGGCCGAGTGGCCATCCGGCGCCGTCTCTGCCGTCCGGACCGGATCCCGAGGAATTCTGGTCCGGCTGCATTTCCCATGAGTTAATTCACATATTTTGCTCCTTGGAACGCCTGGTTACTGTCCACGATGAGGCGCACGCATGCAGATGGTGATTATTAGTGCACGCCCGTTATTGAAAATAATCCAGACCTGGCTGTGGACTGCACCATGCACACTGCGCCATGCATGCTGCTTTGGGGAAGGGGTTACGTGTAAAATCGTTTCTTAATGAAATGTTTAAAACATAATCTGGATTATATTCTTCACTCGCCACATGGTTTCTGGAACACCTGTCTATATATGTACATACAAGTCATGCAAATTGACACAAAAGTCTCACTAATCCTCGTGGCAAAATGTTACGAATAAATTCGACGGTTTTCGATATCTGCCTCTTGTCACTTTCAAAGTGAATCTTTCGATCTTATCACAAAACTATGACTCCATGTGCTTCTGTGTCAGAATGCAAAAAGTGAACCGTGAAACAGCCGAGAAATGCTAGAGAAATGATCTCGCGCTGCAACGAGCGATGGATAAAAGCTCCGCAAAGAAGGGAAAGATGACTGTTGTGTTTTCAAGTCGAGTGCCTCGGTGGTGGAATACAACCTGCTTTCAATGTCTTGTAGAACATGGATCACGGCAGAGCCTGGGGGCTTCTCACCTACAAAGGTAAGATAAGCGCTTTATGTTTTTGCCACTTGATTTCAGAACTTTGAGATGCAACATAGTGTTATTGCATTAGTCAGTCATTTATTTACTTTTCCTTTGCAGGCAAACAAGAGAGTGAGGTGAAGGAGGTGGAGAAGGGAATGTACCACGACTGGCGCCTCGTCCCCAAACACATCGAGCAGCAGTTCAAGGATTTTGAGGCTCTTCCGGCGCCGCCCGAACGCCAGGTCCCGTACCCCCCGCTGCTCCGCGCCATGCTGCTGGCCCGCCACAAGAAGGAGGGGAAGGCGCCGCCGGCGGATGAGCCTGCGCTACGATTGAACAGGAACATTGTGCTCAACAAAGACTACTTCAGAAGTCAGGAAAAAAGGAAGCAGGAGACGGAGGGGACGGCAGTGTGACAGTTTGCATTAGTTCTCTGCCGCCATGACCCGAGTACAGGATGTCTCATTTGTATTAAAGTCTTCTCCAATATGGCCCATAGGTTTGTTTCTGCTTACACCCAAGGTTAAATAATTACAGAAGCTACAGGTATAATCCTACAAAAAAAAGCCTCAACTCCACAAAATTCTCTCCCGTGCAGCCCAACCAAAAAACCTTCCGCTATCTTCTCAAAATGTGGGCAAACTTCCTGCTGATTGATGAAGCGTGAGGCAGTCGCAGCGAGACCAAGATAATCCGCAGATTTGAAAGCACCTGTGGTTTTCTGTGAGCCGGTTGCAGGTTTCTGAGGAGACGGACGGCTACAAATTGTCAAAAGTCATCAATGTGTGCGACAGATGGTAGAAAAAAGATCAAACTGCACATATCAATACATCTAAACAGGACTCAGCTCAAACAACAACTGCCAACCTCTTGAAGATTATGTCCAACAAAAAGAAGCAAACAAATACGTTAAAGGCGTCATCAAATCAGCCGCACTGCAAACTGTGTGGACATTTGTATCACAATATCATCTTTGAACACATTTATTTACCCAGAGAGGGAAATGGCTGCAGATTTGACACAGATGCCCTGGCAAAGGCTGAATGTAATGTGAAATGAATCCTCCCACATGCTTCAGTGTGTGACTTATCACAATTATTCCAGATGTATTGGTGGTGCTGCACTCCATCTAATCCTCCAGAGTAGCGAGGACCACCTCAGACTAGGATTCACTAAATCTGTTACTCCAACAGCAGCATCGCACTGTAAGTCAATGTGAATAGTGTTGAAAATGATGGTTACATTTTTCATTTCTTCACATTTTAACAACTTTCTTAATGAGCTTTGGTAAATGTCTGCACAAGCTGTAGATGAATTCCCGGTTTTATGAAATGTAGATTTTTTTTTTCCAAACAGTGAATAAAAGCGTGCACGTTATTCATGCGACGTTCACTGGGCCTCTCATTGACAAGAGCAAATCTGCATTCCCAGAGTTGCACTCATCAAAACTACAGCTCACTGTTATGGTGTGTTTGCATGTATTTCAATATGTTTAAACTTCCACATGGATTACAGTAAAAATATGCATTAGAGGTTTAGTTTGGGACAACATATAACATGCACAAATATCATTTGCACATATACAAATACAAAAACGTCTGAAGTTGCGGGTGTCGTTAAATATGAAGTGACCACCTTTATTCATGTGTTCTTCCACCACATCCTCTCACCAATAAACCAATATCAGCAAAGTGTCATTCAGATACTTGGACACACAAACGGCTGGGAATAATAGAGATTCTTACCCCGCCTTGCCACTATCGTTCTTGTAACTCGGTTGATAGTTTTGCCCTGTCAAATTCATGTTCTGTTCAGCAATTACAATCATTCAGCATTTTCCAAATTCATTGTGTCCTGCGTGTTTGTGTGTCAAAGTCTTCACCTTTTCCAGAAGTGGTCAATGTTGGCATTTTGGACCCCCCTTCCCCCCGTTTATTATAGGGAATATAATGAGAATAAGTAGCAAATCATTGTAGATTCGAGTTGATCTCATGCAACGCTTTCGCTTATTATTTTAATATTTTCTTGCTGTACCCTCCCGTGATGATACGAGAAGTTTTAAAGCTTTAGCTGCGGCGTCTGCGGGCTTCTTCAGCTGTAAAAGAAGTTTTAAACATTTGTGTATTGATGGTACGAGTGACACTGGTGCGTCGGCCCTGAGCCGAGAGCTCAGGAGTGAAACCCCGCATCGGTGCGTGTCTTGCTTGAAGAAAGAATCCCGTGACCGATACAGGAACCGTATCGTTTGGATGTGCTGCGCCAAAGTGTGTTTAGAAGGAAACAAACTGTAACAACATGTCGTGGGTTTGTTGGATGAAGTTTTGCGTGATTATGGATCGTTCTAAGAAGTTTTCCCCAGTGTGGAATAATGTTGATCTTGTGACGCCACACAAGGTGAATTTGTATTCTCCTTTGAGCTTTGTTTACTGTTATATACTATTTTTTAGTGGCTCATTGCACTCACTTTATCAGTTTATCAAGTGAATGACCTGAGACACTTATGACAGTCAGTTAAAGAGCCTTACAGTTGCTTTATTCATTTTATCTCGTAATTACGAGATCCTGATCTCGAAATCATGAGATAGGGTGTCTATTTTTTGAACAAGTGAATGCAATGCTCCACCTTGGTTTTTACTCTGTCGTGGTAAGAGGTTCGAATTGTTTTCAGATAAATTAACTTTTTATGTTATTTTAGGTGAAGTGCCGGCTCTGAAAGAGTTTTTCTAAAGCTGGGGAGCTGCTGTCTCAGAGGAGGAATCGCCTTGGAGCAAAGACGCTCCAAAAACTTTTGTTCCTCAATGAAAATTGATAAACTAATCCCTTTTTTGTCTTTTGCTTCATATGTTTTAACAGTTAAGTTAACAAAAATGTGTACATAAGTTAAAAATTGTAACTCAAATGTGCTATATTTTACATACCAGCTCAGTTTAGCATTCACACTAACAAGGAATTTCTTTACCTGCAATGATTTTATAACTACTGCAGGAGTCACTGTTGGGGGACCAGCACAGTGTCAATACAGTGTGTTCATACACTCCTGGAGGTGGCATCGTCCCGTCACTACTTAGCTGCGGTGTTTGCGGGCTTCTTCCAGCTGTTAAAGAGATTTTAAACCTTTAGTTGCGGTGTTTGCGGGCTTCTTCCAGCTGTTCAAGAGATTTTAAACCTTTAGTTGCGGTGTTTGCGCCTGTCGCCGTTTGCCGCTGAATCCTGACAACATCGTGATCTTGAAGGGCTTTAATATTGACGATAATATTTGTACCTTTAGTGAAGAAAACATTGAAACCACTGAACATAGATTTTTCTCATAAGAAAAAGTACAGGGCTCTTGGGCTAAATCTCAAAAATGGGTTGAAGACAATTTTCCATCGTCACTAGTTTCTTTCTCAAGACATGACATAACATTTGGTTTACTTTTAAGCAACAAAAGAGATGAATTATGTGTCCATGTTATTTTAGGCCTGGCCAAGTTCTTCATACACAAAAACAGAATACAAAAATGTGCCCCTAATTTTACCCTAACCCTAACCCTTATAAACTATTTTGAATTATATAAAAGATCCTTACAACTTATGGAAAATTCAAAAACCAAAAAATATACAGTTTGATGTCTGAGATTTCTTGAGAACCACCAAGTTAAATACATGTTATATTCCCCTTGCAAGTTTTTTTTTTTTTAATTAAGTAATTTATTTCTTATTTTATTTATCTATCTGTTTCTTTAATTATTTTCCTCTACTTTCTTTTTTTGTCAAGCATTAAACATTTCTCACAAAGGTGAGGTGCAGGCCTCCTGGGGAGGCGTCACTATTAACTTCTGAGTACATACAGAACGAATGTCCTTCTGTCCTTTGCTTCCTCATCCCTGGTTGTTTCATTGACAGTCGATTTAACCTTGCCATGTTTATTTGTACATACAGTATGTTTATATGTTTATACTGTTGATGTTCAATCCAAAAAATAAATATTGTGATCTTGAAGGCGTACATTCTTCCCTCAGCCGCAGGGAATCTTCAAATCTTTGTAGTTACAGTTAACAGTTAAGACAATTTATATTTTATCTTATATTTCATTGTATTTCGTATTCTTCCTCCTTCCTACTATTATCTATTACTGTTATGTTTTTACTTGAAACTCTGGCACAACAATTTCCTTCGGGATAAATAAAGTTGATAAAACCTTCCTCCTCTGACGGGGTGTAAAGTCTAAAAACCAGACGATTGAAAATGTTCTCATCTGATATCGCTTTACTTTGAATCGACGTGAGAATGTTGTTTACTTTTTGTTTTTATTTCTTTTCGAAATAAATAAATACGTTGCTGTTTGGATCGGACACGCCGCGTGCACGCGCACTGGGCACATCACCTAGGCGACGGAGGCGCGCCGCTCTCTCCTCCGTCTACTCCTTCTCCTCCTCCTACTTCTCCTCCTCCTTCTTCTCCTTCTCCTTCTTCTCCTCGTCCTTCCTCGTCGTCCTGGTCCTCAATGATCTGCCTGCTCCTGTCCGTGTTCGCCCAGCTCCTCCGCTCAGGTCGGTGCTCGTCGTGTTCGTGTCTGTTAGCTTCAACGGCCGTTAGCAACCCTCTTAGCATTTAGCATTAGCATGCTACGTCTCTCCAGCGCGGCTCTGGCGGCGCGTCCCGTTGTTCCGGTAAAAGACGAGATAAGAAGCCGTGAGTTTGTGTCCGTGTGTGTTTAGCGTGTGTCCAGCCTCACTTTGCATTGTGCGTGTGACCTGGCCGCCTCCTGTCTTCGCACCGAGCCTCGTCTGGCGGCTGGATCCCGGCGGCTGGATCCCGGGGCCAGACGCCTCGCCGACCTCAAGGATCCAACGTGGAGAACAACCATGTGGGACAAACACACATTTCCAAGGCGTTATCCCTACTCTTCTGCCTGAAATTGGATAAACGGGAGTGAAGATCCACTTTCCCTTCCACTGAGCCTCTAGTTGACGTCTTCTCTCAAACGTTGCAGATGATCCCTAAGAGAACAATAAACCGAGCGGCACTAAACGCGTCTGTGAGGTTTGGAATCCAACGTGTGTAAATTGGTGTGTGTGTGTGTGGACATTAAACACACGGATCAAAACGACGTTTCAGTTTTAAACTCTTTCAGCTTTTGCTGTCACAGGAAAAAGATGCTCAAAGACGTGTTGGCGCAGCGAGTGTTTCATTGCATTTTAAAGAGCATTTTATTGGAGTTATAACCACAGATAACTTCATATGTGTCTCTTTTTTGTATGTCATCTTTTTAAAATGTGCATAACGTCTTTGTGTCGTTGAAGTACTTTTGGTGTGCGAGTATAAACAGGGAAAAAGTGTCAGATACTTGATTTGCCACGCTGTTACGAGATAGAAAGCAGCTCCTGAGGAGAAAACATGTGAGCATCATTGTCACGGAGCATGTTGGACCGGCTGGTGTCAGCCCTGTGGAGGCCGTCCATCCTGGGGAGGCTGGAGGCCGTCAGCCCTGGGGAGGCCGTCCATCCTGGGGAGGCTGGAGGCCGTCACCCCTGTGGAGGCCGTCAGCCTTGTGGAGGCCGTCAGCCTTGTGGAGGCTTCCATCCTGGGGAGGCGTCAGCCCTGTGGAGGCCGTCCATCCTGGGGAGGCGTCCGCCCTGTCCTCCGTGTCCAGCTGTCACCGCACACTTTGCGACGCCTTTCAATCTACTGTAACCTCTGCTCTCTTTGCACACATGTTGCCTTCTCTGTGTTTCCTTGGCCTGCAGGCTGGAGTGGTGTGAATGAGCGGACATTCATCGCAGTGAAGCCGGACGGCGTGCAGCGGAGGCTGGTGGGAGAGGTCGTGCAACGCTTTGAGAGGAAAGGCTTCAAACTGGTTGGGTTAAAACTCATACAGGTGTGTGAGGTGCAGGCCATCTCTACTGCATCAGTGGATTGCTGAAAAAGACACAAGCAATAAGTAAAGTATATGTGTGTGTGTGTGTGTGTGTGTTTCAGGCATCTGAGGACCTTCTCATGGAACACTATCGGGACCTGAGGACCAGGCCGTTCTTCTCTGGTCTGATGAGCTTCATGAGCTCTGGACCAGTGGTTGCAATGGTGAGAGGAAGCTCTGAATCGTTCTGTCCTGTTTTGTCATTTTGCTGTTTCGTTCACGTTTCCAAGTTTGAAATAGAGCCAGAAAGTGTTGATTGTAAATAACCAAACAGTGATTATGTATCCAGATTTTGTTATTCAAATAATGTTAAATGACAATTACAGTTTCTATATTTTACAGTTTCATCTTCAGTTCTGTTTGGTTCAAACATTCTTTGGCCCAATTTCTTAAGCGGTTTTACTGTCAGAAATATTCTTTGTCCTTTTCTCAGCCTGCTTAGCGATGAGGCAGAACTGCTTTTATTCAGGTCACAGATGTAAAGTGGAGGATAATGCTGCTTTGAAACTGTGTGTGTGTGTGTGTGTGTGTGTGTGTGTGTGTGTGTGTGTGTGTGTGTGTGTGTGTGTGTGTGTGTGTGTGTGTGTGTGTGTGTGTGTGTGTGTGTGTTCAGGTGTGGCAAGGCCTGGATGTGGTAAAAACTGCTCGCAAGATGCTGGGAGAGACCAACCCTGCAGACTCACAGCCCGGAACCATCCGAGGAGATTACTGTGTGGAGACGAGCAGGTAACTTCACCTGGACGTCTGACTTCCATACGTGTCCAACGTGTGTGAACTCAGTTGTGCAGCTCCACTGCAGACCCGCAACAATAGCTCATGTGGGATTTCACTGACTGTAATTCCGCGTTATGAATTAGTAGAATATGAAATGAGTAGATTCCATGTGTGTCCCTCTAAGGGGCGTGGAGGTGTTTGTCTTTGGAAGCCGACCTTCTCGGTTGGACTCCCGGCTCCTCCTAGTGTTGTTGAGAGATACACTGAAGCGCTCGCCGCTCCCCTGCAGCCTCCTGCTCACGCTTCATCCAGGATGGCTTCATTGCAGAAAACCTATTTCCCCACGGGGATTAATAAAGGATAAATTATTATTATAAGTGTGATAAATCACGCTAGATGGAATCTGCCATTAATTTGTCAGTTGAACTACACGACGCCCGGCCTATTCATCCGTGTTTATGTGTTTTCGCACCAAAGCAGGAATTCTGTTCATATTAACCCGCACTGCTAAACGTCATCGTAGACATTTTAAGTTGAGTGTCTTCCGACTGTTACAGGGAGACGTAAACAGAACGGCCTTTGTCTGTTAATGAAGTCAAACTATCGGGCAACGGGTTCTATCTGGTTTGTGGCGCAAAGAGGATGTAACCTCTCGGCGAGAGGAACATTGAGTTACTGCTGGCCGTGCAAAGCGAGGATTACGGTTTTATGTGCGCGGCAGGAACGTGATCCACGGCAGCGACTCGGTGGAGAGCGCGCAGCGGGAGGTGTCTCTGTGGTTCGGGCAGGACGAGCTCCAATGCTGGGAGCAGAGCGGCCGCCCCTGGATCTACCAGTGACGCCGGGCTCGTCTTCCTCCGTCCTGCGGCTCCGGCGTGCTTTACCTCACAGCAACAAGAGACGGAGTTACCCTGAAGTTACCCTGAAGTTACCCTGAAGTTACCCTGAAGTTACCCTGAAGTTACCCTGAAGTTACCTTGAAGTTACCTTGAAGTTACCTTGAAGTTACCTTGAAGTTCCCCTGAAGTTCCCCCGCCGCCTCGCTGCCTCCCTTTCCTCAAACTTGAAGAACACTTGCACTGCATTAAGCCAGCTATCGTTCCTGCAGTTTGTTCTGGCCGAACGCAAGCCGCTGCGTAAGCAATAAGATGATGCTCTCAGAGAAGCAGGAGGTAAACCGTTCTACTCAAGTCTGCATTGAATGTTGCTTTATTGACCCTGTTGGAAAATGGTTTACCTATGTGACAAGATGTATACAGATATGCTTGTATTTGTATTCTTATTTACTTTTGTATTGACTTAAATGATGCAAGTTATTTTCAGTATTTCTGAACGGCAGCTGCACGCTGGCGCCTCAGTTCGAGGTCGGGGTCAGACGCCGCCGCCGCCGCCGATAGAAGATCTCATCAACGATGGGAGGCCGTAGCTTCATGAAGCTTTGCTTTGGCTTTGGAGATATAATTCCAATTTCTGCTGAAATCACACATCAGGTATAAAACCGACCCATGAAGTATGCCAGTGTGCTGCATTTGAACTGGTCTGGATCATTGTTTGACACCACATTCGAATCAAATCTGACATGCAGTTTAGTGATATTGCAATAATCATACATTTTTTTTTATTCTTAATTTTCCTGATACTTTACTGGCCATCTCTCTATAATTAACATCTAATTTGCTCACTTTATGGGAGTTTTCTTGCACGACAAAATTGGATGACTAATTTTGATTCATCCTCAGGTTCGTTGATGATTATTTGTCCTATTTTGGTATTTTTAAAGGTTTTGCATTTTTACATTTTTTTTTTACATTCAAGTGAATTCATTGAGAGATGAAGATTTTTCAAAAGAGGATGGATTAAATTTGTAAAGAGTTTTCAACACGATAAAGAAAGCAAATTGCTAGTTTTTATCTGACAGTGGATGTAGATGAATGTAAAAATGATGGCGTGGAATTTCTATAAGGAAATGTGTTGTCCAATATTAACAATATGATTGAATGTTTATTGAGGATTTGTCCAGTTTGAACAAACTGACTCAGGGGAATACTTGAATTCAATGGAAGCTTTTAAAAAATAGGATCAATACTAAGTTTCCAGGAGCACAAATCTCTGAGAGTTTAGTTTTAGCATCTCAGGCGTCTTCTGCACTGATGTGAAAACCCTCTGCTTCAAACCACGCTTTTCTAAAATATGACCGAAGTGGACTTGAAATCAATAAATCCAGTCCTTTCCGAGTGAGACTTCCTGTTATTGTTGTCAAAGGAAAGAAACCACATGCAAACACACACACACACACACACACACAGAGGCCTCTTGGTTTTTCTGCACACAAATATGTTTAATATTTAATCCACACAGATAGAGATCGATGCATGAATGTCCATATTGAACAAAGGATGGGCTTCAGAGCATGTGGAGATTTACAGTGATCCCTGTACACGGAACGACAACACCTTCACCCTCCCATCGAAAGCCGGTCCGAGGGGGTTCGGAGGGTTCGGGGGGCCGAGGGGGTTTCTGGACTTGAACCCTCAACGTGAAGCCCAACATCTGCGAGCGATTACAGCGACCCCGTAGCATGTAGACGCCTTCTGAAGCGAACTGAAGCGGCCTGAAGCGGCCTGAAGCGGCCTGCTCGTGTCGGCTCCTGCTTCCGCAGCCGGCACACATGGACCATCAGTAGAAAAAAGAAAAGTGTCTTAAATCAAGACATTTCAAACAGATGTCGCCACGAGATCAGATTTGAACGGTTTTTGGGTTGGAGCGAGTGAAAAAGCTAATATACATTTTTATTTCCAACAGAATAATATTTCCAATTTGTTTATTCTCTACAATCATATCTTTGTATCGGCATCCGTCCGCTCCGATAACGCCTTGGTGGCATCTCTGCTCTGACCGGCCAGGGTCTGGATCGCAGCAGAATGCTCTGCATTGAAAATCACACGGTCCTGTGGTGGAAATGCAATCATCCCCTGATATCCCTGCTCGCTCTTTTCTTTTTGGTACAACTGAAGCATTCCTGGGCTTTTATTTTCTTTGAAAGGTATGACAGATGACAAACGCAACGGAGGAGAAGTCTGGGGCAGTTGCAGGACTGTGGAGGTCACTCTAGAGGGAGACGTACTGTGCTGGCGGTGGATAACAAGATGGATACAGAGGGGGGAGGTAGTTATGAGGCCGGGTTACAAGGCTCATGATAGTTACAATGCCTCGGGCGGGACAGGAAGAGGATGGCAGGCAGGGGAGGATATAATAGTTACAAGAGATGGTACACAGCTTGGAGGGTCTTATTAGAGCCGAGGGGGAACTTTTACATGACTGTGGGTAATTACAAGGTGAGGGTGGCTGGAAGCTTTCGGGGAAAAAAGAAGGATCTTTGAAGGAGGCCTTAAAGCGGAGGCAGGAATCACTCGGGGACGTAGGACACCTGCCAGACGATGATGTGGCTCCGCTCAGCTTTGCACAAGGCAGGCTTCATCTGCGAGGCCCCGCCGTTCTCGCCTTCCTCCGTCTCGTCATCTTCTCCGTCCCCTGGAAAGAAAGCAAACTCTTTGAAACGTGTCCCCTCGCGGACCGTCGCTCATTTTACGTCTCATCTTTATTTAATCCCGGTAAATAATATGTTGCATCTGTGATTTCTGCAACCCAGTGACCATTTCCAATAGATGCCGGCCGACTCGTCCAGGGCTCGGCAACCCGCAACACCCAAAGAGACATTTGGACCCGGTTTCCTCGGACAGAAAACACTGGGAGCCGCAATTACTTTTTGACGTCTAAAATAAAGGTACCACTGTATATATTGCTTTTTATTACCTTTACACTTTGTATAAACAAGCGTGTAGTGTGTTGCTTCTGAAAGTCACAGAGAAAATTAAATTTTATTTATAATGAACTCATTTTGAGCTTTGGGCTTTCAGAGCGTGTAGCGGAGCCTTGACCTGAATTTTAAAAATAAATCGGGAAAATATCACTGTGTCAGTAAACAATAAAAAATAATTATTTGCAAAATATCTTCATAAATATTTATTTTACCAGGTTTATGGGACTTCTGCTCCTGAACTTCTGCGCACAGCATCTGCACATCGGGACTTTACCGGCTGGCGGGTATACCGGCTTCCGCCAGTGTGACGTTATTTTGAGCGGCGAAAAATAATAAATGTAATTTTATTTAATCTTTCAAGATCACAATAATCTTCCAACTTAGAACTAAAAGTTAAAAAAAAAAATAACACAAATGAAATACACTTCAATTAGATATCTATAATTTATTTTCCCAAGCCGCTCGGCGCCGCAGTGTAAAGATGGAAGAGCAGCGGGTTGCCGACCTCTGACCTCGACACACTCATGGGAATCACCCAGATATAAATGTCAGTTTGCGCGCACATCTTTTCTCACACATTTCTACATCGTCCTCCACACACTTACAAATGCACGGTGCTGTTGTTGATGGGATTCAAAGAAACATGTTATTCTCTCCCGATTTGGACGAGTGCTTCACTTTGAAATGTAAACATCTCTTTTCCGTCGATTGATGAAGAATAAACACACGTCCCGGTCCAGTGAAAACAGATGAGAATATTATCTTGCAGTCCTTACAGGAAGCATCATTTAGGTAGCGCCTTTTAGTCGGTGGGATCCCAAACATGGCGGCTGACTTATAGCGGTCAATTCCGCCGCACTTTCACCGAAGGTAAACGTGCACAACGATTGTCGAATGACTTGGGTTCTCAGGTGGGTGCTGAGTCTGCTCACCTATACGGAAGTCGATGTATCCCTCCCCTCCGCTCAGCACCAGCACGTTCTGGACGCTCTGGGCCTCCGTCTCTGGAGGCGCGCTGGAACCCTGTCCCTCCGACGGACTGTCCAGCACGCTGCCGTTCAGGGTGGCCAGAACGTTGCCTTTCATAAAGGAAAGCATGGTGGGATTTTCAAGATTGAAAGCGTTTACAGTCACACGGACGGCGTCCGAACGTGTTTCCCCGTACGGTGAAATTCCTACTTTGCTGTCCGCCGTGCATGGGGTTATGTGCCGGCAGAAGAGTGTAAACACTGTAATAAGTATGATCATAGATATGAATGTGGACATTGCAATAGAACAGCGAGTAGAATACGGCGCAATAAGGTGCTGCAAAAGTAGCGGCGTCCGAAGCGACTGGCTGAAACGGAAGTGGAGTTGTGGGCCGGGCAGGTGGATGTAGAAGCCGCTCTTACCAGGAACCGAGACGAAGAACTTGACAGCGTCCCGGTGTCCGTGGAAACAGAGCTGGGCCTGTGCCATGGAGCAGTACGGAATGAAGCTGCCGCTGCTTTTCTCCGAGCCGTCGTCGCTGTACACGTGGATCACTCCTCCGGAAGATGTCGGAGACACCTTATTGGCTGAGACAGTAAGACAGCAGGAAGACCGCGATGAGAAACCGTCCGGCCGCCCGTCCGGGTCACGTCAGATTTGCTTCGGTAACGTAACGGAAACACCGACAATATCCACATCTGAAAAATGTGAAATACTGAAAGACAGGGTTTGCAGTATCTAACACCACAAAGGCCCGGCATGCAATGAATCTGATCCAAACACATTTTTCTAAATTGACAATAATTCATTGAAAGGTAGAAAGATACAAAGAACATGCAAAGCAATTAGAAGTTCCTGCATCACGGGAACCGGACGCCACACTATATGCTAGCATCACCACGGTTACCTTCTTACATGGCGCGACAAAAAAAAACTATTACTTTGCACGCTATTTCATCATATATTTGGAAGAAGAATTACTCCTCATGTTCATTTGTTGTTTTTGGTCAGGAAACTAAAATGTTCCCAAAGCGCTTTGGCTGCAAGTCCTTCACGCTGCATCTTCAGCGGCCCTGAGCTGAGCTGAGGTGTCCCTCCAGTCGAACCCCACGGCGTCGTTAGTCCAAATGTTAGCGTAGCATCACAGGCCCAAGTACACCGAACACACTCTAATATGTGTGTATCGGTTTTAATAGAGAACTGGGAAGTTGAGATCAGTTTGGTCGAAACAAAAAGGAAAATAGTCGTGACGTTGAATTTCTAAAAAAAAAAAAAGCAGAAATAAAAGTCAGTCCTGTTTGTTGACGAGTTCCTGCAGTCTGAACCTAAACTTTTGTGCACGTGACAGGTGGGCTGAGGTTCTGAAGGCCCGATCCATATGAGACGTGCTCGGACAAATCCCGATAATGGATCTACAGGTACGGCAAGGGGGGAAATCTCTGGGGCCAAATTCACCGCGCCGTCCAATCTGCAGTGATAAACTTCAGAGGGATCGGGCGGCGCGTCCGAGGGTTGAAGAAACTTGAGCCGCTCAAACGTCTCAATCTGAGTCTGTAAATTCAACCTCTCAAACTGCTGAGCATAAACACTGATGTCATGCATCAGGAATCAACCTGTTTAGGCCAGAAGTTAAGTTGTTATGGGACATTTTAAGTGGTCTGACACACCGTGAGTGTGTGTGTGTGTGTGTGTGTGTGTGTGTGTGTGTGTGTGTGTGTGTGTGTCACAGCCATGCTGAGGGCGTGAAGGTGGGAAAGAGGAGGGGGTTGTGGCAGCAGGAGGTAGGAAGCTCTCCCACTTACCCCTCAAACCCAGGAGCTGTCCCCGGTGAAGGACCACCGCTACAGGAGGCGGGGAGAAGGTTGGGAGGAGAGCAGAGGAGAAAGAGTAGAGTAACAGTCTGAGAAGAAGAGGTGAAACTACTGATGGAACAGGAAGTGGACAAAAGATGGGACGCTGGCGGGAGGCGGGGGGGTCAAGCCGACCGAGAAAACAGGCAAACGTGTTTAATGGGATTCTCTTCGATCGACAATAACGTTACATCATCAGGGATCGACGTCATTTTTGATACAAGTCAGCTTTATGATTATATTCCTTGAGAAATGAGCCTGCGGGAGATGTTTTCAGTCCAAAATACCCAACGCCTTTCCCTAATTTGGAGCTGGATTCTAACTGCCACAAGAGCGTCGTTTTCAAGCATCGGAGATGGAATTTCATCAGCGGCGTCACAATGATGTGTAAAATGAGGCGTTAACTTCTGTTTAGATCAGGCAGAATGATTTATGTGTCAGATTCCTGCAAATGTGGAAAAACAATCGCGTCGGTCCCTCTACGCCGACGAGTATTTACCAAAATTGGATTTGATCCTGTTTTTATAAAAACGAACATCATGTATTTTCTGGACTTCCACCTCGGTTTGGACAAGGATAGTTGTGCGTAAATGAAACTCACTCTCTGTCAGCGGGATGGAGATGATGACGCCGTTCCCCGTCCCGACCCACAGCCGATTCCCACCGATCAGAAGAGCCGTGATCCGCACGAAGGAGAAGCCCAGCTTGCCGGTTCCTGTCGACGCAAAGCCGGTCAGCCGAGTGCGGCGGCGGCGCCGGGAACCCGAGGAGAAAGCCAGAACCGGGAGACGCCTCACCCAGCATCTTGCTGACGTACGGCTCGATGTCCACGTCCTGCAGGTGCTGGTGTGTGTGCGCGTGGTAAAGCCGCAGGGTGGAGTCCAGCCGAATCGACACCCACACGCCGTCGCCGATCCACGCCAGCTGCCTCACCTGGCTCTCCCTGCGCGGGTGGGCGTCGAAGGACTTCTACGGACACACGGCGGCGGGCGGTTAGTCGACGGGCCGGCGGCGCGGGAGGGCGCTCCGAGCTCACCTCGATCTGCATGCTCTTGGGCTGGATCACGTGGATCTTGTTCTTGTAGCCGCACCACACCTTGTCGTGGACCACCGCCATGCAGCGGATGGAGTGATGGGGTCGGCCCAGGTCCATCAGGTGGTAGTTGGATAAATCCCATTGGCCCTCTGCATCAGAATGCAAAGCTCTTTGTAAACCCGTCGCCACGTCCGAGCCACGTTGTCGCGTAAACTCGCGCTCTTCCTTTATCCATAGAGACACGAGTCGTGTCGAATCGACACGAGCAAACTTCACGCGTGTCCGGGTCTCCGAAAACGGTCGGCTTCTCTCAACAGATGGTTGACTTCATCGACGCTCAGCGAATATTTCGTTTTACAAAACCAAAATACTCAAGATGTGGAGAGTTTGTAAAGTGAACGTTATCACGGCAGTTTAATCCATTTTCAACCGTGTGTCATCTAGTCCAGTGTTTCCCAACCGCATCAGTGTGCCGTGAGAGATCATCGGGTGTGCCGTGGAAAAATGCCCACTTTCACCCGATTGGTCCGTAAATTATTTATCCAACGTAAATAATGTGTCTTCCTATGTCTATGAGGGCAGCGGGAAGTGAATTAACTTGTGCATCTGTGTGTCAGAGTGATTAGTGATACATTTTTAAAATAAAAAGTACTTGTATCTGCGTAAACAAACAGGCAGCATTGTTGAAAACGACCAAGACGAGTGAGAAAGCAGTGAAAGCGGCTATAAAGTTGCTGAACTCGTCTCTAAATCCAAACAGCAAAACATTAATACTACTACACTACTAATACTACATTAATACGACCTGCCGGCTAAATCATTGGAGAAGAAAAGCTCGGCTCTGGCGTTGATGAAGAAATAGAGGTCTCTCTTAAATAATAGCATTCCAGACATATTGATGACACGTCTTCAGACATTGAGAAAAGTGTTCTGGAAAAGTTGCACATCAGTGGGAAATTTGCATCGCAACTTGACGAATCTACAGATATTAGATATATTAGATTTCACACGAAGTAAATCGAGACGACGGTTTCATTCTAATTCGTTAAAAACTGTTTTTGACATATTTATTTGGTGGTGTGCCGTGTGATTTATCTAATGTAAAATATGTGCCGTGGCTCAAAAAGGTTGGGAAACACTGACCTGGTCAAAGCAGGAATCATCAGTTCACGGGTCATTAAGGACCAGAAAAAAGCATAACGTCCTTCCGTTTGTAAAAAAAGTGTATTTTTTGTTTTTTTCCGACCGCACTTCAATTGAATTTGTTTGATACTTTCAACAACATTTATAACGTAAACAAATAGAGGCAACGTGGAGAAAAGGTTTCTTTCCATTACCTTCTGATCTGTGGAAAATGGCGAGGGTTCCGTCGGCGAGCGCGACCAGCACACGGCCTTTCACGTGTCTGCAGGTTCAAGACAGGAGGGTTTGGGGAAACACGGAAATGCACGCGTCCATTCATTCCTCATCTACATCATCCGGCTGGACCGGCTGCCGACGAGGGCGGCACGTGCACAGACACACGACTACTCACTCGCGCACACACACACACACACACACACACACACACACACACACACACACTCACACACAGCAAATTGACCCGTTTGATCATAAGAGGCGGCGACGATTGTCTTACACCAGACTGAGCACCGAGTCTTTGAGTTTGATGGAGTGGAGACATTTCTTCCAGTTTCCCACGGCGGAGTGGACGTAAAGCCTTCGCAGAGACAGACGCGGGTTATATATGTAATTATATATATTTATGTCTGGAGAACTTTCTGAGGAGATTCGTCCGCTTGACTCACCAGCCATTCTGGGCCCCCAACCACATGGTGGGAGCCACGCTGGTGTAGTTCTTGGCTTCTTCACCTCCTTCCTCTGCCTCGGGAGGGACTGAGGTCTCCTCTTTGGACTGGCCTGTGCCCCTGGAGGACGGACAGCAGCACAGGTTCGCACATTAGAAGACCTACCTCATCTATGTGTGTGTGTGTGTGTGTGTGTGTGTGTGTGTGTGAGGGGACGGGGCTGTTTGTTTTTGGTTTTGGTTTTCAAAAATCACCACCAGAAGGAAATGAATGACAGATTTTTGCCATGGAAACATTTTCAGGGCTGGGATTGAGAAAAGGCCCTTTTATGGAGACATTGTTTCTCCATCGAAACAGTGGAGAAGCTGGAATATTTAGAGGTTGATAATTGCATTATCGGGCCGTTATCACAAGCTCGGCGTCGCAGGATTCAACGACGGCGGCGTGTAAACGGTGCGTCCACATCAAGATGAGTGACGCCGACGCTGAGATGAAATGTGCCGCTCCCGAGCTGCAGGAGAACGCACGCCGACGGAGAGCGAAAGCTAACTTTGCAAAGTCCACGGGACGCTCCGACGTGCACCGTGCGCTCGGCGGAAAAGGCAAAGTTCTCACGACGGCGGGCAAACGCGGACCCGCGTGCGGAAGAAGCTCCCCGCCGGTACGTATTTCCTGTATATTCGTCGTGAGCGAGCAGGCGGACGTCGACCGAATACCTCTCGGAGGCATCGGCCGGACGAGAGGGGGGGTCGGTGAATACGTGCTCGGTAAACGGTCCCGGCGGGCCGCATCCCAGTTCCGTTTGGTTGGCGGTCGACTCCGGGACTTCGGTGGCCTCTGTGGCTTCCTCGGCCGACTGTGCCGGCTGAATCTTCCCGTTCACGGGCGGCGCGACGGGGGCTGAAGCACAACACCGCTGACATTAATGCACAGTCTGGAGGCACTGACACCTCTCTCACCTTTCTGCGGTAATGCAAAGATGCACGAGCATGTTGGATATGCCCACCTTGTCCTTTGTCCATTATGGGAGTGTCAGTGCGTGAGGAGCAGTTGCTACGGGCAACACTGCAGTTAGTGGCGCAACCCACTAGCGTGATACCAGCCAACATACCCTCCACGCTGCCAGTGTCCTCGCTTCCCCCCGCGCCACCATCACCTGGATCCAACACGATCTCTCCCGCCGGGTAGTCGCTTTCGCTGGCGGCTGGAGACCAACACACACACGGAAATACACACCACTCGCGTTTCTGCGTGCGCAGAAAAAAATGCACGGATCGCATTTTAGAAATACGGTTTGGATTCTGACGACACGTGCGTGGAAATTCGATCGCGAAAAAAAGGCGCGGGCCAGGAAGCCGGTCGGAAGTGGATGTACCATCTTCGGCCGGGTCGCCGCTAAACGCGTCGCGTCCGACGGCAAAATAATACAAATCGACACAAATCAGCAGGTTTTATCAGGATCGCCGAGGGAGACGACGCACATCGTGTGAGGAATAGAGGACGGTCGCGTTCACGGTGCACAGAAACACCTTCACTCGTTGCTATCTGTCCTGGAAATAACAGCCATAGATTCAGGTTTTACAAGTAAACCGCCAAGTGCTTCCGCTTTTACCGGTTCTTGATAAGTCAATAGTGAGTTAAACAGCATCACCTTCGCTTCTAATTGATGTTAACTTAAAATAACCACGAGAGCGGTTACATTTGCAGGTCTGTTTGTGTGAAGCCGGTCTCACCTGGCACACTGGAGATGCAGAGCACGTGAGCGTTGCACACATTGAACTGGTCGACCAGCGAGCCCGGCTGATTGGCGTCGATGATGACCACTTTGCTGGCGGAGTGCGTGCTGGTGAGGATCCACACCCGGCTGCTCATGGTGTCTGTCTCCTGGAGCTCCTTAGACTGGGAGGGTCCAAGACAAAGATGCATCGAAGGAGCCGAAAAGATGGGTTGCGGGAAAACACCGAAACCGCCTTCGAGCGTCGGTCTACCTTCCGCTTCTCCGGAGAGTTGTGGCCGCTCTTCTTGTCAGCCTCGTCCTCGTCGGCGTGCAGGGGGTCGCCGCCGCCGCCGGCCGCCTTGAGCAGCCCGGCCTCCGTGCAGGCCGCCCTCCATCCCGTCAGGTCCACGCCGGCCGCACACCACAGCTGGAGGGAGCGAAACGGGGCCTCTTTTAATCCTGATTCCAACGTGGCATGTAACCGTCCCGTGCGTCTCCACGTCTTTCCAAAACACAATACCTTTCTGTTGGGGTCCTTCTCGACCAGCGGGCGGCAGTACACCGGGACCGGGACGTTCTTCATGCGGCTGTCCTCTTTCTCGTTCGCGGCCTACGGTCGACGGGAACAGAAGGTCAGAGGTCGAGCGGGGACGAGCCGGGCGCTCCGAGCCTCCGCTTAGCGGCCATCGGTGGCGACACTGGGCCGCGCGAGCGCCGTTTCCATGTGCGGTGGCATACGGCAGGGATTCGAGGAAAATTCCACTCGCGTTCGTTCATTCATACAAGCTTCATCTCCGCTGCTGCTTCGGCCTTTCAGCGCCTTTTGTCTTCGTTTTGTTTCCATCTTGCTATATTCTTTATTAGCACTGGATGATTCCCTGAAGACGGGCAGCATCTCATCTGTGGAGCCACATATTTGTGTAAAATAGGTCTAAAAATATGAAACAATAATAACCATAAGGCTAATCAGAGGATTATATCATCGTGTCATTGACTGTCGATTTCAGGGTTTTGTTCCTCCAAACAGTGAGGAAATTCCTCCGGATTTCTTGAATGATTATTTGTTTATCGAAGAGAGATTTCTTTCTCATTTTGAAGTCGACGCGTTCGGGTCATTATTTTCAATTCATTTCCCAAGACTTCTTACAAGAATCTTAAAATGGAATACGAATGACTTGGAAACGCCAGCACAAAACCAGACTTCTTTTCAATCAGTATGAAGAGCAAAAGAGTAAAAAATGGAGTTCACTTTTTGTAACAGCTTTAGATGAAGTCTGCCATTTCCTAATCTTGTTGTATTTATCCAGAAACAACGAGACGGGCGCCCGACGCTTGCCGTGCTCTTCATCGGCCCGGTATTATCACAAGAACGTGAGAAAAACAACCCAAATCATCGGCCCGAGAAATGCAAAGAGCCGGCGAGCCGGCGAGCCGGCGAGCCCGGAGCCTTTCACGCAAGTCCTACATTGCACATCTGTATCCCGAGTGGAATTTTCCTTTCAAAAAGACAACAAGGAGATCAGCACAGGTATTAAGAGACGACGACGAGGTCATGTTCATTCGGGCAGGTTGAGACAGACAGAGGTTACGGGTTAAACGACGCTGGCGGGAGGAGAGAAGCTCCGAGACGGAAGCTTCCAGAGAGAGGAGCGCCTTTTTGGAAACGCTGCGTCAAATATGGCGACCGGCGTCGTCATGCCTCGAGAAATGTTTCCATGCAGTCCAAGTTGGTCTCTCAAAACTCCTCCCCGTTGTCATCATCTTCACGTCTTCCGCGTTTCGTTGGCCTAGTTTGGGTTCGATTCATCCTGCCAGCTAATAGTGGAGTCTTGGGAGGAGGGTCGGAGGGGAGGATGTGGTGCGAGTGCATGCTGGGACTCTGTCGGTCTCACTTGCCTGTTGCCTCTTCAGCGGGCTGTCCTGAGCGCTGTCCGTCTGACCGGCCGTCTGCGGGAGACCAGAGTTAGAGCCGCCTGCCGACCGCCCGACGACCGCCCGCCCTGGGCCGATATCCATCAAAGGATCAAGCCGGGAGGCAAATCCGAGCCCGGATCGGTCGGCCCGCCGTCATCGCCCGACGGACCGTCGCCGATGTCAAGTGTCGCCCAAAAGTACACGGAGCAACACGTGCAGCCGCCTCCTCTGTATGTTGAGAACAGTCCTTAGCATCATGCTACTTTCAGAGCGACGCGGCGGCTCAGCCGGTGCAGACGCAACTCCAATCCAGCTACCGTCACATCTCACTGGTCGCCGTCGATGGATGGAAACAGCCATCGGCGGTCGAACGAACGCGGCAGAATCAAAACAATAACACACACCGGCGTCCCTCTGGGCGTCCCAGCGGTTTCCCAGCGACGACCAAACCGCGTCCCCCCGTCGGAAATGGCCGTTGCCCAGAGCGGCGGATTCACCCGTGTGTCTGCAGACTTTTACGCCGACCCTTCTTCCGCCACTCGAAACAGGATAGATTCATGTTTAGACGCAACAAAAGGGGGATGGTATTTTAATCGAAAGACGGGAGCTGCCAGTAAAAATGCACCAAACTCTCACGTTAGGAAACTCAACATGTCACTTATTACTTCCACAAGCGGCTCCAATCCTGTCTTTGCACTGAACTCTTCAGGGAAATCACAAGCGCTCTTTTAAAATCCGCCGCTCAATCACGTTTGAATAATTCACTAGAATATTATGGATTTTGGTGTCACGCATCTTCCGTCCCCTTATGATGTAAGAGGGCAAAACTACTGGCGTTTCATAGAACCAAATGTATGAACTAGTAATCCATTCAGCTCATGAAAGACTTTACATGTATTAAAAGATTTGAAACATTTTGGGGGGAGTTTATTTTTCATTGCATCGCCAAAAAGGGAAGTTTGTTTCTACCGGCGTGGAATTCTAAAGAAAATGCGCAGTCGCGGGTCAGACTGCTGTTTCCAAGCACGTCTGAGCGGCCAAACATTAATCTGATCGCCGTCATCTATCGGATAATGAATAGAGACGTTATGGTTAATTTATGATGAAGATAACTACCGATCCCTTTTACACGGCGACACCTTCCAGTGGCTGACGGGTAAGATTACGACTCCATGCAATCATCTACTTCTGTGAGACTTTTCACTTTATTTCTAAATGAATAATTCCTTTCATTATGTGCAAAATACGGCGAAAAACTGTGTGAAGTTTTAATTTGAGCCGTCGACCGCAGCGCTGGTTCAGAGCCGCAGGAAGTGAAGTGACTCCTGAGCCGGCTCGTCAGTCAGCTCACGCCGACCGGGTCAAGATTGAGTGACCATCATGTATGCCACGCAGCCGAGGCCTCGCGCACGTGTGTGTGTGTGTGTGTGTGTGTGTGTGTGTGTGTGTGTTTCTACCTGTTTGAAGCGTGACGGCACGCTCCAGCCACACGCCTGCATGATACCATCATCGCGGCGCATGTGCTCGCGCACCTGCCGGTACTGTTCCCGCCGCTGCTCTCGGCGGGCCAACAGTGCCGAGTCACTGAGGAGAGACGCAACACCGTTACTGGCCAGTCTGGAAGCAACCAAGAGGAGGAGGGGGAGAAAAGCCAAGCGTTAGCGGCCGGCCAGCAGCGGCAGGAAGAGACAGAAGCAAGAAAAGAGCCACGGCAGTGAAGCTTTAAGCCAAAGGGTTTGCATTTCGTTGGAGGCTCAGATCTTTCAAGGTCTGCAGGACCGTGCTGCAGATGTTCTACCACTCGCTGGTATCCAGCGTCATCTTCTACGCCGTTGTGTGCTGGGCAGCAGGATCAAGACAGCTGACGCCAACAGACTCAACAAGCTCATCAGGAGAGCTGGATCTGTCCTGGAGTGGAGCTGGAGTCTGTGGTGCAGGTGTCAGAGAAGCTCCTCTGCATCATGGACAAGGTCCATCACCTCCTGCATGGACACCGACGTCCCGTCAGAGCTCCTTCAGTCGTAGACTGATACCACCAAGGAGCTCCACTGAACGCCGCAGGAGGTCTTTCCTACCTGAGGCTTTCAGACTTTTTAATTCCTCTTCCTTCAGCCGAAGGGAATCTTCAAATCTTTGTACTTAAGACCTTAAAACACTTCATAGCCTTAACCTTGACACTTTATATTTATTGTATTTCTCATTCTTCCTCCTTCCTACTATTATCTATTATTGTTTTGCTTTTGCTTGAAACTCTGGCACAACAATTTCCTTCGGGGTAAATAAAGTTGTTCTATCTTATCTTATCTTATCTTATCTTATCTTATCTTATCTTATCTTATCTTATCTTATCTTATCTTATTTCCCCCCAACTGATCATCTGAGCTCCAAGCTGCAAGGATGGATTTGCTCCCGTCAGCCATGCGACGCCGCTGGTCTGGTGGGCGAGCGCCGTCTCCTGCTGCTGTTTCGGGGGGTTTTGTTCGGCTTCCGCCGTTCGAGCTGATTCGCTGGTGCGTCTTGTTTGTCGGTTTCTCGTCAGGATCCGTCGGATCTCGAGGATTCCGACCGCTTAAGACGACACCCGCCTCGTTTCGTGCACGTGGGTTCTGTCACCCTCCAGTGCGATAAAGTAAATCCAATATTTGAAGTAAAATGACCGGCTTGTGAAATTGTGAAAGACTCTCGCCTCTTCTACCGAGTTCTGATTTGGAAAAATGACATTTCTTGGCCCAAATTTAGAATATCATTTCCAATATTCTGTATGGGAATTGAAGTACGGGGTACATTCCAGACCAACATCTGATTTACTTTCTCTATCACAGTGTTTCTGAGAGGTTTAGATGAGATATTTGCTTCAGTTTGATGCGATCGCCCCCGAAAATCCGCCCGAGCGAGTGAAGTCGGAGGGGCGACGCATCCCGAGGCGGAGCGTCGAAACGGCCGGCCGGCGGCGGTGATTCGGGGCGAAGCAGGAACGGAGGAGGCGGCGTCAGTGAAGGTCGGGCTCGCCAGGTTTGCTCACTCTTCAGGAAAGAACTCCAGCGTGCGGTTGGACGTGGAGATCTGACACATGGTGTGGCTGCGACGCTGGGAGAAGCCGGCGGCCGACGGAGACTTGTAGTGGATGTTGACGCTGTAGTAGGGACGCTTGACGGGCGGCGGGCTGGACGAGGAGCTGAACAGACGTGCAAAGCTTGGAGAAGGAAAGACGGGAAATGCATTAAAGGTTATCATACATGGCAGACAGTGGGTTGTATTTCACTGCTGAGGATTCAGAAACTAAAACGCAGGTTCTCACAACTGCCAGATGGTGGACTTCTTCTTCTCCTGGATTGGAGGACTCTCTCGGGACGCTCTGAGAAGAGAGAGTTGTGACTTGAAGGAAGACGACGACAAACAACGGCTTCTTTCTGTGGTTCAATTCATGTTGCTTTTTCCAGAAGGTTCACACAGCGAGAGCGTAACATCTTACAGAACCACCGTCAGCACGACATTTGGTTTTTAGGTTTCCATTCCTTAGACTTCACCTATCTTCTTCTTCTCCTCTGGTCTTTCCCCTTCGGGGTCTCCACAGTGAATCCACCTCCTCCATCTCACCCTGTTCTCTGGATCCTCCTCTCTCACACCAACGACCTTCATATCCTCTCTCTACATCCATCCATCTTCTCCTTGTTCTTCCTCTAGACCTCCAGTTCCAGCATCCGTCTACCGACATCTTCCCTCTCCCTCCTCTGTCCATGACCCAACCTTCTCTGACCTTCTCTCCAAAACATCTACCAAGTGTCGTCCCTCTGATGGACTCCTTCCTGCTCCTCTCCATCCTGGTCACTCCCAAAGAGAACCTCCGCATCTCCATCTCTGTGACCTCCAGCTCTGCCTGCTGTCTTTGGTCCCTGGAAGTGTTTCTGGTCCAGACCTCATGTCTGCTCACCCCTGTCTTGTTCAACCTTCTTAACTTAGATTTGTTCTCATATAAAGATCTTTCTGAAGCTACTCGTGGCAGCAAAAGCAGACGACACTGCTTAGTTTTCCTTTTCTTGTCGTGGCTCCAGGGTTTCTTGATCTACCTGATCATTTCCGTCCACCGCACGGCCTCCTGCAGCTCCATCAGCCTCTCCTTGTACTGGTTCCTCTCCATCAGCACCCGGGCCATCTCCACGCGGGTGAACCGCCGCCGGGTCATGGTCATGTCCCCGTCCTGTATCGGCGATGAAAACTGGACACCCAGTTGATTTATTCCATCACACAATTGTCAAAAAAGAAACATTAAGATGCGGATATTTGTTATTTTGGTCTTCTGGGAGCTGGCGGCGAGTGGTGAGGATCCTGGGTCGACTCACCTCATCGCCTCCTTCGTCCTTCGAGTCCTGAGACGCTCCGAGAGCTTCAGCTCTTAACCTGAAACACACACCGTTCACCCGTCAGCTGCAGGGGGAAGCAAAGCACGGAGTTTCTGGGAGACACATCGATGTTGCCCCTTGATTTTCACCAAATAAGGGCTCAAGATATTCTAGTGTTAACAAGTTCAGACAATAAGCGAGTAAAGTTTTCACTAAATGTTTTGCAGCGACTGGGCAGGGAGGCGGAAAACTTGAAGATTCCCGGTCATCGAGTGACGTCCTTCTCGGATTCAGGAAAAAAAACATTTGCTCTTGTTTGAAACCGGCTGAAAGTCTTGGTTTAGGGTTAATCTCAAATTATTTTGCTGCTCAGACTCCAAAGCTGTAGCTGCGAGTAAAGATGGACATTAAAATGTTTTTTTACACCGCGTCACACCAGAGGTGACCTTTGACATATCATTTTTTTAACTGTTTATACAATTTCCTACTTTAATTTATTATTGTTATGTTTTACTTGAAACTCTGGCACAACAATTTCCTTCAGAATAAATAAAGTTGTTCTTATTCTTCAATGATATATTAAATGTTATCCAGGAAGTGACCTATAAAAACTGGATGATTAAAAAGAAAGAAACCTGGAGCGACTGCCATCATAGCTGCGGCTCGGAGAGAAATAAAGTAACGCTGATAAATAAACATAAATAATAAATATAAATAAATAAGTAACGGTGATAAATAAATATAAATAATAAATATAAATAAATATAAATAATAAATAAATAAAGTAACGGTGATAAATAAATATAAATAATAAATATAAATAAATATAAATAATAAATAAATAAAGTAACGGTGATAAATAAATATAAATAATAAATATAAATAAACATAAATATAAATAAATAAAGTAACGGTTTGCCCGTGATTCCTTCGAGGAGCTGACGAACACGAACATCGTGCGGTCGCGTTCCTTCTCCGTTCTTATGACGAGTCGAACTCCCGCATCACTGACGAGACACTTCGAGGCATCGGCTCAAACGACGTTAGTTTATCAGGAATGAAGCTTCTCTGACGGCACGACGTCGGCCAAATGCTTTTTAAAAGTGCGTAATAAAATCAGGTAACGTCAGCAACGTAAAACCGTCACATTCCTCCCTCTGAGCTCCTCAAGCTCACAAGAAAACTCCTCCTCCTCCTCTGACCTCTTCAGCTCCTCCTCCAGCTCCTTCACTCTGGCGTCCACCTTGTTCTTGGACTGCCTGACGGCCTCCAGCTCCTCCCGCAGCACCTCCTGCTCGCTCGACAGCTCGTCCACTTTGGCGATCAGGTCGTTCTTTACGATGTTGAGGGCGTTTCTGTGCAGGGAAATGGAGAACATGTCGCTCAGATATGTAGATGCGTGCCGGCGGTTGTCGTGCAATCAGTAAACGTTTGAAATGTTTGTTTCAATCAAATATTGTGTTGCCGCAGAGAATCCTTCACATTCTGACTTTAAATTTAAAAAAAAAAGCATAACTGACCCCTAAAATATTTCTGAAGCCCCGACTGGTCTGTTTGTCGGGTGATGTTCTCAGATAAAAGTTAGCATGAGTGCATCCTAAAGATCCACAGTTTGTTGTATCTACATTCCAACCTGGACACCAACACTGAGGTCCAATGCATTTCATTTTTACAAATTGATTGCAGTGTTGGGAAAAAGAAACATGTGGACTATACGGCCAAAAGTCTGGTCTCCCCTGTCTTGACTCGCATATGGACTAAAGTTCCCGATCCATCGGGTTCAGGATGTTCAGGATGTTCACCCTTTGCAGCTGGAACAGCTTCAAGTCTTCCGGAAGGTTCTCCACAAGCTTCGCCTGGGTGTTTATGGACATTTTTGAGCTTTCTTCTTCACAAGAGGTCCCACGCTGATGTTGGAGGAGAAGGCCTGGTTCTCAGTCTCCACCTCATTCATGCCGAAGCTGTTCTATGGGGTCGAGGTCAGGACTGAAGTTCATCCCGGACTCGTCCCTCAGATCATCAGATGGAGAAGCACCGTCGGTCCCTCCAGAGAAGGCGTCTCCACGGCTCCAGAGTCCAGCATCTCCATGCTTCACACCACTGCGTCCCAGCTTGCGCTGCACTTTGGATGCAGCTGCTCCAGGGAAGCCATTCTATGAAGCTCTCCGCTCACTGTTCCTCAGCTCATCTGAAGGACGCATGAAGTGCGGAGGTCTGCAGCCGGTGACTCTGAAAGTCGGGAAGACCTCAGCATCCCCTGACCTCCATCCGTCAGATTACGTGTCCTAACACTTGGCGGCTGCGTCGCTGTCGTTCCCAAACACTTGGTGTTCTTCTAATCCGTCTGACTGTGGAATATTTAGGGCTGGACTTCTTGCATCAGGTGGCCTCCGATCGCGGCGCCACGCTGGAATTCACTGAGCTCCTGAGGGCGAATGTTTGTAAAAACAGCCTGCATGCCAAAGCGCTGGACTCTGTCCACCCGTGGCCGCCGGAGGGATCGGAACACCCGGCTCCCATTATTTGGACGGCCGACACCATACTTTTGGCCTTATAGTGTGTATGAAAATATAATCTTACTTGGTCTCTAGGAGTTGCTTGTTCTCCGTCAGCAGGTTCTCCACCTCCTTGCCCATCCCTGGAACAGTCACATTCACCTTTTAACTCACGGCGCACCACAACCACAGAACACACTTTCCAGGAGCCGTCGCTTTATCTGACGCAACACAAAGGACGAAACACTCCCACCGACAGAAAACGATGAACCCGTTTCTATCAGATAACTCGGTTCTGACTCTGGTACCATGGAGCTCTTTGACTAGTTTCCCACTGGACACTCAGAGGAGACCAATGAATGTTATTTCCTTAGAGCTAAGAAGGGAAACTGAGCGACTCCATGTGCAGATATGCTTTCACAAATTCACACTATGAGATAAGTGTGTGTGTTGTCGCTGGCGGTGGACTCGGCATTTTGACATGCGAGCAGAGAAGCGCATTGCAACGCCGGCCATGCAGGCAAACACATGCAGCGGCAGAAACCTGGTGCAGCTCCCACAGTCTGGCTGATGGAAACAACATGAAACAAGCAAAAGAAAAACAACTCTTTTATACTTGTGTCTCTACATATATATGTCTTCTTCTTCTGCTTCTGCTTCCTCTTCTTCTCCCCTGGTCTTTTCCCTTCAGGGTCTCCACAGCCATCTTCTCCATCTCACCCTATTCTCTGGATCCTCCTCTCTCACACCATCTACCTTCATATCTTCTCTCACCACGTCCATCCATCTTCTCCTTGTTCTTCCTCTAGACCTCCAGTTCCAGCATCCGTCTACCAATACATTCCCTCTCCCTCCTCCGTCCATGACCCAACCATCTCTGACCTTCTCTCCAAAACATCTAACATGTGCTGTTCCTCTGATGGACTCATCCCTGATCCTCTCCATCCTGGTCACTCCCAAAGAGAACCTCAACATCTTCATCTCTATGACCTCTAGTTCTGTCTGCTGTCTTTTGGTCATTGTCAGTGTTTGTAGATCATCTCACCAGCGTCTCCTCCACCTTTCCTTTCCTTCTGGCTGATAGTCTGGTGTGTATATATACGTATGGATATGCATATTTACATATTAGATTTACACACACACACACACACACACACACACACACACACACACACATATGTATGTATATATATGTATGTATGTATACACACACATATATATATTTATGTACACACACACATATATACATATATATGTATGTATGTATGTATATATGTGTATACACATATACATATATATGTATATGTGTGTATATATATATATATATTTACTGCTCAAAAAAATAAAGGGAACACTTGAACAACACAATGTAACTCCAAGTCAATCCCACTTGTGTGAAATCATAGTGTCCACTCAGGAAGCAACACACATTCATTTGGACTTGTTTTAAGGACATTACATCAAAGTTGGATCAGCCTGGAGTTTGTTTTTACACTTTAATTTGGAGTGTGATTCCCAATCCAGACCTCCATGGGTTGATACAATTGATTTCCATTGATCAGTTTTGTGTAAAGAGCAAAGTATTTCATAAGAATATTTCATTCATTTAGATCTACGATGTGTTTTTTAAGTGTTCCCTTTATTTTTTTGAGCAGTGTACATATATAAGACATCCAATGGACACTTGAGTTAAAGTGATACGGAGGACAGAATGGCCAGATACGATTGCATTATTATTATTATTATTATTATTATTATTATTATTGCAATAAAATGTCTTATGTACAATCAATTAATTAAATATCAATGAAAATTAACTTGCAGTAAATTCTTGAATAGAATGAATAGAAATGCACATATTTAATCTCGGTCAAACTAAACATGAAATCAAAGTGTAAAATTTAGCTTTAATTCAAAGAAATAAATTAATGTTTGTTTGAAAGAATCCTAAATTTTCTTTTTACCGAACACATATTTCCTATGTGACCGGGCTGCAGATGTTTCATCAATCATTTCACAAAAAACTATCCAAACCCCCCCACGGCATCAAAGTGCTCTAGTTTCTCTTTTCATCGATTGATTATCGATCATCTATCCGGCAGTGGATCGGCTGGAGCCGCTGGAGCCGAGGCTTCGCCTTGGAGTTCAGGACAAACAACGTCCGGCCAGTTTGGGCTCTCTGAGGCTCTTTGAGCCTGTAGAAAACCTAGGCGGCTCTAGAGAGAAGATGCAAACGCCACACACACACACACACACACACACACACACACACACACACACACACACACACAGAAACGCCCCCTGTTTGAACGGAAGCAGGGACCTTCTGGCCGTGAGGTGCCGAGCGCTGCACCAGCCTGGGCTTTCTAAGATCTCCTAACATCACACCAGCTCTGGCACCACTGTCCTGTCCTGCCTGTCCTCCACAGAAGAGCTCCATCATGAGGAGAGAAAAGTGGGTAATGAGATGGAAAATGGGTAAAACATTCAATTAAAAAAACCAGCCACATCCAAAGTGGCGCAGGGGGTGAAGTTTAGAGGCGTGAAATGAAAAACACATGCAGTGATAAACAGAAGCACATTCTGAAGGCATCAATGCCTTACCAAAGAAATCATCGCGGACTGGAGGCACAAGAAGGAGAAGGAGAAGATGCCAGAGGAGGGAAAAGAGGAAAACACAAAGAGCAGATGCTGATAAGCATTTATCGAATTTGGATTTGCAGAGAGAAGTTAAGCTTTGAGAAATGGAGCCTAAATGTACTATCTGGCCGGTTTACTCGTGTCATCTGGCAGATTCGATCATCTAGTTAAGTTCCCGGTGACGCAGAGCAGCCGGGAGGTGGAACCCACCCGCTCGTCTGCTCAAAACACTTGTTCCAACACCTTGAAAGAGCATTTAACGGCTGAACTTGGATTTTATACAAGAGGAAAGTTGTAGATATGTGGTAGTAAATAGCAGATTTGTCAGTAACAGATGTAAGAAAATAAAGTGGAAAAACCATGTTCTTATACACACCTGAGAACTCGCCTGCGGACGCCGCCAGCGGGAGCACGTGAAGGGACAAAGGAAACGGTGAGAGATTAGCAGAAGGAGAGATCAGCTCCCTCCCTGTTGCTGCTGCGCAGCAAAGACATCTCGCCTGAATAATATCTGACAGGAAATGCACATTGTGTATAAAGAACAGAACCGCTGAGGGTTTGGAAGTGACCGCAGCGATGCAGGGATGAGCTCTTGGCATGGAGGGATTCCGGCCGCCGCCATGCAAGGTAAAAAAAAAAGAAAGTGACACAGCGGCACATTCACACAGCGTCACATGGCGCCGCTGCCCCGCGGCCACGCCAAGCAAAACAAACACCGGCTTTGTGTAGCGCACGTATGCGTCCGCCCGCGCGCTCGTCACACGCGTGAACAAGGGGAAACTTCTAGGGGCGCCGACGGTTTCCCCAAAAAACTCCACTTAAGGGGAATACTTGTGACGCAAGGGGAGGATTTCACTCACAAGGCGATTCTGCAAAGTGAGATTGGAAAACCAGATCAGATCCAAACCTGCTGGGCTGTTCATACCGAGGAGCTCGGCGCCGGCGTCCACGTCGCCGATGATGTCCGACTTGGCGTCCTTGATCTCGTGGTAAAGAGAGTCCGTGTTGATGCCGAAGGCCTCGTTCACGATGCCCTGAGAGGGACTGACACACACACACACACACACACACACACACACACAAATGATCTTTTTTCATGATTCTGATTTGCTGACAACATTGCACCTGTCAGGAAGGATAAATGATCACCCTGTCGTTTCTTCTCGCACCAGGGAGACAATATTTGTATTTGTGGCATCTTTGTAGCTGTGAGAACAAACTGCTTCTAAACGCGACTTCATGAGCGACGAGCCGCTGCTTCACGCAAATGTATTTTTTGAGTTCCACCCTGCAGATGCTGTCAGCTGCACTCATTCTATGATAGTTGCAGCACAGAGAAGCCAATGTCAATAAAAATAGATGACTTAGCTCAGGGGCTCAACCCAAGTATGTTCAGAATTTTCAAGGCATTTCGTCTATTTTTATACGAATCATCGCAGGAAATAATTCTGATGATTTTCACATCAATCGAAGCTGAGACCAAAACAGTGAAATCCCAAAAAAAAAAGTCAGGAAAGCACGTGAAAAATGTTTCAAAACCAACTAAATAACTCAATAGAAATAAGTCATAAATGTGCGGGCGAAGATCTCGGGGCGCAGTCTAACCTGTTTCCGCCTCCGTAGACGCGGGGGTCCACGCACATGTCCAGGTCGGGGGTGGAATCGATGATCTCGGGGAACTCGGTCCACTCGTCGCTGCTTCCCATCCCTGAAAGCGCAGACGTTTAACGGGCCGACCGGCGTTTGGACTCCGGCCGAGTGAAGCCGAGGAAGCGGCGTCCTTTTACCGATGCTGACGTTCCTGGTTTCCTGGGAAACCTGAACCTCCATGTTCCGGCTGTGCCGTTTGCCGCTCTTCTTGCTCCGGTTTCCGGCCCGCACCACGTCAAACTCCACGTTGGGGTGGAAGCCCTCGTTGATGGGGGTGACGGTGGCGGACGGGACGGAGGACGTGGGCGTGTTGGACTTGCTCCCCGTGCTGCTCGGTGTGGCCACCAGCGAGTCGGACTCCGAGCCGTCCTCCTGGTCGTCGAAACACAAAAAACACCGAATGAGTTTCGCTCAGAAGGGAAGCGGCGGCCGTTGTTGGGAAAAACTGATTTCTAGTATTCTTGATCTGGATTCCTGATGTGAATCGGGGATTTTAAAGATGTATTTTCTGCGCAGACGTCTTTGCAAATCCCTTTTCTTTTAGTCCGGAAGTCATTTATATCGAATCACTTTTTGCGGAAAAGCTGTTATTTGAAACCAAAAAGGTCAATTAGATGAAGGTTTTGCTTCACCAGACGATGACAGACGGACGCATTGGTGTCATTTCATAAAGATTCTCAACAAAAGAACTCCATTTTTATAAATAACCTTAGATGACTGAAGCCGGATTTTTGATGCCCTGATGGAGAGTTTGAATCTACCTCGACTTCTAGGTCCCCTCATTAACTGTTCATACAGCTTCCAGTAATCCCTATTAATTCATTTTAATTCAATGAATCCATTTATAAATGTTTTATTTTCCATTTTTTAGCTGAACTTACACTTGACCTCAATATGTTTTTCTGAAGCAATGGTCTGGGTCAGATACATACATGCACGTGCTTCATTTAATGTCTCCAGTTGCGCTATATTTTAGATTATTAATTGTTCATCTTTTTGTTGACATTATTGTGCGACTGTCTGAAGTACAGAATACCAGCTTTTGTGTCTCGCGTCTAAAAGCACCCCGGAAGTCTTTGCGCATGTTGCCCTGTTTCAAATATATACGGTCGGATGAAGTTGCAGCGCACGTGTTGTGAGCAGCCGAGTGAGGCTGTAACTCACACAGTCCTTTTTTATAAATACTTTTATATCCTTCTTCTACACGTCTACTTCCATATTTGGAACGTTTCCTGGGAACGCCTTCGCCGTCAGATAACAGAACCATCGGAAAATACTGTCTGGAACATCATGATCTCGCACGAACCACGAAACGTTGCCGTCTCATGTATTTATGAGTCGCCTTCCTATTTTCCTGATCAATAAGGTTTCTGCGACGGGCCGAAGCCGTCACAGGTCGCCTGGCTGGAAGAACAGGAAACCAAAAAGCAGAACATCTGCGAGTGCCGGCTTCAAACTTCTGCTGCGCGTGAACTAAAAGCACACGGACGACACCATCTACAAGAAGATCTCCAAGAAGATCTACAAGAAGATCTACAAGTAGATCTCCGAGGTGCACGACGTCCCGCTTGCTTGAGTCTGAACAGAAGAAGTATGGATGTGAGTTTTATGATTTCCTTGTTCTGGACACAAGCAGGCTCAGGAGGCGGTTCCGGAGGGCCGGGCGGCGCCGAGGCCGGCCCTCCTCGCCGCCACGTTTGTCCCACCTGGTAGGCGGAGCTGAAGGTGGACCGGCGGAGCTCGCCGACCTGCCAGATGTCTTTCCCGGGCATCATCCTAGCCCCCCCGAGGCCCCCACGTACCATGCCCTCGCCGCTGGGGTACAGGCTCAGTGACGGCGGGCGCTCCGCTTTGCTGCTGGTTCGGGAGACAGAGAGGAGGCGGAGACGGAGCGTTAGTCGGCGTTCACGCAGGAAGTGAGTCGGCGCGGAGGGCTGGAGCCGCCGCGCAGCGGCTGCACAGCAACAGCCCGACATTCGCAGCCCGTCGCAGGGTTAAGGCGGACTCGGTCGGCGGGGACGACACACACGCCTCTCCAGATTAGGATTAAATGAGGACGGCGGCGGCGGCGGCGAGTCCGAATGGAGCTGCCGGCTGCAAAAAATACTGCGTGCTCGGGAGGGAAGCGGGGCTGGAAAAAAAGGTTATAATATCCAGAAGACAAATCAGGCTGATTTGTACTTTCAGTTTGTAGAATTTCTGACGATATTATGCCGATTTTTTTCCGATGAGTTGTTTTCTTTGGCACAGTTCAGGACAAACTTAGATAATCGTGGACGACGACGGGGACAGAAACTGTTGGTGGCGCAACTTTCGGCGTGGTTTTTGAATCTCTGCATTTTCACCCGAATAATAACGTCAAAAAAGGTGATTCGTGTCGAACTTGTTTCACCAAATATTTGAGGCAACACAAGCGGGGAAGGGAAAAGAAAAAATGTCAATTAACATCTGATTTTTCTGGTCTGAGAAAGTTAAACGTCAGCCCCAGTTTTAGACCTCAGATATGAGATGCTTCACCCGACATGGAGTTTGAAACTCGTTGGCCTTCGTCCGCCTGAGACGAAGGATCCGTCTTATGTCAAACTAGCCGGCAGAAAAGCCTCCCTGTCCCCGACGTCCCAGAAAAAACATTTGTGATATTGATGACGGCTCCTCGGGCAGAGACGCCGCTTCCATCATTCAGCGAAGGAGACGAGAAGAGTGGCAGCACAGATGGACACGAACACATGAGGGAGGAAGAGGAGCCAGTGGGAACTCATCCTTTATCCCTTCGTCTGCTGTCATTGGAGCGACTGACGCATCGCCGATCGCTCGTCACATTATTGATCGCGGTGAGATACTATTAATAGGACGGGGAAGGGGGCGGTGTTTGGGGTTCGGCGGGCCGGAGCCGCCGGACCAGGTTGGATTTACCTTTTCCTCCATGTGTGGCGTTGACTGTGCAAACAGCAGCACAGAGAGCAAGCCAGCAAGACAAGACAGACACAGTGTGATTAGAGAGAGACACGAGACACACACACACACACACACACACACACACGCACACCAAAACCTTAACAAATATGAATCTCCAGCTTATCAGTGTTGCAATGGGTCAAATCGCAGTCAGTAGAAATGAAACAAATTAGCACCGTAAAAACTAAACCAACCTGATGTTCTGGGCGATCAGTTTGTGCTTCACTTGCTCTCTTTTCTGATATTTCTGTGATTTTTGGTTGTGTTAAGGTGGCGGCTTGCATTTGCTTCACTTTGCTTTAGCGGCATGATTAAGTAAACATTTATAACCGTGGGAAAGTAATAGGATACATTGGCAAAATTCTTTTGGGCAAAAGTTTAGCGCAAGATCAATCACATTATCTCTAAAAATAGAGTTTTTTTTAATATTAGTCTATAATTCCTCATTTCATTTAAAACTAAATTTGTCATTTAACTTGAACGCTTCATTTTAGTAGATGAAATATGCATATTTGTAGTCGTTGTTGAGATGTTTGTGTTTTTTTGCATTTCTTGAACCAATCAAAATGACGTAAGAGGTGTTACAATATAATGATCATAATAATCCAGTAATAACCAGCAAGTGTGTCCGTGTCGAGCGGGTTCCTCCGACCGTCCGCCGGCGTGAGGTGATTGGAGCCCGTGAGTTGTGTGAACGAGCGAGCGAACGCTCGTAGCCACGCCTGCGTACGACGTGCGCGGGAGTGAACGGCTGAGCGTCGCTACACGTGGTCGTCCACGGCGACGGGTCGGGGGGACGCTGGCGGCCGGCGCCGACTCGCTCCTGCCAGCCTGACCACGGCTGCCGGGAGTGGATGAACGGACGGTCGCCTTCTATGAATCCTTGTGATTTTTGCTAAATGTGTTGCCGGTCTTGGACTCGGAACCGTGGCAGTCCTGCAGATGCAGGATGCAGATGCAGGATCAATCCCTGCAGGAGGAGGCCGGAGAGGTTTGAAGGATTTTGTGTTTGTGGTCGAAATGTCAAAGGCGGCGACTCATCCGAGCCGCACGTCTTCCTCCGCTTAGAAAACATCAACGATTCATGCGGGCCGTTACTGAACACCAGCGAAGCGGGAACTCTGTTCTCAAACGCGATTGGCCGGCCGCCGTGCATCCTGCGGGCGTCGCCCCGACATCGATTGGTCTGACACGCACAAACGGCCCGACACATTCACATCCAGGGCGCCACACAAAACGCCGGCGCCGAATGAGGAGCGAAAGGTGCCGGCGACCCGAGTCGGAGCGAAGACAAACACGGCGGCCCAAAACGAAACGACGAGGACTCACGTTCGTCCGCAGCCGGGGCCTTCTGGTTGGCTGTTGCTTCCTGTCTGCTGCATTTTGGAGCGCTCTATGTGCTCCACGTACGTCTGAATCATCTGCGGGGCCAAAGGAGACGTCGGAAAGTTACAGGGAAGCCACGGCGGGCGCTTCAATCGCGGGGCAACTTTGAAGAGGATTTCCAGTGATTTACATCCAAGATTTGCAAACAAATTCACATTGGATTGATTACTTGATTGGATTGATTACTCTGGAAAAGATTACTCGGCTCAAAGGTCCAGAAAATGGCTTTTGGCGATCATTATTGTTTTGCTGTTGTTTTAAATGAATGCGGTTTAATGCCTAAGCCGGGTTATTTTCCACATTACGGGCCGCCGTCGGGCCGGCGAGTTGAGTTTCCCTTTAACAGGAATCTGAAACAGAAGCGCTTTGGAACAAACAAACAAGCAAGTGAACTATCTGGAAGGAAGAGAAATGGCGTGGCCTCATCCACCGCCCAGAAGGTTAAACACTGATCTGCTGAGTCCATAAATGCACCGTAAAGATGGACGGTGACTGTCTCTCACCTCGGTGTGGCGCTGGTGCAGAGCGTTGTACTCCTTCTTCATGTCCGATTCTCTCTCTTCTAGCCGGGAAACTGGAAAACAGGACGGAGACGTCGGATGAGAAGCGAGTCGCCTGGATGGACTTTCGGATCCGGACGGGACGCTTTGCATCCCGTTCGCTGTGATTCGGTTCCTCTCAGCTGAGTCCGACTCGGACGCCAGCCGGAAAACAGGACGACCTCGACGAGACGTTGATCCGTTTAGTCGTATTAGTGATATATTTACATTTTTCAAAACCAGGAGAAACTAAATTGGACTACATTAAAACATTGCATTAGAACTCCGATCCGAGTTAGCAGGGTTTACTGGTCCGAAGCCATTACTAAATAAGGACAGATGATTTTTATTGCTGTCAGCCGGTGGGACACCGAAGCCACTATTTGAAATGATTTACCCGCTCCCTCGTCCTCGGGTCGGGCCCAGATTTAGATTTTCATGTTGATGGCAGCCGAGACGCCCGGGTGTTATTATCTGAACGTGCACGGGGGACTGACAGAAGGTCCCGTCCCAACGGGACGCTTGTTGTTGTTGTTGTCGTCACCTTTCATTTTGTTTCACGCAACGAGGGACGGTGTCACTCACGGTCGGCCCCGGGCCCACTTTTAAACAACAAACACTCTGTGAAGATACGGATGTGTTGTAAAATATGTTTATGTATTTATTTCAATGCACTAACTCACTCACCATTTTCTTAATTACTTTCTTCATTACCCATTATTCAAATCTTTGTACTTTTAGGACCTTAAAACACTTGATAGCCTTGACTTTGACACTTTATGGTTTTATTTGTATTTCTCATTCTCCCTCCTTCCTACTATTATTTATTATTGTTATGTTTTACTTGAAACTCTGGAACAACAATTTCCTTCAGGATAAATAAAGTTGTTTGTATTCTTATTCTTATTCTTATTCTTGTTTCTAATTACCTTACCACTTTGCACTCTTCACTTTATATTATGTTGTGTGTCTGATGTTCTTTGTCTGGTCTTTGTTTACATCCATGTCAATACAAGGTGTAACCGTAAATCTCTAGTGTGTGTGTGTGTGTGTGTGTGTGCTAGAGATAGAGAGAACATACTTGGCCAATAAAGCTGGTTCTGACTCCCAGTCCCCAGGCAGTGTGATATCACACAGGAAAAAGTAGTTCTGGTTATATTTGCTTTGAAAATGAAAACATTGCATCTTTTTTAATTCCCCCAGTGATGTCGTGAAAGTGAAGACACGGCGACGTGTTCATGACCGAGTGCCGAACGTCAGAGTTTGTCGCGGTTTTCTCGTTTGGTCTCCTCCGCTTGATCGGAAGCCTCTCGGATAAGAGATTCAACATCTTAGCAAAGTTTCTTCTCCAAACATCTACCGGATCTCTGCAGGTGTCATGTGGAATCGCGAGTGCTTGAAAAGCAGATATGACACAGCTTAGAGCTTAGAAGAGAAGGGAAGCAACGGAGGGGGGAGAAGTAAAAACTCCAAATGGTTTGTCAGCGGTAAGTTGTGTCAGGGACACAAGAAACAAGCTGAAAATCCATGTTCCCGTGGCGACGGCTGCCCTTCTCATCTCCTCACACAACCTGCTCTCTGTTCTAAGTCCTGAGTTCTGACAAAAAATAAATGTCGAAATATTCTTTTTTTTCAAACTTCTTCTTCGTCTGATAAAGAATAATCGTGACATTTCCCTTCTGTTCTGAGATACAGCACATGCACTGACGGTGCAGGAACACTTCCAAGCACCTTTCATTTAAACGTCCTAAATCCCATTCATGGGCGACACATGACTGATGAACTGCCTTCTGAAAGGAGAAACTGAGTTGGATTATTTGATGTTTGCATGAACTTGAATGAGCACGGCTGAATATTATGGGAAGCATTACTCTGGTCGGCGTAGTTCTTGGTCTTGAGCTCCAGCTGTTTGCCCTGCAGCTCCAGGAACTCCACCTGGACCTGCAGGTCCTTCTTCTCCGCCTCCAGCGCATCTTCGAATTCAATGAATTTCTGTCAGGAGACAAATCAGAAAGAAACACATTTTGAATCGTCTCAGGATGTTTCTTTTCTTGGAAAAAACCACAAATGCAATTTCTACAGACTTTCATTGGTTTCCTTGTGGAGACACGACTTGGAGGAGCGTTTTAATGTCATCACTTGGTTTGGAAATGCAGAATTGTGTCCTCGTTGAATACGATAAACCGTAAAGCAGCCTTTAAAGATCCCAATACCAGGAATAAACGTAACTTGAAGCTGTAACTTTATGAACGATTGTAAAAGCGTTATTAATTTCATACTGTGAGCGACGGATTGAATCATAATGTGATCCGGTTTTAACTCGCCGCACCTTTTTAAGCGACAACAGACCAATATTTGACAATTTCGAGTTGATCTTGATATTTTTTACATCCATTTTTTTTCAATGTCGCGGTTGGACTTTTTTTGGTTTTGAAAAAGATCCACACAGTAAATTTTCTGACTAAATGGTTATTGACATGCAATAATATAAACTGTCACATACTATTTTTGCAGTAATGTAAGAAATAATAAAATGTACAAGGACAGACACATGCGACATGCAATAGTTTACATTGTTGACTCTGACTCATTAAACGGTATGATATATTTCTACATAGAAATACATCAATGGAGCTGCTGGATGCTACTCTGCTGTGTTACCATGACGACCATGACCACGTCACTCGTGAGGCGTCATGAGAAACGTTACGTGACCCGCACAGCGCAGTTCGTATCACGTTCTCTCCGGAGGGGGGAAGCAGTTTCTACCACTTCTTCTTGAGGTTGCCCGGTTTTTCGAGTAAAGCCGTTCACAATGACGTCCTTCTTCAGAGCAGAAAGTCCATGAGGTCTTAATACTGTAATCCTCTGACTGCAGACGGGACGGCGAACATGCAGCGCACGGAACACGGATCGCACTTCAAACACGCGGCTCAAAGTGCACTTTCACCCCCGCCGGCCACAAACGTCAGAGGAACGACCGCCCGCGAGTCCAACCTGCTTATCGAGACCATCAAACATCCAAGCTATGATTTTACACCGCTGGATGTCCAACGCACGGGACAGAAATTCAATAAAACAAGCGCTGACTCGCAGAGACGGGATGTTCTTACTTGACAGACGCACATTTTTCCTGGTATTATAAATGTAAAATTCATGGGCTTCCATGGCAGCCATGGTGAGGAGGAGTTCTGATTGAAAACCAACATGGACACTGTGCTGCAAAGGAGTTTGACCTTTAAGGCAGCAGATTACACACACACACACACACACACACACACATATAGATGTGCATATATAAAAATTGTATTTTTCACAGATAATAATCGGAGTCATGATTTGGTTGAAACAAAATTTTCCGTTTTGTTGAACGTGAACAAATGAGTTAATTCATGAAACAATGAATCTACCGTTCAGTCTAAATGTTCTCGCTCATCTCAGGCCAGTCATGAAATCCAAAAGATGCAGCTTTTTCTTGAATACCACGTCGGTATAAGAGTGAATAATGATCATATGTGGACGTGGACTGTGTTCTTCTCATCTCATGGTACTGAAGGTGGCAGCAAGTCTTTCCCAGGTTTGTGACGTGTCTTCTTGGCTGACATGTAAACATCCAGGGGATTTCAGGGGAGATGTTTGGTCTTATCGGTCTTCCTTCATACACGAGCCGGCGGGACGAAGGAGTCGTTCGCGGCCGAAGCGAATCAGACACGGCAGAGAAAGAGACGGCCCGGGATCCGGCGCTGAGCGTCGGACAGCCACAACGGTTCATGACAGCGGCGCCGAACGTCGGCCTCTTTGAGAGCGTCGAGAGCAACGACGCTCTCAAAGAAGCCGACGTTCGGTGGAATCGCATCGTCATAATCCCGGCCGAACGTTTGTTTTCTTGAATTCTGCGCTTTAATAAAACATAGTGTTTATAAATCCTTTCTTGGATTGTATGACGCCATATTCTAATTTTTGGGGCGAAGCGAGGATGCGCCCCTTTCCGCTCCGCGGCCGGGGGGCCGGTCGCTGATTTGTCCCCGTCGGTCCGAGAACGACAACCTTGTAATGTGAGACGCTATTTTCTGCCCCGACCGGCGCGAGCCATTGTTCGCGCGAGTCCTCCGAGACGCTTCTCGCTCGGCCCGTTCTCCTCTGGGAACCGTCTCCCCTTCGCGAACCGGACACCCGAATCTTTTCTGAAACCTCGGCCTCTTTTTCTTTTTGTGTTTTGTTGTCATGTTTTTGCTGTTCTTTGTGCTCCTGGCCAGCGCTCGTCCCGTTTGGCCTCGTCGCTGCCGTATTGATGTCCTCTGATTCGCCGTCCCGCCCCCCCGCCGTGGCACCCGGCAGCCACGGGATCCTGGAGGGTGAAGACGAGCCGCCTCTCGCCGGGCGACCAGAGGAAACCATTTTCACTTGGTCACGTAAAGTCCCAGAAAACAAGTGCAGCTCTCTAGTGCTGGACTTCTTTGTTTTGGTTTTGGTCTGATTTTTCGATCCAGTGTCGATCCAGGATTGGCCTGCGCCGATTCAAGTGTATTTTGGGCAAAAAGAAAAAAAAAAATGAAATATGCATTTTTTGATGGCATTTTTATCATGTTTTCAAGCCATTTTATACATTTCAGGTCATTTTGAGGTGAAATTCAATCTGATTTCAGGTCGTTTTCAATGAAAAACATAATCTGAAGTTGATTTGAAGTTTATGTTTGGTTTATATTTACAGCCTTGATAAAAATGATATAGCGAATGTTACGCTCTTTTTCACAAATGACTGGTGTCGAAACCAGTTAAATAAACATAGAAGGAATTCAAAACAAAAGAGACGGATCCGGATCTGACAGCAACATGTTGAATAATTTGTTTTGTATATTTTACTCCTCCTCTTGTTTGAAACCTTATTTATCGCCTGTTTGTGTTTTATTATTCAGCTCTCTCTTTGCTGTCCAAGTATGAGCTTGTTTTTTTTACCGGCAGGACTTTTCTCCTTCCTCTGAGTGAGGACACGAGCTCCTTCCTCTGACCCTAACCCGTCCCGACCGGAAGGAGCATTAACACATTAACGCTGCCGCGGTGAAAGCAGGGACTCATGGGAGTCGTCGTCTTCCGCCGTTGAATTCAAGTTTCATCACTTTATCATCGTGTCATGTCGTCTCTCTAAAAACGGAGTCAAAGGAAACTAGCGAATGAAACACCGGCGGAGTTACTGACAAAGTTACAGCTGATAAAATCATACAGTTATGCGACCGTGTAAAATAATTCTAACAAAAAAAAAACACTTTGTGCGACCACTTTTTTACCTAAATGTATTTCCTGGTGGTTTGCTGGACTCATTTATCAAAGGAACACATCATATTATCAAGTAACACAGTGATTACCGCGAATCCCATGACTTTGTTTTGTTTTGTGTTGCTTGGCTTTTTTATTTTCCCTGATTAAGAAACGTAAACGGTTTAACTCTTCTGAACATAAGTACTCGATGACGTGACACGGATCCAGCCCTTCCTAAACAAAGCTCAGATATAATGCAATCCGTCATGTCTCCGCACTTGATTTTATACGGATTCCTGTTACCACCGTTTAGAAATCCTGCTGAATTAGGGTGTAACTCCTATCATTCCCTCTGACATGGAAAAATAAGGTTGCGATTGCACTATCACTCAAAATATTTGGCAACATTTTCTTTGTGCAGCCGTCATTTTATAGCATGACACCCTTAACAGAAGTCAATGATGAATGAACGGAAAAGTGATTTTACTTTCACTTTGCACTGTATAATGTCATTATAAGGTAATAAATAGCTAATAAAGTCTTTACAGAACCAGGTGTTTATGGACGTTGAGATGTTCCACTGTGAGGTAACGGCCAACTTCCATATGCAATGCAAGGGTTAGGGTTATGGTTAGAGTTAGAGTTAGGGTTAGGGTTAGGGTTAGGGTTAGGGATAGGGATAGGGATAGGGATAGGGATAGGGTTTGGGTTAAACCTGACCCAGGACATCGACGTTAACAATCGTGCCCTTTGTGAATTCCTGATAAAATGGAAAATAAACAGGCTTGGTGTCCCGGCTGCCGGCGAGATGCTGCGGCGTCTCAGACGGGAGGAGGATCCGATCGCGGCCAGATCCCACGGCTGCTGCGACACCGACGCGCAGAAAGATGGAGGGGAAGCAGGTTTGGCGAAGGCGGAGCGAGCGGTAATGTAATACCTCGTATTAACGTCTTGGTCTGTTAGCGGGGACGTTCTTCAACGGCTGCGGAGCTCCGACACACCAACTTCCACAACAATCAAAAAAAAAGGATTTTTTCGGAATGATCGATATTTTTTGCTCTATCTCAAATGTTCAGAGCTTTTTTTCAGAAGCATCTCTGTTTATTTTAACTTCCGCATATCGCCGAGAGGCTCATTTATTGCTACTTTAATAACACTTTAGAGCATTTTGACTAAAGGTCCATGTTTTTTTATACTGCCAATTAATGTTTTGGTGCTGGAAAAAAAAGCTCAACTTATCATCACCACAAAGTCCAATAACGAGTCCCCAGGGGTCAAAGGTCGGGCGGCAGGATCGACCCTGCAGCTTCCCTTCTGTTAATTACTGCTCATTTGCACGTCGGCTGCTCCCGACATTTTACACCTGACGTCGACCCACACAAAGCAGCGGCTCAGTGAGGCTCGCCGTCGACAGGAGGCCACGCCAACATTGTGAAATACGTTAGTAGCAGAAAAACAAAACCCAAGCAACCGTGACAGAAACACCCCCAGTATGACAACTTAGGTAGTAATAACATATACCTGTAATAGGACATGTGATGTCGTGGAACTGTACGATACAAGCAACTTACTGCTAATTTACGAGCAATAATAATGGCAAATATTATGATTCTATCATCACATTTATTATATATGTGTGTGTGTGTGTGTGTGTATGTATACACACACATAGATGCATATATATGTATATATATAGATATGCACATACATAATAACAGCAGATATGATGATGCTACCATGTCATCTATAAAACATGTATAGACACATGTATATCGCGACATACGTCTGTGCGTAGACAAGGTCGATTCGCTGTGGCGAACACGGAAGGGAAAGCTGACAGAAGTATGTGCATATACATATACATACACAAACGTACACACACACACACACACACTCACACAATGCTGTTGCCAATGCCAAGACTAAATAATCCTCTGCTTTGTCTCAACAGCCTTAAAACTGTTTGACTCTGCGACTCCTCCTGCTGCACTCGCTCTTCAGATCCACACTAAACTTTCAAACTGATATTTGCCGCTGATATGAGGGCATAAAAAAGATCATAAATTGTACATATTAAGCTCCCTTGCGGTCACTAAAGCCCACGTCCATGTTTAGTCCAGCGGCTTCGGTTCGGTCGACCCGTGAATTTCAAGCAAAAGCATCCACGGTCGCGAGCTTCGACGCTCATGATGAGGAAGCAGCCATCGGAGGGTTCGGACCTTCTGACTCTCTGAGGCCCCGCGAGCGTGCACGTGGCACGTGACCCTGCGGAGGTCAGGAGGCTCAAGGTAAACACAAACGCTTTAAGAATCAACGTGCGCTCTTCTGTCAGGAAATCGTCCCCGAATGAGGACATCTTTTCGTCCAAAGGACTCATTCTTCCCCGCGACAAACTATTTATACTTATTGGGATCCTAAAATAGCCGAGAGACGTTTAAAAAGAAAAAGATGCTTAAAAGAAGAGAAACTCACATCTGAGCCGGAGAGGCGACGATTGTCGGAAAACCATCGGACCGTTTCTGCGCTTTCTGACCGTCCGGTCTCGCCGCGGGAAGGTCGCGGGTTCCGTTCGGACCGGGGGTCGTTCTGCGCGGCATCTGCGGGTTCTGCACCCCGGTTCTCTGAGGGGGACCCCGGTTCTCTGAGGGGGACCCCGGTTCTCTGAGGGAGACCTCGGTTCTCTGACGGAGACCCCGGTTCTCTGAGGGAGACCTCGGTTCTTTGGGGGGGACCCCGGTTCTTTGGGGGGGACCCCCAGTCACCCTCTCACCCAGACGTGGGGACGAGAGGACGAACGACCGCGCGTCTCTATTCGCGTCCCTTGGATCAACGGGCTGGAACCGGGTCCGGGTCCCAGGTGGACCGGCCTCCGCAGGGTGAGCACTAGGGACGGTGAGCCGGTGAATGAACACTCGCGCTCGCTGTACATTACCGGTCACTATCTGAAAACTGTCCGCGGTTTTAAACTTTGTGAGATATGAACGTCTCCAGACAGAGTCGGCCTCCAAAAACAGCGACTCACACTGACGCTGCCGTTTGTCCACAAAGGAAAAGGAAGAGTGACTGTTGACTTGTTGCTAAAATAATGTCTTCAACCAAACACCAGGCCTGCTGGGCAGGAAGCCGGGGTGGTGATGCAGCCGGAGGCCCAGACAGGCCGCTGGGGGGCGGAGGGATGGAGGGATGGAGGGATGGAGGGATGGAGGGACGGAGGGATGGAGGGATGGAATAACGGAGGGATGGAGGGATGGAGGATGGAGGGATGGAATAACGGAGGGACGGAGGGACGGAGGGAGGGCACGCCGGTCCGCCGGTCCGCCGGTCACTCACCTCCTCCGCCTGCTTGCGCAGCGCCTTCTCCCGCTCGTACTGGGTGATGAGCTGCTCGTTGTCCTCCTTGAGCAGCTCCAGCTCCACCTCGTGTTCCTGGTTCTCCGTCAGCACCGCGTCCAGGTTCTCCAGAACGTTGACCACCAGCGGCATCAGCTCCTTCACCACCTCCTCGTCGTAGCTGCGGATCAGCCGCTCGAACTCCCGGTAGATGCTGTTGGCGAGGCCCGACACCCGCTCCGACATGACGGAGCCGGAGCCGTAGTCGTCCTGGTAAACCACCTCGTCTATCTCCATCATCTCGGCGGCAGCTGGAGGGCTTCTCGGTGCGTGTGTGTGTGTGTGTGCGCGTGTGCGTGTGTGTGTTCCCGGAGAGGAAGAGGCTGCGTGGAGGCCTTTAAAGGGCGATTCTGCGTGGATCCTCTCAGCGCAGGAGAAGCGACGAGTCTCCGGCCCGAAATGTCACGCAAAGCGCCGCCTTACGGCATCTTGACGCGCACATGGACGCGCACATGGACGCGCTCCGAGCGTCACCTTGACGGGGGAGAAAAAAACGGGCTATTTTTCAAGCGAAACCGGAGCCCCTTCCTCCTCCTGCTCCTGCGTCCTCCCGCGTCCTCGTCCTCCTCCTCATCCACCGGCGCAGTGTGTGTGTGTGTGTGTGTGTGTGTGTGTGTGTGTGTGTGTGTTCCCGGGCCGCCGCCGCCTCCTCACGGCCAGCGGATGATCCGCGGGCCCGCCTGACGCGCGGCCCTGGCCGGGTCCATGCCGGAGGAGCTGGAAACGTCGATGTCGGTGCACCTGCGGCCCCGTCGGCGGCCCCCGGCCGGACCGGCGCGAGGAGGATCGATAAAGAAGCCGATAAATGATCGAAGCCTCCCCGATCCGTCCCGCCTCCCCGCGCCGACGCCCGATCCGCCCTCGACCAGCGGCTCCGTTCCTGGTGATGTCTCCCTGTGGGAGAGGCTCTGTGTGTGTGTGTGTGTGTGTGTGTGTGTGTGCGCCTGCTGTTCAGATGGAGGACTCAGATGACTGAGTCTGCATGACGTCACAGGAACGCTGCGTCAAGCTGGCGCTCGATCCGACCGGAAGCGCATTGTTAGATTTTCAAAATAAAAGAAACCCTCACATAAAGCCTGACTTCTAATCCCACGCGCTTCTCTTCATGACAAAACGTAAACGGTTGTCGGGATGTTTTTCGAAAAATCGTTTTATCCTATTTAACACACTTGCAGAGGGTTGGAGCGGTCGTGCCCGGTTGGACCCCCTGCGGCCCCTGCGGCCCCTGCGGCCCCTGCGGCCCCTGCAGGTGTTGCCCTGCTGTGCTCTGGTTCATCCATGGTGGCCTGAACACAGCAGCTGAGAAACACGTGACAGTAAAGGCCTTTCTTCTTCTTCACTTCATAGATTATCATCCACCTTAAGTTGCTTAATAGTCTATTTCTAGTCATAAACAAAGGTGATCCCCATTTCTGTTTGTTGGGACGACTCATCCAAAATATAACAAAAATACAAAGTAAATAAACGTTTAAAGAGATATCAAAAAGATTTCTAATTATTACTCTAGCCCCTGTTAAGCTATCTATCTATCTATCTATCTATCTATCTATCTATCTATCTATCTATCTATCTATCTATCTATCCATCCATCCATCCATCCATCCATCCATCCATCCATCCATCTATCTATCTGGTCTCGCTTATCATGGGACGTTGGCGTGTTATTATTTTGAAAGTAAACACCGGCAGAGACCTTTTGAAGTCAAACTTGACTAAAGTCTTGGCAGCTGAATTTGTGGATATAATTCAATAATAATGACAATGCACTCTGCAAAAACAGATATCAAAAAGGCGCCAGTCAACACATCGAGCGGTTGCGCGTCACCGAGGTGACACGCACATTTGTTTTCGGATATTTAGAAAAGGAGGGATGATCCGGAACCTTTACTCGAACCAAAGTGCAAACATGGCATCGTAAACACGTACACGGTGCAAAAGAACGCGGTACAAAAGCATCATCCTGTAATAATCGTAGTTTACGGCCTGGCGAGGCGCTGCAAAGGCCTCTGGGGATTTTATTCTTCCAGTCCGCATGCGGTCCATCACACGAGTCTATACTTGGTCCTCTCCTTTTAATGAATTATATATAAGTTATATATATGTTTTCAGACACAAATGTTTTTAAACGTGTATAAATCAAGGCAGAAAGCGCATGTGTCAAAGGCATGATCATTATAATGGCGAGGGGATGCAGTGGCATCAAGACCGGCCGAACTCTGCCTGGCTGATCTTTTTGTTTCCATCGGGATGAAGCTGTACTTCCTTTTACACTCGACAGGTGGAAGTAAAATGTCATTTTACACCAGAAACACGGTTTTCGACTCCGCTCTGCTGCTGAGACCCTCAACGCTGTTCGAGAAATACAGGTTCACCTTTCATTTGTTGTGTTTCGTGGAAAGTCTTACATTTTCGTAGGTTTCGTCCATTATTTCCACGCCGACATGTTGCCACATCCACCCTTGACTGGAGCCGAGGTCATGGGAAAATCTCCCCCGCTTTCGGTGCATCTTCTTCAGAGGAGTGAAAAGTGCCAACTCCTGAGCGGGTGTTTGGACGGAGTCTTCTCTCCTGCCACCGCTGACCCCTGGAAACACAAACGCTGAAGACCCTTTCACTTCACATCGGCTCACGCAAAACTTTCAACTTCAAAGTTTCCGCCTCGGCTTCAGTGGACATTCAGGGCTGACATCAGCTCCATAGGAGGCTCTAAATTTAAGAGTGTGATCTAAAAAAGAAAGTCCCAGTTCAGATTAGAGGGCCTTTCAAACACTTGACTCCCAGTGACACACGCTCAGGTTGTGGTTCAGTGTGTGTGTGTGTGTGTGTGTGTGTGTGCACGCTTGTGTTCCAGTGGGCAGGGTGTGACTGAGGCCTTGATCTGGTGAGTGTTTCTGGCTCCACAGATGAACGGTTCACTGCTGTGTGTGTGTGTGTGTGTGTGTTATCTGCAGCCAGAGTTGCTCATGTTAAACAGAGCCTTCTTCATTGCTTGACTGATTAAAGCTGGTCACAAGAGTTGACCCTTGATATGTCAAATTAAAAAAAGGTTAAGTTGCAGTGGTTAATTACCCACCGCTGTATTAACTGTGGAAAAATAATAAATCTAAATGTTTTTGACACAACAGTGATTGTTAAAAAGAAAGACAATCCCGATGGTTTTAATAGGAGACAAGCTGTGCAACAAAGTGTACGAGAATCCACATGATTGATTCAACAACTTTCAAAAAACCACAAATACATCACGGTGATTTTGGAGGAAGTGTGAAGGGGCAGGATGTTCTTAAAAAAAAAAAAAAAAGGAAGTGTGATTCATCTTCTTCAAGGGATCACGTATGTGAGCACAACTGGAAAATGTCAGGCAGAACGGGTTCAACGGATCCGTGTTTTAAACATATATTTCTGGAAGCTCAAGTGCTCACAAACTGAGTTTCTACTTTCTAACAGAATGATTTCCGTCCGTCAGTAGTTCCTCCTCAGAAAGCGGGGTCTTATATATTCTGAGTCGGAGCAGCCCCACGGCCCGCTCTTATCTGGATTCGCTCTGAATTGAGGAATTTCTATCTGGATTAGGGTCACTGAGACGCTGGAAACATTGGCCTGTAGTTACAATGCTCAAACCACATTTCCCTCCTGGGCAGAAAGTGGCTGTTTATTCTGAGCTCGGTGCTGCCAACAGGAAACAAGTCAGAGGCGGGGGGGGGGGGGGGGGGGCAGCTTTAAGGATGAACAATAACCAATAACCAATAACCCAAGTCAACAAAACTATAGGTCCAACTTCAAGGAGGCTCGGCTGGCCTCTCCACTTCACTACTGCTTTACCCGCAGACCGGCGGCACCAATAACAATGTGAATATCATCTCCATCTGGGGGAGAAAAACTAAAACAGAAAACACCAAATGCAAAACCATTTTTTTTATTGCAATACACAGGATCGATTTCTTCTGCTGCACTCATTGCCTGCCAGGCACGTCATCACACGGGGGACAGGCCGGCGCCGGGAGGCCGTGAATGTGCGTCGCACAGTGGGTGGAAAGATGATCGTTAGGAGCCCACCTGGACTCAGGTAGGCCACGCGCTTGTTCAGAGTTCACTTGTTTTCAGCCGTTTTAATTTAAAACATAAACAGAGGCCTACCCCAAGCAAAGAAAAAAAGGCATGTTCTCAGATTAAGCAAGCAATGAGGGCAAAACAGAAAGTACCTGCACAATACATTCACGTAAAAATCAAAATGGAATTTTTTTAAGCGAGCAGAATCATTTTGGAGTCAATAACCGTACTCATCCTTCTTTCGTAACGTCAATTTTTGGCAGCTTTCTCTAAAAACAGTTTCTATCGCTATAGCAGATCATGAGATGAGCAATAACTGGATGAATTAGAAGAGGAAAAAACAAAAAAAGGCTTACATAAGACTTGTAATTCAAAAGTCATTTGTTGTCAGTTATTTTGTTGAATCGCCAATCGACAGGTCAATGTACTTGTCCGACAACTATTTGACGACTCATAACAAGACGAATCCCACAAACCTTTTACATCCATTCAACTCTGCCTGTGAGAAAGCTAAAACATTAAGGCACAAGCATCCTGACATTTGAGCAAATACTGTAGATTGTTTACTTTCCCAACTGTTTATATATATATATATATATATATATATATATATATATATATATATATATATATATATATATAATAGCTTGAACCGCAAGAGAATTGTGTCATAAAAACATGCATAAACCCCACAGAAACCGGAAGAAGAGGGAAAAAAAAGATTGTGAAAGAGGGACAGCCATAGTGATTGGGGATATTGGCCTGATTGATCAGGAAGTGATTGAATGACTGCAGGCTTAAAGGATTTGAAGGAAGAGTTGGGGGCCAGAAACTGGGCTGAAAGTGCACAAAGTTGAACACAGTATGTTAGATTGGGAGTTTTGTGTGGAGGACAAATCCCCCTAATCTTGGTTCAGTCGTAGATGTGTGATAACCGCGGGGGGGCTGGAGGGGCGTCGGAATGAATGACAGAGCAGACAGAGTGTGAGGAGGGAGGGATCAGTAGAATACCACACTGGACTTTCCTCCGGGGGGGTTGAGGACCCTGTTGTGAGAGCGAGGCTTGGGTCCCAGGTGAGGCTCGTGGTTCTTTAAAGGCTCAGCAGGGGGGGAGACAGAGGAAGCAGGGGGTTTGGCTTCTGGAGTGGCCGGAGTCGGAGTCGGAGCCGGAGCCGGAGCGGCGGCCGGAGCGGCGGCCGGAGCCGGAGCGGCAGCCGGAGCCGGAGCCGGAGCGGCGGCAACCACAGCAGCAGCCGCCGCCTCCTCCTTTGGCGGCACGATGACCGGTGGGGTGGCTGGGGCAGGTTCCTCTTTCACCTCAGGCTGGCTGACCTTCATCTCAGGAGCTTTAACACAAAATGTTTGCTTTACAGAAACTATCCAAGGTGTGTGTGACTCCTTACTGGCCTGACCTGACAACGCTGCATCTGCCAAACATCCTGCGTACGTCTGATTTGATTTGTATCCCTGAACTTTGATATCGATGCGGACAGCAGATTGCGGCAAAATGATTAAATCTACAGGCACAGCTCTGGGATAAGGGAGAAGCTCACAGGCAACCAAAGCGGGAAACCCCGAAAGGTCGGCGATTCAAAACCCATCCCCTCCTGTGTCCTTAGGCAAGACAGTCCAACCCCAGCTGGTCTGCTCAGCCCATCAGGACTGGTGTGAATGGCTGAATGAACCCAGAAGGTGATGAAATCACTATATTTGAAGAACATATGCTCAATGCTGTCGATGGAACTTGGTAAAAGCTGCGGTCGACGTGGGCCTGCCAGTCTCTCTGCTTCTGTAGAGTCCCATGGTTCAGGTAACAAGACACAACTCAAGCGGTGAGCAGAGAAATGATCTTTCCTCAGGGCGATTGAGCAAAGCTAAAGCTAATCAGCTACTCGGTGTGACAGAAGAGGATACGGAGAATAAGGTTAGATAGGGGAAGTCGATTCGTCATGGCAACCCCTGAAGGGAACAGCCGAAAGGAAAAGAAAGAGATTCAGTAAAGCTAAGTGTTTAGTCACTTTAATATAATCTTGCCAAGTGCAGGCACTTTGACGACGAACTGCAAAATAACAAGCACGTGAGTGTTGTAGCTGGTCTGGATGCTGCGCTGCCCTTAGGACCGGGCAAACAACATTCCGCTTTGTGTCTGAAGAGACACCACAACGCTCTCCTTCCAAAAGCCTCCTGTGGGATGTAACACACTGAAAGGAACTGCAGCCCCGTCTGATTTAAAAACTGCATTGGGATGTACTTACAGGGCAACCCTACTGGATTTGGTCATTCAAGCAATATAAAATTATATGTAGATTACAAAATACAATACTATTTTTTCCCCAAATAATCTAGAAGCTCCATATAAGAGGAGATGTAAAACGGAGAGGTTCCCAAACCCGTCACATTGCGTCTTGGCTATTTGTGAATGCGCGGCCGTCTTAAAACAAGCAGCCGACACCTTCTAAGACAAGGGCTCATGGGATTCTTTCACAGGGTTGATGAATTTCAGTCTGAATCGCAACGCCAGAGCTATCCCTAAAGCCTTGCCCGTGCAGGACGAAAAATGTACACATCGATACCTGTGGCACGTGCAGAGTAAAACGTGAAACACAAGAACAAGAATGAAAGAGTGTCTGAACGCCGACTGAGTTAATTCTATTATTAGAGGCGAACCAGACAGCAGACAACTAATCGAAGACCTTTATCTTGGACTCCGACTGAAACGATCGACAGAATCAAAGTCCACGAGGAGATTGTGATAAAACTCACCTGGTGATTCAGGTTCCGGTCCAACAGTTAGATTGTCCTGTTTAAAAACAAAAATCACAATAAGTTGCTTGTGCAATGAAATAACAGGACACAGACTACCTTCTGCAGGTAAGGCTCAGTGTTCGTAAAACAGCATAACTTGCATGTCACGTGGTGGTTATGGAAGCCGTATAGGTAATCTGATGGGACTTAGCGAGCTCTCTGGACGACAGGTTAAATGACTGCTGGCCAAACAGAAAAAGAAAGTCATATAAAATGTGTGCAGTATAAGGGCAAAAAGGCCAGGAGCATGGAATAAAGTGACTGACTGTTAAGTGATATGCAATTTATTTCCTAATCATGGCTCCAAGTTGTTTAATTTAATTGATGTTACAGGGAGCGTGATCGGTGCATCGTAGCTATTTTTCCAAGAATGCTCCCTTGTTTCCACGCCTTGTTGCTCCAAGTCAATTGCTGGGTTTTCGGCAGAGGAAAAGACTTTGTCCACATCTACCGCCTGCATTAGAGCACTCCAGTCAGTTCATACCCAAAGCTCAAAAGCCTGACAGCTGATAAAGCTGTTCCAAATATTCACATTATTTACTAGTGAATATGCAATTTGCTTTAGTTTTTTTTTTTTTACTTCAAAAAGGGAAACTGAACTTGATTGGGATTTGCCACTAACAAATTGTAAGATTAGATAAACTTTGATGATCCCCATAGGGGAGATTCCTTTGGCACAGCAGCATAACAGTTATGTCAAAAAAAGAAAATAAATAAATGTGAATAGATATAGATATAGATATAGATATAGATATAGAAATAGAAATAGAAAGGCAGAAGACAGAAGATAGCGAGACAAAAAAAAAAATCTACAAATAAATAGACAGCAGATAAATGTTGACCAAACTGAGGATTCTGAGACCAGGGAATAGGACGAGTTCAAGCAATGTTACTGAAAACAGCATCCTGCAACAGAGGTTAGAAACAAATTATTGAATGGTCACCAGAGAGAAGGAGGACTTACTCATTACATTCAACAACAGACTGATAAGTGCTGATAAAAAAAAAAGGAAAAGAAAGGAAAATCGGAATCAGAAAAATAGCAAAAGTCAGCAGATGAGGGTTAGGCGGACTTATAACCACGTGCGCTGCCGCCATACCTTTGGTTTATTTGGATGGCTCCGGCTGGGGCTTTGGGCAGGCGCGCTCTCCGCAGCCCCAAATATATTGCTGGTTGCTCCACATGGAGGCACGGCTCTCTGGGTGGGAGCTGGGGTTTCAGCCTCCCCAAATATTCCACTTGTCTTCCCACCTATGTGAAATATAACCAAAACGTGTGTGGGATTTAAGCAGGAAATTCCCAAAGCTTAACGGTCTCATTAACAATGCGCGACCGTTTTTGAAGGCCGTCTCGTGTTCTGGATCTTTATAATGCTGTAGCAGAACCTTCTTTCCTTTTGCATCCAAAATGACTGTGCAATCATAACCACTACGAATCAGTTGCGGCACACACTTTAACTGTATGCTGATTTCACTGCAAATCCTGCTTAAACTTCAAACCGCCTGACAGAAGCGGGCTTAGGGGACCGCTTCCAGGTGTCAGATAGTTTACAACACGTGGAGTTGGGTTGCAATCGGGCACAGAAGAATGGGGAATTATCACATAATGGTATCAGTTTTCACAACCCGGGCATGGAGAGCGGCCCGCTTCAATCCATCAATGTGCCCGGACGGGCTGGTCTGACCTGGAGGATTAGTGCGTTTGGGGACATTCTGGACTTCCTCTGGTGCAGCAAAAACGTTAGAGGCCATCTTATTGGGTCTTCTCGATGCTGCTGCATCATCTTCATAGCCGCCAAACAAGTTACTGGAGCCACCTCCAGGAGGCCTCAGCACCCTGCACAAGACACAACTTTCGTGACGTTCCAGCGCTATCAAAACATTTGGATTGTTCTTTATGTTAAGCCAGTTGTGTTTTGTCATGTTGGTTGAGCGTCTACCGAAGACGTGATGTCTTATCACCGCGCACTGTCACAGGTAGAAGCAGCGCCTCGCAAGACAGCCGAGTCATACGCCGGGGCCATTTAATGGCCGGGGAAATCTGCCAACTCTTTGCTAAGACTTTCTCAAGTAATCGGAGACGTTAGCCACGACGTGATCGAAGGAGACAACAAGACGTTGCTCCCCACGAAGCGACGCTAAGAGACCGTGTGCGGTGACTCGGCCCTCCGGAACTCCCGACCGTGTGTCGGCGGCGCGGTTCGCCGCCAGGACGGTACAAAGGGGCGCCTGGAGCGGCTCCACTTCCGCAGGCGCAGCGGACAACGCCTGCTCTGCTAGCCTACAAGCTAGCGACACTTCCTTAACGCAGCTTCGAAAATGATCGAAAACTTCAACTTACGGCATGCCGGCTCAACATAAAGTACTAAAGAGTCTCGTCTAACGCCGTTTCGGCATTTTGAAAGCCGTTTTTTACAACTGAAGGCATTCGAGGGGGAAAAAGGAAAAATACAGCGCCAAAAGCTACGAAGGGCTGTCATATCGCTAACCTACACTGGAAGGAGCTCGCCGAGCGCCTTAAACGGCGGAAACAAGCTAACGTCGGCGACGTCTTGGAAAACTCAGCGTCGACATATTATTCACCTGGAACTCGGTTTGGCCCCGGTATCCAGCCCCTGGTACATGTTCGTCGAAGTCATTGTGGTTTTGTTGTCGCCTCTCAAAGATCCGAAGACAACTTCGTCAGTTTGCCAACTGGACGAGTGGCTGACCAATCACACGGCGCGGCCCGGACCTCCGCTCTTCCCTTCCAACTGGGAAACGGAGCAAAATAACTGGTCCGTCATCTGCGGTGCGCTCGTTTGTGTCAGCCGGACGTGCCGTGTGCCACGATCAAATGTGTTTTTCCCAAGTATCGCCTCGGCGTATTGTGGGGTAAAATAAACGTGGGCGTGTCGCGTTATCCCCTTTGTAACGCAAGGTATTTCTTTGGGTAAACCGGCGGCGTGTTATTTCGTGGGTTGTGTAAAATCACCATCGCCGCCCCCTTGGCCCGTCCCGTATTCACGTAACCACACCCGTATGCGGAGACCATCATGCCCCGTTCCCACCGGCGCGCTTGGCCTTACGCAAGTGGACCGAGAGAGCGCTTGAAGAAGTGTTCACTCGTTCTAAATCGAAAATGTGCCCCCACCGTGCCAAAGCGCCCGATACTTGTTGTGTCGGCCCCTAACGCATCCATCGCGGCTGGCCCCCAACAGACAGAATCACGTCTTAGTGTCATGAAGCCAGGTGGCATACGGTGCGCGCCGGGGAATAATTCAAGCGCACCACTCAAACGGCGCCTGCTGATTAGCCAATCATAGTGTCAATCAATTCCAGGGCCGGACATGGTTTGTAGCGTTCGAGTATTTCATCAGACCAAGAGTAATCGTGTTATCATTGTAGTCAAACGACAAAAAAATCATCTCCGAAGCATTTTCTCTAGCCACGACTTTTAAAATATTTTCTAAAAAGTTGCGACACATGGCAGGAAGACAATCATAATTGGTCTAGCGGAGAACGCTTTCCCGCGAACGATTGGCGGTGCTGTGTGTCAATCAAATTTAAACCGTCGTCCTCGTGGATTTCTGACCAATCGCGGCATTTGTTTTCTTGTTGTAGTGGGCGTGACCGAGCGCATGGAGAAGGAGCCACAGGAACTGTCACTAGAAAGAAAGTTGGAGGACTGCCGTCGGCTAGCTATGCTAGCGTGTGTCGTAAAAGGAACCACAAACACCGGCCTTCAGCTTTAGGTAATTCCTGAGACTTGATATTGTGATCGCAAAACGATTTCATACCCGCCTGAATATACTGGCCCGATCACACGCAGGTTTTGTCACCTCGTAGCTTGTTTGGCCGCCGTGAAGTTAGCTTAGTCACAACAGCTATGCTAAATACCGCGTTATGAATCGCAGCGAGTGTAGTAAAACCCGTATAGTAGTTAATTACAGCTACATGACAGAAAGTCTTTACTTGTATTACATTAAACCTCAACGTTAAAACGATTCATTTCCAACGCAACACCGTAGAGCCACGACTCGAGTCGTTCAACCAACGAAACCAGTTAAACGTTGTGTAACGGGTTCTGGTCGGAAACGTTCCGCACAAAGTCGGTTTCTTCATGCAAAGATTGGGTTCGTCCCAAACCAAAGTGCTGTCATGAAAACGAAACAGTGGAACTCGGCCTGGCGTCGCATGCATACTTGTTTATGTATTTACACATGCTGTCGTTTACGGCGGCGGGGTTCAGTAATCCTCATAACCTAAGAGCAGCTCGTTTGTTTGTTTATTTATTTTCTATTGCAAACGGTCGTTGTGTTAGAACTCGGGTGTAAATTGCACCACAGAGTTTTAAATGTCGTTTGAATTCGATTATGTTTTTTCAAGTCATTTTCAATCGTAACCCCTCTCTCACCCACTCGTTGTTATTGTCCAATATAAGTCCTCCTTTGTTTGACACTGCGACTTAATACAACGCCCTCCCTAAAGTGTACATAAACATACGAGATATAAACCGATGGGTCGAAATCCATCGGATTCGTCTCAGAAATCTTCAGTGAGAGCACGATAAGGGCGTTTTTTTGTTATGTTTCGTTTTGTTTTTGGGAAAAAGTCCCAACGAGCACCTCCACTCTTAACGCCTCTGAAGCCACCGATCTCGGCGTGTGATCGATTATGGCCCCGATGGGTCGATGCTGTTGGAAGACAAAGCCGACCGACGAAGTATTTGTGTATTTAAGATAAAAAATGTACGCCAAGAAAGAAAGGTTTTGTGCAGGCGGCAGCATCCCTGCAAGGTGACGTAGCGACAAATCAAGTGCACTCGCCCGTCGCTTTCTCCAAACTATTGTCATCTCAGCAGGAGCCAGCGGGTCGGCGCCGCGCACAACTGCGGTTCCGACGGTTGCTGCAGAGATCTCGGGTCGCTCGTTAAGTTTTAAAGTTTGGACAGTTGTTGTGAAGACGCGTTGAGTAATGTGACCGAGGGAAAACAGTTGAACTGCGCAGAGTTCGGCTCAGTCGAGGCTGGAGCAGCGGGGAGAGGGCAGAAAGCGCCGCGATCGCCGTCGGATTTTATTATGCCCGATTTGACCGGCGAATACCGACCCAGCCGCTCGGACCCATGGTGAAGAGAAAGAAGACCTCGCCCACGAACGAAGAGCAAGAAAATGGGTAAAATTGCGACGGGAGCAAACACTTTAAGTAGAGGTCGAATGCACCGACGGGCTCTCGTTGTCGTTTCTGCAGGGCGCTAAAGTGAAAAGCGCTCGCATTTGAATTTAGTTGAAATGCGGCCGAAAATCTCGCCCCGGAAAACGCCAGCGGACGGCGGCCGGTGGACGACGGTAGCCGGGCCGCTACCGAACTGTTCGGGCTCGTTGGATCGAATCGATCCCGAGAGGTGCACGTATATATTTGGTGTTGTTTTGTCGGGACCGGAGAGGGGATTTGAAACAAACAGCGGCGGCCATGTTGAGAGACAGTGAACGTCGTCTTTAGAAGTTAATTTCGCGCAGCGCTTCGCTCCTAACGTGTCTTTTTCCCCCACCGATCGTGTCCCGGCAGCATGACACCGGGCTCCCGGGAGGGGATCGGCGTCGATGGGAGGCGGAATCCGTCCAAAAAAGCCGAAGGTTGCGACGAGGAGGAGAGCGGAGAGCATGCGATCGAGGAGCGCAGTACAAAGGGAGACGACGGAGTGGAAATTCTTAATCCATCAACCTCGGGTCTCAGCCCCGGTTCAGCCCGGGTCCTCCCCGCATCCCCGCCGAACCGAACCGGACCGTCGCCGGAGTCCGCGCCCCCGTGTCACGACCAGCATCATTTTCTGCGATCCAGTGTTCGACCTCCGAGCAAACGGATCCGGAAGGATTCCATCGGCTCGGCCATCAATGGACATGGCGGGGCAAAATCCAAAGGTATACAGTAGGTGACCCGCTCCGGGTGGATGTGGACGTGGGGTGTGTGTGGGGGGGGGGTCTTCTCATATTTACAGATCCTCAGCTGAGATTGTTTGCTGCTCTGCCGGGTCGGAGACCTCACGCTGCTCCGCCGTCTCCCGGTGCAGGGAAGCCAACTGCAGCCCCAGACCCCCTCAGCCACAACCAACACCCCAAAAATATAATGTTATATTATCATTACGACTTGGTGTCTGGAGCAAAAAGACTTCCAGGTGTTTCTGCACGGGCGACAGGAGCCGATTTCATCTTCTTTTAATGGCCAAGTAAAAGTTTTCATGGCGCTGAGAAGCAGCGTCGGAAAAGGGATCGAAAACAAAGCGCTTGGACAGAAACGACCCAATATTAGAGATAGAAATCAACACACGCGCACACAAAAAGCCATTTGCACAAGTGTCATCGCCGATAAAGACTACGAGGCTGCACTGTTTTGCACAGCGGCGCAAAAAAATTCAAACACATCTGGCTCTTTCTTCACAGACAGCAGATAAAAGTGACGCCGATCTGAGACCGAAGATCATTTTTTGCCACGGTCTCATGGTTCTGCCGGACAGGTTTTGTTTGTTTCTTTATCGCCGACCTCGTCGTGCAAGAACCTGGCGATTAGCTAATAATATGATTTATCTGTCATTCGGGGGGACGGGGAGAGAAAACCAAAAGGCCGACGCTTTCTATCTTTTAGGCTGATGAATGCGTTCTTAGAACTGAAAGTCATGTTGAGTTGTCCGGGGTTGAAAACACGAAAGTGGCGATGACTGTTACGAACTCTCCAATATGGATGGAGGCCCGGCTCCAACCGCTGAAATGTTGAGCGGTCCTGGCGACATCTCGCTCGCGAGGGGCAGCTAAAACGCCAGACCGGCGTTTCACGTTTGACGGCGTGCGGTATCAGAGGTTCCGGGCTCATCTTTCTGATGGTGACTGTTAATAATCCCGGCTCTTCACGGTGACAGTACGTACATGGCATTTGTAAAAACACTGGGATGGACGTCCTGCTCTCACACACGTGTTGGGTGAACTTCTCTTTCCGGTAACCGCTCCACGATCACCGTCAAAGACTGCGTTCATGTCAGCCGCTGGACGGAGAGTCGGGTTTGTTCCGCTGCGACGCCACACCGGTGCAGGTTTACTTTCACAAGAGGCCTGTCTGGTTTAGTGCCCTTGAGCTGCATACAGATTGGCAATTTGTAAACCAACGGCCCGTTTTTGGCGAGTAAATCGCCTGTTGCCTGAAGTGGTGTGCGCGAGCGTCGACGCCTCCCCCGGCTTTGTGCTCCGTCTCCAGGGTAAATTTGGCCCGCCGAGCCCCGCCGCGCGTTGGTTTTGGACGCTGCGCCGCCGCAGACTTGGCCATCGGGATTGATTGCTTTTCCTGCTGACTCGCCAGGAGCCAAACCCTGAGGAGGGGAAGATCCGCAGGTTGTGCGTTCCAGTGGTCGTGGGTGGCTTTGTGCGCGCGCTGATTTAATCACCCTCGGAACAATGCGGCCGAGGAGCACAAAATAACCAGTGTGGTCGACCCAACATTTTACCGCCGTGTCGAAAGTCGTGTTTTTTGTTGTCCCCCCGTTACTGACGGATTTGCGGTGTCTTGCGTAACACAGGGACAGAGAACGGCTCGTCGGCCCAGGGGGCGGTGGGGCCGTCGGGGCCGGTGGCCGGCTCCGCGGGGGGAGTGTCCAAGGCGTCCAAGGGCCAAGGGTCCGCTGAGAAGGAGGAGCAAGCCGGGAACCAGAAGAGGGCCCGTCGACAGTGGGAGTCGTGGAGCGCCGAGGACAAAAACAGCTTTTTCGAAGGCCTCTATGAGGTTGGGTTTCCCCCTCGCGCCCCCTCAGATCCTCGGCGCGTGTATTCACGAGCCACGGTCTTCAAGCGCCTTCTGCCCGTTTCTCCAGCACGGGAAGGACTTCGAGGCCATCCAGAACAACATCGCCATGAAATACAAGAAGCGGGGGAAGCCCGCCAACATGGTGAAGAACAAGGAGCAGGTCCGTCATTTCTACTACCGCACCTGGCACAAGATCTCCAAACACATCGACTTCGCCAACGGTACGTCGCCAAACTATCGTGGACGATCATCCACGCTTGTATTGTTCTAAAGGGCTTCAGCATTTATCCTGTCATCTCATTTATACCATGCTTTGTAAACATTTGAATTTCAGACAACTTATGACAGCTTTAGTATGCCGTAACAGGCTGTCAGCCATGACAAGAAGAACAGTACCGTGTCATATTTGAATTACTTTTACTTTTGAATACGTTTTAACAGGGTTTCTTTCTCCCGAAACATTCCTTAATGAACCTCACCAGATTAGCACACACTCGTTTCCTTGTTAGAAAACAAAAATAAGAAATGGCCCCTTGGTATGACCGTCCTGTTATTTTTGCGTCGTGTACGTGTTGTCGGCGTCCGTGTCGTGACTTGCGGCGCCTCTACTCCCCTTTCCAGTTTACTCCCGAGTGCTCAAGAAATCCTCCCAAGAGCTGTACGGCCTCATCTGCTACGCCGAGCTGAGGAAGAAAGTCGGCGGCCGTAAGTCACCCGTCCCGTCCCGTGGCCCTTTTTCCTATTTTGTTTGTGAAACGAGCGTGGCGCCGCCAGCGCAGCGCGGCCTCTGAGAGACCAGGGATGAGAGTTCAGGTCAGAGGGGACGGACGCTCCCGTGGGACGCCTGCTGGAACCACTTCTCCAGCTTTGTCTTTTCTGTCTTTGCAGTCATGGATGATAAAAATGTGGCCAAGCTGAACGAGCTCATCCAGCAAGGGTAAGTTATTTATAAGATAATAAATTCCCGGTCTTTGCCGAATCTGATGATTGATGATTGGGCAAAACGCGCAAATGTTTTTTTTTTTTTTTTTAATGATAACATCAGCAAAGACAATATACTCCTAGGATAAGGCTTTGTCACACATTAGCAGCATCTGAAAACCATCCTAATCTGCTCGCTGGATGTTTCTCTTCCACCGAATATCTGAAGGACTGAAGGATCTCCTAACTCTTTTAGCAACGGACAATGGTAGGGACTGGCAGAGATACCAGAATTATCTTTTCAAGTAAAATGCTTGAGCTTACGTGTTTTCTCCGTGTCCTCTTGGATCCCCCGAAACACAGCAAGCTTATCGGAGACCCTAACGTTGCCCAAATGCACGAATGACAGAATGAACGGTTGTCCGTCTCTATTCGTCGCTCCGCGGTCGTTTGGGGAGTTTGAACCCGGCCTCTCTCCCCAAAGACAGCCCGTACCCAAAATGAAGGAATGAACGATCGCCCTTCCTGCAGACGACCGGAAGAAAGTGCCGGCGCTCTCTGGAAAACAGATGGAGGGCTCCTCACTGTCCGGGGCGGCGTCGGGCGTCGCACCTTCGATTCTGAACGACAGCCTTTAAAAGATGTCGGAGGGGTGGCGGCACAACGCCTTTGTTTTGTTGACGCTGCCGGACGCAAGTCCGAGCGAAACACAACCCACTGAACTGTGTCAGAAGTGCTTGTCAGGAAGCAGGAATGAGGCTTCGCTATATTTTACAGCCGAAGCCGATAAGTTCCACAAGCAAATTGAAATAAAGCGCTGACGGACTGTCAAAGTTTGGTCATCAGGCACGTCATGACAGATTGCTGTGTTGTGACTCCGTTATAAGATTGTGTGTGTGTGTGTTTACGCAGTGCCACCACCGTGCGCTCCAAAGGGAGGAACCTGCGCATCAAGGCACCCATGTGTCGCGCCCTGAAGAAACTCTGCGACCCCGACGGTGAGTTTTCCAAAAAAAAAAAATCAACTTATTTTTGAAATAAACAAAAACCGTTGGTCCTGAAATGACGTGCTGCTGCGTCAGCCAGGAGCCGAGTTTGTGGGGGCCGTTTTTTTTTTGGCTCAAACAATGGCAATGTGTGGGCTACTGGTGTTTCCATAGTGATGCAGAACGGGCGGGGGGGGGGGGTGAATGTACTGACCGGCTGTCAAATGATCATCAATAGCATTCGTGACGCAAAATATCCGCCTGACTCAAGATTTAGAAGAACACGTGAACCTATTTCCCGCAGTAATTCATCGTTCTGAACTCTTAAAGGAAATGTGCCGCAAATACTGGATGCCGTGTTTTTGTACCGGATATCATGACTCTGCACTTTTTTCACACTTTCAATTTCTGTTCGTACAAACAGTTTCACTATTGCACTTTCCTTGTAATCTGACGCTATAGATATTTTCTGTGTATCGTAGATTTAACTCTGCGTCGAGCCACTTACTTTTCTCGTCATAGAAACATCGGGAAAAAAATCAACAACACATTAACTCCTGATTAACACGTCCTCTTGTGCATCTCCTGTGTGTAAAATGGTGACTGCGTCGTGTTCACACCATCGCCCACCGTTCCTCCGAGCTTTTTATCGACAGAAATGTATCCGGAGTTGAGGGTGTTTGAGTGGCCGGCACGGAAATGTTGAGTAAACAGCCAGCGGCGCGTGAATCTGGAGAAACTTTAAGTGCGCCAGCTAACACCAAATAAAGCCTGATGTCCTGATGGAGGGTCACAATTCCTGAGTTTTGGGCTCCGATTCCCAATTCTGTAATTCCAAACACCATCCAAGACCTGACGTATCGCCTCCAGCTATTCTGCCTTGATCCCATTGGTTTAAGTCTCTGCGAACATTTCGAGATACAATGAAGGCCCACTTGGACAGAAACGGCGTTGTACTCGAAGTCTGGACGATGTGGTAGAAAGACAGAAGAGAAGATTTATGGATGTAGAGGGAGAGGAGGATCCAGAGAGTAGGGTTCGATGGAGAAGGTTGATTTGCTGTGGAGACTCCTGAAGGGAAAAGCCCAAAGGAGAAGAAGAAGAAGAAGACTCGAAGTGTCGATGATGTATATTGTTTCTCACGTGCTGACCGAGTCTTCTCAGAAGCTCTGACCTGTAACCTCCGTCTTCTCCCGAGTCTCTTGGTTTTCTCATTTCGCCGCTTCCCAGGCGTCTCATTGCGTCGGTCCTGTCGGGCGTCCACCTTTATTGCTTTTATGAATGTTAGGCTATTATTGCGCCATGTCACCAGACCCATGTGACCGTTAGCGCAACTGGTATCATTAGTATGAGATCATTTAAGCGTGTCGCTCCCGACCTTCATACCATGCCATCTCCATCCTCTCGCTCTCTCTTTCTAACCCGAGCTATCGAGGCAGAACGCCGCCAGCATTGAACTCAGATCTGTGTCTGCGCGGTAAAAGACGGTTTCTCCTCGCCACCGTCGGCGAGCACTCGCTCGCTTGGTGGAACGTCGGGTTTTGGTAAATAATTCTAAAGAATGTTGTCCAGACCCGCTCTACATGGGAAGTGTCATGAGACAACCGCACTAAATAAATAACATCTGATTTGACTGTAAACACCAGCGTTGTAAAGACATGCAGGCTCTTCCACCTGGGATGTGTGAAAGTGTTACAACTCTCGCTCTTAAAAACACCTCATCGTCGCCTCAAAATGAAAGTGACCGACGCCGCCGTGTCTCGGCAATTTCTGGCGCGTTTCTTCCGCCGTCTGAACTTTTTTCGCCGTCGCCGCAGGAGTGAGTGACGAGGAGGACCAGAAGCCCGTGCGTCTGCCTCTGAAGGTGGCGGTGGAGCTCCAGCCGCGCAGCAACTACTCCTGGGCTCGCGTTCAGAGTCTCGCTCACAACCCTCGCCTCAGGTCAGACATGCCCTCAACCAAAGCCAGATTTGAAACGCATACCATAAGATTATGCAAACACGAACAAAAATTAGCCTCATGGCAGCGCTGTTCCTTTTCAGATACTCTGCTCGCTGTTGAAGGTTATTATGGTGTCACGATGGCTTTGTAAGTCCCTGTTAGTGCCTTCAGAAGGACACTGTATCTGACGCTGGGTGGAAAAAAACAAACACTTGTCAAACTTATCAGCTGTAGCCGTTTAAGGGTGTTAATTTGGAAATTGAAAAACATTTCAATTCATTTTTGTTTGATCCGTCAACCGATGGCATCCACTCACCTGACGCAGCTTCACCGATCACGTCGGCACGGCGGGAACAAACTTACCCAACCGAGCCGCTTGTGAAACATCGGCTTTGTCTTTTTTGTTTTTTTTCTTTCCCATCCCGTCCCAGGATGGTGGTGGAGCTTCACAGAAAAGTGTCCAGCCTCATCGAGTATCTGAAACAGAAGTGGGCTTATCACGACCAGCGGATCGTATCCTTCTGACTGCAGATCGGTTGCTGGAGTTGGAATAGCAGTATCAGCGGCAAACTGCAGATCACTTTTCACCGGAGAAAAGGCGTCGAGACATAAAAGTCCTTTATATTTTGAAGGGACGTGTGTGTTTTTTGTTTGTTGTTTTCGTCCTTGACACGGACTTTCAGCTCAAGAGTCTGAAGGAGCGCGAGGCTCTGGAAGCGAGTCAGTCCAGCGCCGAGTCTCCCACCAAACCCCGACCGGAGGAGCTCTTCCTTTTCCCGGCCGAGAGCAGCACGCTCACCACGCTGCCCGGGGTGGCGCGCGTGGTTCACTCCAAGGCCTCCTGCACCGTGCACTGGCAAGAGAGCGGCAAGAACCGTCCCAACGCCAAGGAGCTCCCCGCCGCGCAGATCCTGGGCATTCACACCGCTCCGACCCCTCGCACCGGGACTAAATCGGGACGCGGGAACACCGCGGCTTCTGCCGGCGGCGCAACGGCGCTCGCGCCCAGTGACGCTCGGAAAAATGAGCCCCTTCACCTCGAGCCTCCGGCGGACGGCGCCGCGAAGCCGGAGGAAAAGAGGCCTGCGCCTGCCTCCTCTCAGCAGGCAGCCGCTCCCAGAGAAGAGGCGGCGGCGGCGCAGGGACTCCCTGAAGGGAACAAGGCCTGCGGCAGTGTGGAGAGCAGTGTGGGCGTGGTGACGGCCACAGAGAAGCTGTGCAGCGGGGCCGAGGGCCCGGCGGACCAGTGCAGGGAGGAGCGGAGCACCTCCTCCCCGGAGGCCAAGGAGAGCCCTCCGACCAAACCTCCCGCCTCCGCCTCCGCCTCCGCCCCGGAGGAGGGCGTAGCACCGGGCTCGGTCCCGGCGGTCAAAGAGCGGACTGTGGAGCAGATCCGGGAGGAGGGCTGGAGCGCCCGCGACGCAGAGAGCGTCACCCTGGCCGAGCTCTACTTGATGTTCGGGAAGCCCGGGAAGCTGCAGCTGGAGTACGACTGGAGGTCCGGCGCGCTTCCTCCCGGCGGCCCCGGGGAGGGTCGGGCCTCACAGCCGGCGTCTCAGAAGAAACAGGGCGTCTTACGCTGTCTTCTGCGGCTGGTCTCCACGGAGGTCAACCCCAAACCTTTGGTAGGGACCGACGGCTTATTCTCCGAATGCCGATCGGTGTCGACGTGTTCTGGGCCTCCGCTTTTTGCGCTAACACTCTTCACAAGCCCACGCCGTTGGGAAAAACAAAATTCCTCCGGTCGAGACAGAGCTCGGATCCGTCCAAGGTTTCTGCCCGGTAAAGGGCAAATTTTCCTCGCCGCTTTTGCGGAGCGCTTGCTCACACTGTTGGGTTTCGTAAATCATTTTAAAGAGCGCGGTCCAGACCCGCTCGACACGGAAAGATAAAATCCGACGGGTCTTCGAACTGCGTCAGTTGACGTAGAAACAAACTGAAGCCTTTTTGGTAAATGACACGTCCTCGCTCCTCCAGGCTCCGGAGCTGTGCTCCACGGCCACCTCGCCAATCAAGCTGAACCAGGAGGAGCAAAGCCAGGCCGTCACCCCGCCGGGGAAGGCTCCCGTCGCCGGCGTCCGCAGCCCCAACTGCGGCCGGCAGCAGAACTCGGTCCGAGGACCCAGGTTACACCTGCCCAACGTCGGCTCGGGTATCGCCCTGCTTCTCTCCCTCCTGAATAATGGATCCACCGGCCCCGCTTTTTTAAGATCGAAGTGAATTTCCATCGTCGGCTCTTTTTTCTTCTTTTTCTTTCCCTCCCAAGGTGGCCGCAACCTTCCCCGCTCTCTGCTGGGCTCGGCCGTCGGCTGCGACGCCGAGGGCGGCGTGTTCGCCGTGCCCACCACGCTGCCCCCCAACAGCTCACGTCACAACAGAATGTTGTCCCCGAACAAGGAGGCGGAGCTGGCCTTGAAGCAGCAGCTGGACTCCATCAGCGTGAGACGATATTCCACGATAATAACAGGCCCGTCGCGATGTATCGATGGTGATCGTTGTCTTTTTTTCCCTTCCTAGATGCAGTCGGATCTTTTCCTTTCGAGACCGAGAAAACCCCGAAACAGGCAATTTCGGAAACCGCTCGTAGTACAAGTGAGTCGGTGTGTGTTTGTGACGGATGTGTGTATTCTCGCGGTTCCCGTCCATGGTTTGGAAGAGTGCGGCCCGGACGTGCTCCTCATGGAAAGTCTCGTGAGAAAACGGTGTCGACGCGGTGCCGCATTCATAAAATCTGACTTAACCGGAAAAACTAGAACCTGTTTTGTCTCCTCTGAAGCGCACTTTGTTGCCACGGACGACGGGCGACACTCCGCAGCACGTCTGCTCCTTCTCCATCCTCTCCAACTCCTCGGCCACAGGTATCGGACTTCTTAACGACTTCTGCATGACTTCAAATGCACGGCGGGCGTTTGTGTCTCCGATGGCGTGTGGAAGCGCAGTGTCGTTTCCCGTCTCCTCCTGCGAGTTACCCACGGCTTCCCGCCTCCCTCAGGAACCGGATCCTTCCGGCCCATTCAGACCCGACTGGCTCCTGCGTCCCGGCCCCTCCCGGCCAAATCCTCCTCCTCTGCAGGGTCCAGCCAACTCTCCAGTACGTGCTGCCGCCGTCGAATACCAGGGTCAAATTCCTTACGCGGTATCATTTCATCGGAATATATTTATTCCCTCCGAGGAGGCGACGGGTCCGGTGTCTTTTCCATCCGCGGGATTACGTTAAAAGCTCTTCGCTGTTTTCGCAGAACTGCGGCGGAGAGAAGGACTTATTAGGACTTATTAGGTTTTTGCGGCAGAGCTTTCGGACTCGGCGAATAAAGTGTATCTTGGCAGAGTCTGAATTTTGACATTTTTGGTCAAATTCAAATAAACCATTCAAATAACATGATATACACGAAAACGAAGAATTTATTGACTTCCTTAGCCTTGTCTTATCTTCTCGTCGGTTTGTCTGTTGTTGGAGATTTCTTTTTAAATTATAGGACAGCAATAACTTTGAACATGAAACTAATACCTTCGTGAAACTCTTCAGTTTTCCCGCGTTTCCAATATTTACGCCCGAATCGGCCGAGCGAGGTTTTCTAACGACACCCGTTGTGACCGGCGTGCGACTGACCGTTTCCTCTGCCGTCCAGGTGCCATCGATCTGGCCGCCAAGTCGGCCGGCATCATCCCGGCCAGCCCCGGCCCGCCGCTCCACGCCGCCGCCTCCGCTGACCACGACGCCCCGCCTCAGCTCCTCCAGGACAATGTCCCAGAGGTCTCTGCCACACACACACACACACACACACACACACACGTGCATGTTCTGTGACAGAGCTCGTAACTCACTTGGCTCATATATCAAATTAAATTTCCCCGGTTGAAATTTGAAATGAGTCTGTTCAGGCCCCAGTTGGAGTGCAAAATGTTCTTGATAAATAACAAATAATGTATAAAAAAATAATACCTAAAAAGGAGAAAGTGAAGAAATAAAGTGGTTTTATGAGCTGTCTTCACCACGAAGATGCCGTCGGCGGGAGAGAAGGTCGAGGTTGTTTTTCATTTCATGCTCGATCGCTCAACTTAACTTACTGGCGACACACTTAATGCTACATCGTATTGCTAAATTTAACTTGCAAACTTTGCTACGCTTTATCGCTAAACTTAATTTAGTGACAAAGTGAAGCCGGCGGTCTTTAAAATGATCAAACCGGCTTCATTTTAAGTTTCTTCGACCGAGTCTTCCAGACGATCCAGACAAACTACGGGAAGCTAAAACTTTTCTTTCCTGAGCATCGTGCCAAGGTCCGTTTGCCTGGTAATCACAAAGTCCCTCCGACAGAACGGCGCTCCTCCGCCATCTCCCGGCGTCCCTCGGGGCGGCGGAGACTCCCTCCTGCCTCCGCCCAGCGTGGCCTCGCTCCTGGACATCTCTCTGCCCGGCCCCCCCGAGGAGGCTCTGGCCCCGGGCGAACCTCAGACGCACATCAGCGACTCCATCATCGAACTGGCCATCAACTCCGCCCACTATGGTGTGTGTGGTGTGTGCGGTGTGTGTGGTGTGTGTGGTGTGTTTCTGTCCTGCACCCGCGCCCGTCGCAACACTGAGCCGTGGCTTCTAACCACCGTGCTCGGTTTTCTTCTTCTCTTCCCCAGGTGAGGAGGCCACTCTCTCCCCGGCGAAGCTCGGCACCGGCGACGGCCCCAAGCTGCTGGCCTCGTCTCCCTCCGCCAGCCCGTCCCAGGGCTGGATCCCCTCGCCCAGCCACGACCCCCAGTGGTACCCCAGCGACTCCACGGACTCCTCACTGGGCTGCCTCCTCTGTAAGCCCTCGCCAACACACTCCATCTAACGCCTGCAAGAGCAAAGCCTTCCTTTACCTCCGCCTGCTCGGCTCATCCTGCCCTTCACTGCCATCCCCTTCTGTTTCTCACTCACTCACTCACACACTCGCACACACACACACTCGCTCACTCACTCACTCACTCACTCACTCACTCACTCGCTCACACACACACACACACACACACACACACTCACTCACACACATACACATACACTCACACACTCCCTCCCTCCCTCCTCTGCCAGCGAGGATCACCGTACCTCCCTCTCATGTCTTCTCAGCCAGCCTGGTCTCTCCTGATAAGGGAAGACGGACCCCCCTGACCCCATCCGGCCCCTCCAGTGGCACAGCCCTGCTGGGTCCGAGCCTCCTGGACTGCAACTCCCATGATTCCTTTCAGTCCCGCGTCCTTTCTGATGTGGGAGAGGTGAGTCTGAGTCTCCCTAAAGTATGGACTTCTTCATTTCCATTGCATCTGTAACACACAGTTGGAAGCGCAGAGAGAAACGGGTCGGGTCACAGTCGGGGCCAAGACTTCTCACACCTCACTTTTAATTCATTAAATACTGCAAAAATAAGGCTTTAAAAAAATAGCATTTTAATCTCACTTGAATTTGCACACGGGAATGTTTCTCAGCGCACAAGTTCCAAGGTGGACGGATTACTCCGATTACTCCGATTACTCCGATGACTGCACGGCGTGATTAGCGAGACCGATCGGGGCGGGAAATTTAAAAATAGTAGCAAAAATGCTGTTCTTAGCAATTTCTGCGGGCAGAAGTTTGAGTATCACCGGAGCGCCTCCACCTTTCGTTAGCGCCTCAATGCAAACGCGTAGACGCTAGCGCGCAGGTCGCTAGTGTTAGCTGTGCTAAGAAGGCTAGGCAGTGAGTCGTCGGTCGACATTCAAACGTACGTCGGGGCTCAAACTCAGAACCGACGTCGGAGTGAACTTCGAATCAGTGGACCGATCCTCTGGCGAGATGGATGGCCGCGGACTGTCGGCCTCTGTGGAAGATCAGGCCCACAGGAGGCCCCGCGGATCCAGCCTGCTGATGAGATTTACTAAGCGGCATCCACAGAGAGACAACCTCATGACAAATCCTATCCTGGAGGAGGACAAACAGGTGCGACAGGTCAGGATGAAGAGACTCGGATGTGTTTTCTGCGCTCATCCGGGTCTCTTTCGGCATATTAATTAGATTGTTTTCGTTTTAGCCATTTTCAGTTTGGATGTCACGAACGGTCGTATATTACTCACTGTGATACGTTTCGGTTCCGTTACGACTGCGCGGAGTCTGAGGTCATTCATCTATTTTAGGTCCGAGGACACCTCGTGACGGTTTTCACTCCGGCCGCTAATGCGGAGCGTGTGTTGATTCGTCACCGCGCGGCCCGACGTGTCGCTGATTCAACGCAGTGCCTCCATCCGGACAGCGGACGGAAATAAAAAACAATATTGAAAAATGACGGAGCATGTCCAAGTCAGATGGACTTGCAATTTACACTTTTAGTACATTCGGTGGCCGTGTAGAGGAGCTCTGAACGACACCGTCTTAAAGGGATTTATAGAAACTCCACGTTCCGCCGTGATGCGAGCAGTTCACCACAGCAGCGAGGAAAAACGTTTGTCCGGGCGGAAACCTCGGACTCATCCGAGCTGTCTCGAGCAAAACTTTAAAAAATAGTATCTCTCCTGTTGTTTTCATTTCTTTTGCTGTCGGCGGCCGGATGAAATCCAGTCTTAGAAAGTTATCGCGGCGTTTCACTGTGTGCCTTTTGTTTTGTAACCTTAAATGAGAGTCAACACGTTGCGATACTGCAAGCGTCCCACCGGATTCACCTCCAAACACTGTGTTTATTCTTTTTCCTCTCTCTCTCTGCGCGGCTCATTTAGTCTGTGGTCTGGGTGTCGCCCTCACAGATGGACTCTCAGCTGGCCTGCATGATGAGCGAGAGCAGCATGGACTACATCGCTCGCTTCAATGACCTCGCTCAGGAGCTCGCCGTGACCGAGCCCTTCATCCCGCCGCCCTGAGGGCGCGGGGCGAGCGGGGGGGAAGAGGAGCGTCCGGAGGACCCGGGTCGCCCGGCGTCCGGACGCCCGATCCTTCCGGTGTCCCGGAGAAAGACGAAGCCCCGAAACCACCCGAACCCCCTTTTTTTTCTTTGTAAAAGTGCAATAATTTTGTCGACTTTTTCTGGAGCCGCAGGTTCAAAAGCGAGTTAGGAACACGTCGGTGTCGCTGGACTAGTAGGTGAAATGCCCTTTAAACACACGCGTTTACAAAACACAACCTCATGTACAGGAAAACTACTATGCCATATCTGAACAAAAACTATTTTTACCTTTTCTTTTCACGTCCCCCCGCTCTTTTGCGTCGAGTCCGTCTCCTCTCGGCTCTCGACCCCCTTAGGAAAAAACACAGCGGAAGTGTGAAATCCGTCATAATGTGCAGTTGATCTCGGCCGGTGACGCCGCTCCGCGCCGCAGAGAGGAAGAGTTCGAATGTAGTTGAGAAACTTCAACGTCGTCTCCGTTCAAGTCGTTCCCGTGGCCTCGGTCGCAGAGGCGGGAGCGCGGCGCCCAAGTTGCCTTTCATTTCATGCACTCCTCAACTCTCTTGCTTCAGGTCTAGATGTCGGCATCCAAGAGGGAGGCCTCCGTAGTGCTGGTCTGGAATCAGGTGTTTTTTGGTTTACAGTCAGATGCAAACGGGCAGCTGGAGTTGACCGGACGACGGACGTGACCGTCGGCGATTCCTTTTGATACTGACGTCACACTGGAGTCGAGCAGCCGTCGCCAGTTGCGTTCGTATTTTTTTAATAATACTCAAGTTTGTTTGTTTGTTTGTTTGTTCCATAAACAAAAGAGGACATTTTTTTCCTCTCATACCAATAGCTTGGAATGTTTATCAATTGCAGTTTATTACATGTTAAGTGAAAACAGGACTATTTATATATTAGTCGTACGGGAAAGCGAGTCACAAAAGGTTTGAGATGTTTATTTCTCTTACTCCGAGTGAATAGAATCAATGAAGTCGGTGGTTTTCTTTTGGACGAAACCTATTAGATTATATTCCAAACGTTCCGTCGAACATGACGTTCCTTCCTTTTAAATAAACCCGATGGAGCGGTAAGGATGTAATAACACTAAAGCCATACTCCACCCTCCGCAAGCGTTCACACTAAAACCACTCGCCACTAAACACGCCAATAATCCTTTAAAAACTCGGGCCGCTCTGGACGCGATGCGTGAACAGATGCTCGCAAAACAAAACAAAACGGCGGCTCCAGTGACCCCCTCCGACCCCCTCCGACCCCCTCCGACCCCCGGGTGCTTTGACACTCGTTTACAGCAGATCAACATCCCGACCGTCAACACACACCCATCAGATCCAGAGCATGTCGAGTGTCCAGAAGGTCCCATTTGGTTTCTAGATGTTTGTCGCCTTCAAAAACTGATTGGTTTTTAAGAGTTTGGACTCCAAGAGGTCTTGTGATTTTTATCCATATGGAAAAGTAATATTAATCTTCCAATAGATTAAGAAAAAAAAAAAGAGGATTATTAATAAGGAATAAACAACAGGTTTTATCTTTGAATCTGAGCTGTGTGCGTGTGTGTGTGTGTGTGCGTGTGTGAGCGTGTGTTTTTTTTTGTTTTTTTTTTTTCTAAGAATTTATTTGTTCAAATGGCAATTCCAAGATTAGGTGCGCTTTTGTAACATAATGTAAATTGTAATTTGGAATATTTATTCTTAACATTTCAGAACGGTGTTTCTGTTTAACTTAAGATAATATCTAAAAAGAGTCCTGTTTTAAGATTTTCAGTTTGGTAAAAGTGTTTTTATTCTGTGTATAAAGATAATTATAAAAAAAGGAAGGAAAAAAGCTTTTGTGTATTCATTGCGTTTTTTGTGATTAAATCCATCCCTAAAAAAATGTAGAGATTGAATAAACCAACTTTTAAATCATCAGGAAATTGAAAACATTTAAGAGCGGAGCCACTACCCGCCTCTGCTGTGAAATGCTGAACTAACTTTCATAAACCTTTGGTTAATTATTGTATCGTAAAGAACTTGAGACTAGATTTCAGTCACCACGCATTTCAAAACGTGTTATTCTCAGAAATGCTAAAAATAAGGCGGGATATTAGCAAAGTTCGCGCTATTAAAGTGACCTTTAAATTATTGCATGACTTTGGTTTCGGTTTGTATCTTTTGGAAAAGATACAAACTGAAAATATTGACAAATAAACCAGACATTTGCTTTTCGCACATTTGTTGGGTTTGACCTCCAGCAGATTGAGATGTTGGGAAACCGAATTTCCTGAGACTTCATATGAGAATTCAAAACCTCAGACAAACCAAACTTTAAGCAAGATTCTGGGTTTCACTTTGCTGAAATAGAGCTGCTGGCTTCATAAATGCTTAGATGAACACCAACACAAAACAGTAATGCAAATATGACTTGGTTAATTTATTTTATCACAACACTTTTTTTAACCTCAGTTACTGTAAAATTTGAAAGAGCTTCCAAGAACCCATCAGTGGATTCATCATTTTGTGATAAAATTAGAAATAATGTTTTCCAGCTCCAAAATGCAAAATGAATGAAATTAGTATTACGTTCATAAAACAGTGATCCGGTAGATTGGAATCAGAGGCTTTTCCAACTTTTTGTAGCTTAAATCACATTTTTTTTTAATCAGGGATTCATTTTCTCTTCTCGACCTTCATTGAATCTGACAATCAGACAAATTGTTTTTTCGGAAATATGACAACATTTTATAAAAAAAGTTATATACACACAAAGACAAATTCAACCAAAACATAACATGTTTCGGAGTCTCAGACCACATTCTGTTGCTCTTTCAAGTCGATTCAAAGTTTTCTACATGTGAACATAATGGTATGTGAAGAGTAATAAAAAGCAATATTGTGCTAAAGATATACTTATTTTAAATGAGGATATGGTGGTCGGGAAGGGCCGAGGCTGGTCGGACGGGGCCAAACTCCTCTTCCTCCACGGCAACAAGAAGCTGGACACATTGAGAAATAAAGCGCCTGTTTGTCTTTTAAACACACACACCTGAGGCCTGGACGGGACAGAAAACACAACACGACAAATCCTGTTGACTCCGGCGCGTCTGCGACCTGAGATGGAGGCTGTTATGATGCCTGCCTTTTTTTCTCCTGATAATTGTCAATTACTGTGATTATATATACAGTTTTGGGAAACTTGAGCTTTTTATGCATTTTCATTCTTACCAGTTTACTAGAATTGGGTTCCGCTCACTCCCAAATGGTTTTTATTTCTATTTTCAGCCTTCATCCCGTGCTCAACATGTTCATGGCTAATTTTAAATCCAAACAAAACAGAATGGAAGTGGTTGGTAATCATGGCCGTTGTCGTCGGTGATGGATCGTACCGCGTTTACACATATCTTCTTAAAAGCGGGTCAATAGTTCAAACCATATAGCGCCCTTGGAGTCTCCCCGAGTCTCCCCACATTCAATATCTTTGTTTATTTTGTCAACACTGGAACCGTGCCCTTCATTGTATCTGTACTTATTGAGTTTTACTGTTTGTTTAAACTGTAACGCCGTGGGCAAAGACCAACATCTGTAGACAATCAAGTATTAAATTATGCCAAGGCTCCGCTCACGTCACCCCTTGGGTCAAGTTTGGATTTCACGTTCGTTTTTTTTTCTTTAAGTCCAAAGTTTCTTCCTATGACCTGCAGTGAGGTTATGAAATATTTCAGATATTGCTTTTGTACCAATGTTTTGAAAAGAAATGACATCCCCTCCCCTTAACATTACTTCCTGAGACCCGAGCTTTAATTTGTCATGAATTCTCAATTTCTGCCAGCTATACGGGTAGAAATAGAATCACAACGTGTGTGTGTGTATACATATATATAAAAATAATCCTCAAGTCGAAATATGGAGTTGTTTTTCAGTGAGGCGAACAGGTATCCTAAGATGTGGTCAAACAATAATATTCTCATTTTGTCAATGGAACAAGGCGGGACTTGGAGCTTCTGTGTTTCCAATCGTGAAATTAGACGAGATGCCAAATCACATTTCGGTGAAGACACTTCACTTCACTTCATTCATTATACAGTACATACTTATCAGGGTTATCAATATTTCTCCCCCTTCATTTTATTTTGCCAATCAGAGATTAGGTGATGCTACATTCGATTTTACATTATATTGGTCTGATCTGGATGGTAAATAAAATAATATATATTCATGCTCATATCTGCCCCCTTCATTACAAATTAAGAAACTGTTAATTTCTATTAAACTTAATTACTAAAAAAAAAAAAAAAAAAAAAGTTAAAAGTTTCAAACTCCGGAATGTATTGCCTCCAAACGCATTCATGGATTTAAATTTTGACTCCATGATTTCACTGCGGTAAAATCAACGGATGCTTGTTAATATTGCCAGTAAAGAGCTCTGAACTGGTGCGTTCATTGGGCGTCACCAGAGACGATTAACAAGATGACAGAGATGACAAACCAGTCAATTGTGGGTCCTGAAACAAACCCAACCAAAATAAAGCATCCTCTGCGGCTCTGAAGCTGCACGTGTCGGCACTGAGTTTGAGGAAGAGAGTTTTAGCAGAGCAGGCAGAGACCAAAAGTATCCGAGTTGATAAGATAATAGCTAAAGGCTGTCTTCAAAAGGAGATCCAGATCTAACATCCAGCAATGCAGAGACCAGGAGCTTCCACGGGCGTCAAAGAATTCTGAGGCGTCGGGTGGGAGATGGATGCGGGGAGGAATTAGGAGGCAGACTGAAGTCTTTTCTGTTGCTTTGTGTTTGAGATGGTGTGTGTTGGTGTAGGAGGTCTGCAACCCATTTGAAAAGAATTTAGGCAAACGTTCAAATGGTTGTTCCTAAAATTACACTGTACTTTCTGCAGCCCTGTGTAGGTGGACAGAGAAATCAGGCACAAATGAAGTGCTTAACAATCCACGTCCCCTTACATCCACACCGCTGCTTTTATTGCAAATAATACCTTATACTAGTTTTATCGACGTTATCTGTTTTCCACCTTCCTCCCGAGTAACGCTAAAGCCTCACTGGACGGCAGAGGATCCACGTGAGCCAAGAATATATTTACAAGTCCACAATTGGAATGTGAATTTGAGGATATTTACTTCCCGTTTCACCCCGTCGATCCCATGAACCACAAAAAACAAAACCAAACTAATCAGTCGCCGATCACATCCCGGTTCCTTCTTCTCCATCAATGGACGCGGCTAAATAAATGGGTTGTTTTTCTTCCTGCTCCTCACCTGCTGCCTCGCTGCGTCGCCCTTCACTGTCTCTTGGCTTTTTGCTCCTTGCGAGCGCGAGAGGCCATGAGTCTGAAGAAGAGGGCGGGCCACAGCGTGCGGACGTAGACGGCCAGGCCGGGCAGAACTTCAGCCACCATCACGTCTTTGCTCTTCTGACGGACGGCCTTCAGCACGGCCTGAGCCACGTCCTTGGGGTCCTTGCCCTCGGCGGTGCTTCTGTCCAAAACTGAAAACAGCATCATCGATACCGGGCGGGTATTCTGTGACCGACGGAGGAACTCGGACGAGATCTTACTTTCTGCTCAATTTTAAGTCAATTTCATCCGCTGTTATATCACTTATGGAATACCGAGCCTCTGCTTACACACTTATGAGTTTGTCTTATGAGTTTCTCCAGATACGAGCCGTCACTGTAGATTTTTTGCTTTGTTATACGAGTCCAGATCTACGAGCGAGCGAGCGAGCGGGATGAACGTTCGACAGCGACGTGGAGAAGTTGTTGTCGGTGAGATTTGGTGCGGCGGTCGGGCACATCCAAAGTTATTCAAAGGCACTTGAGATTGATTTGGTCATTTTTAAACGCCGTCGCAAAATTGAGTTTAGTGATAAAGTGTAGCACAGTGTGCGAGTTATATTTAGTAGCACCAAAAAAAATAGTGTGATTTTTCAGGCGTCTGAAACAGACAAATAGCATTTCAGTTCATTTCAACAGGGGAATTTGAAATCGGATACACGAGCAAACTGTGCGAGCGCGCTCACCGAGCAAATCTCACTTGGAAGTCAAGGTTCCGCTGTTTACAGGTTCTTTGCGCCGCCAAATAAAGCGTGTTAATTCCACAAATGTTGTAAATGAGGCGTGAAATTTTGATAAAGATTGGAGACGACACACGCGCACACACACACATATACGCACACACACACACACACACACACTAATGTTCATTGAGTTAAAAAAGCAGAAGTATATTTCCCTTAAAGACAACAACCAAACAGTACAATGTGAAAGGTAGGCAACACAAGCGCTCCGTTCCTCGGCTGCAATGGAAGCCATGTCTCGTGTCTGTATAGTTTCCTATTTGTCCTGGTTTCATCCTTACCTCCGTACGAGGAGCCGTCTCCTGTGACGGCACTGACTGAGAGGTTGGTCCGGATGTACCCGGGACTGATGACGCTCACGTGGATCCCGTGGGCCTCCACCTCGGCCCGCAAGCAGTCGAAGAAGGCCTGGCCGGCGTGTTTGGAGGCTGCGTCTGAGCACGGATTGCAACATGAGAGGTCCCGCTTCCGAGAGGCCGCCGAAACACGGTTTGCCGAAACGAAGGCGTAAAGAAGGGCTCACAGGCTGATCTGTAAGGGATGGCTATCTTGCCCTGGATGCTGCTGATAACGACGACATGCCCACTTCCACGCTCCACCATGGAGGGCAGGAGAGCTGTGGACAAATGCAGAATATTCAGCTCAAATATGGCTCTTTAAACACTAACTCAATTTTACACTTGTGATGCTGTGCAAGTCCACAAAGTAAGCAAATTAAGACATACGTTTGATTCAATATGCATCCGTTCTTTTCATTCATTTTCGATCTGTCGATTTATCAAATCCTCCTCACTGACCCTGAGTAAGAGCAACAGGCCCGAAGTAATTGGTTTCCATGACATCGCGGTGGACGGAGAGCTGCGTGTCCAGTATTTTTCCCCGGTAACTGATTCCTGCGTTATTGATGAGGACGTCCACGTGTCCGTAACACGCCAGGATCTCCCTCGCAGCTCTCTCCACCGAGCCTTTGTCCGCCAGGTCGAAGACCACGGTGTAGGGATGGTGCGTCTGCAGGGTGAACGCAGTGACAATAAACTCATTTGACCAAACCGGCATTGAAATGAATCTCGTGAAAGTGGCGCTTTGACAAGCTGAACATGTTTTAATCGACACTCATCCTTTAAGATTTGTTCAAACTTCCCATCACAGTGTCAGTATTTTGCAAACCCATATATGAACTGTACACTTTCTCACATTCTCTGTCGAATGTATTTCTCCTATTTTGCATCTAACTCGCGTGGCTTTGTCTCTTCCATTATCTTAGTTCCACTGTTCATTTTCAGGAGACGCATTAAAACGTCACAAGAGATCCTTCAGACTTTTAAAACAAAGATGCAGCTTATCAGTGCCCATTTGACAGACCGATCCGGAGTGAAATTCAAATGAAAATGTGTTCAACGCAATATCAGTAGACAGGGAGGAACGAGCTGTGTGACGGTATCGCATTTGTAAAACTTTTGTCTATCGTATTTTAGCCAAGAAAAAGAAGCGTCGGGTTTCCTGTTACGGTACAAGATTTGATTTTGAACTCTAATAATGTTGTGGTTCGAGGTCTGAAAAAATAAAACCAACCATTTGATATTTTCAGATGTTACCATATAAATAAAACCATTGTTGCAACCCTGGCCAATACTTTGCGACGGCAAATTAAAAATACCTGATTAAGTAGGGCCGGGGAACTTTTTCGCAACTCTTCAGCCACCCGTTCCAGACGCATCACGTCCCGTCCGCACAGGACGAGTTTAGCTCCTGCAGCATGGAAGACCCGCGCACACTCTGACGCACAAAGAAAGAAAGACGTTCAATTCACCCGCGTGAAACAACGGCTCGACCCGGCCCACCCGAGGCAGGACGAGCGCGAGGCTGACCTTTCCCCAGTCCAGAGCTGGCGCCGGTGATGACCACCACGCGATCCTTCACGGCGGCTCCGGGCCGGAGTCGGAGAAAGACGCGGCACAGAAGAAACACCCCTGCGGTGGCCAAGACCAGCGGCACCGTCACTCCTCCGCAGAGCCGCTCCATGGCCGAGACTCCTCGCTCTGCTCAGAGATGCTAGGAAACATGGAAAAACATCAAGTTCAAGTAGAAAGAGAAAAAAAACACTTTGTCATTGGACCGCGTGCTCGGACAGCGACACAATGCTCTAAAAACATCGGCGTCAGGTACGTTGAAACGTCACAGACGTTCACAATTTGAGGAGAAGCCTTGGCATCACTGCTAGATAGAGATGTTGGATATTTCAATTGCATTTAACGAAACCAAGCCAGGCAAAAACATCTCACGGCCTTCATTTTCATTCCTGTGCACGTCGATCCGGAAGCCCGTCTCTGTCGAGAAGACTTCCCTCCTCCGGGTTCTGTGCAAATGACCGATCTTTGGATTAAACGGACCAACGGGCCGATGTGGCCCGCGGGTCGTATTTTGCCGCCGCTGGTCAAACACCTCACTACGTTTGCCAGTCTGGCGCTCCACAGCGTCCTGGACACACACTCAGCGGCCGAGCGCTTTCGTCTCGGAAGGCCTGGCGTCAGTTGTGACACTGCACCACCCAACTTTACACAACATGTGAGCTGCACCACTAGAAAGGAGAGAATTCTAGAGAATTCTTCTGAATGCAACACTTGGGACGCACTCAGTTCCTCCCTTCCTCCACTGCGTTACAGGTCAGACCATAACCTGGTCCACCTCACGCCCTGCTCTGTACCCTCAGTCAATCCACTCGGACTGTAAGACGCTTGTTTTGAGGCAACGCCTCACGTCACGCCTGCGCTTCCCGAGCTCCACGTAGAGGACTTCCATGGCTCTCACCATCGCTGGCAACGGGGATGAGACGTAAAAAAATCCAACAATCTCCGCAGGTCCAAAGATCTAGGAGGTCAAGGAGAGGAAAGATCAGGGAAAGTGTAGAAAGGAGGTGCGGAGCGGCTTCAGGACCATCACAGGATTCGGGCCATCCAACGATCGAGGGGCCGAGGAGTTCAGTTTGTTTTTCAGTAGACTCGACACCGCTGATACCGCTCGTCCCCAAATTGTCCTGTCCTGCATCCAGCTCGCCACCCTGAGCCACGCGACCACCCCTGCCCTCCAACTCGGACCTCACATCCTCCTTCAGCAACTCCTCAATGTCCTGTCGGCCCTCCTCCGCGAGTCTCCCTCGCTGAGGTTGGGAGAAAGCTGAGAAAACGCTACCCAGGCAGATCTGCAGGACCAGGTGATTTTCAGCCCCTGTGTTGTCAAGGCCTCCTCACTGGAAAGCTTCAGCATATGTTCAGGACGAGCTTTAGTTTACATAGGGTTCCCTTGGTGCGGAGGACATCTTGTATCATCCTAGTTCCTCGGACGACATGTCCTAATGTAGCCTGTCTCTACTTGGTGCCAAGTTGTCTTCCACGCAGGTCGATGCCTCCCTGGTGTCCTGGATCGTGGACTACCTGACTGGCAGACCACAGCATGAACGCCTACAACACTGTGTCTGACACGGTGGTCTGCAACGCCACTAGACGCTGTCCTCTCCACCATCCTCTACACGCTCCACCTTCAGACATTTCCTGACGACTCCGCTGGGTTTGGATGCATCAGAGGGGGTGAAGAGTCGGAAAACCAGGCCGTCGTGGACGTCTTTGTCTTTGTCAGACAAAGGAGCTGATTTTGGATTTTAGAGGGTCCAAATCACCCGTTACCCCGGTTTCCATCCATGAGGTTGATGGAGGACTACAACCGCAGTTTTAAATCTCATTGAATGTAAACATAACTGCGCGTGATAGACGGGTGTGTCTGCACCGCCAAACCTAAAAATCAGCCAAAGGGTCCAAAGGTCGTCTTGCTCCACCAGACTTTTTTTTTTTTTGTTTGTTTTGTTTTTTGTTTTTCGTACAAACTACATTGTTGAGGACTACAGACACCTGGGTGTGCACTTTGACAGCAAACTGAACCCCACAGAAAGCCAACGCCGCCTGCAAGAAGGGCCGTCTCTACTTCCCGAGGCAGCTGAGGTCCTTCACCATCTGCTGCACAGCGCTCGCCATGTTTTATGAGGCCTCAACACACTTGTCACCCACTCCACCACATTTAGAGGAGTTGGTTGGGTCGTGGACGGATCGCACCGAGGTGCACTCCCCAGCGCCGAGGTGCACTCCCCAGCGCCGAGGTGCACTCCCCAGCGCCGAGGTGCACTCCCGAGCGCCCAGGTGCACTCCCGAGCGCCCAGGTGCACTCCCCAGCGCCGAGGTGCATTCCCGAGCGCCCAGGTGCACCCCCGAGCGCCACACCAGCTTTTCCTTGCCTGTGGCCATCAGACTGTTTAACTCGGTCTGGTATTAACATCTCACGATGTCATCTCATCTCATCTCACTATCCATCCGGTTGTATTTTGCTCATGTAACTTATTTATCTTAAACCACGACACCGCTTATATTTTATCATCTTTATTCATTTCTTTTTTTCTTTTACTGCTTTCTGCACTGTCTGGTATTACCTATTTCCTCCTTAAAGTCATTCTGATTCTGAATTCATGTAGGAATCAGTCAAACTTAGAACTGAGGAACCTGCTGGTATTTTCGGGGTTCATACTTTCCATGGTTCAAAATTTAGTTTACACTCTACGCAGTTTAACTTTGCGGCCTTCATGTAAGTTTTATCCAACTCCTCATTTCACACAAGCTGAATAAGGTGAGCTCATCTTCCCAAGTTGTTTTTTGTCTTTGTTTTCTTTCTTTTTATCTCGATGCAGAAAGAAACCATAAAAAATACACACCCTAATTTATTAGTCACTTATCTGAGGGAACAATATTTAAACATGGATGTTTTGCTGGAGGAATTTAAACAAAGTAAACACTGTAGACAAACAAACGTAGAACGTGGTCGACCAAGAGACGGCGGTGTTTAACCTTTCCTGGGGTCAAACAGTGCAATGATCGAATCAGGAAAACAATACAAGAGGTTAGGAGTTCAAAATCTAGATAATACCAATATTTATGTTCCTCTCTTGAAGGTTACCCTGGACTGCGATCGCAAGATAGTAAAAAAAACAACAGCAAACTTCTTTTATAGCTCTCTCATTCAGTCCAGAGCTCTATAGATCCCCAGATGGAAATATTAAAACTTGGGCATTTTAAAATAAATCAACAACATGTTGTTGAGCACTTTACGGCGCATCTAGCAGTTTATTTTAGCGTCTAACAAATGCATTTTTAAAAGTGTTTGGGAGATCGTTCTGCAAACGTGAGCGCGATTGGAGATGTTCTGCGTTGTTGTTGTTGTTCTTGTTGTTAAGTGCGTACTTTCATTTTAGTTGCGTATAAAACATAAGTCAGACGTCTGGAGCGTGTCGGGAGCTAATGCTAACGGAGGCTAGCTCCTCGGGTTTAGTGATGCCTTCCGAGGCCAGTAATTTACCTGGACACTATTTACCTGAACATTATTTAACTGAACATGAACTTGCCGGCTGGCCTCACCTGTCCGTGAGTTTCCTGCTCGTCCGGAAGGACGGCGGGACACCAAGTTCAACGGCCGTTTCCCCGGTTCGGGAGTTCGTAGCGGTTTCTGCCGGAGCGCCGGGACGGACGGGTCCCTCCCGCGGTGCATTGTGGGGGTTGATGTTTTTAACGGCCCGCTTTGGTACCTCATTTTATTTGACGAAAAAATAAACAGCAAAACAACCCCTTTTCGTGTTTTATCTCTTCATCTGTACAGGACGGCCACGGCGGACTCGTCGCTTTTATTTAATGAAAATACATGTTAATGTCTCAAATGATTGCCTGCCTCCCCATAATTCCCGGTTTGATCTTAGACCTTAAAACTGTGAAACTAAAAGAAGACCTTAAAACACTTGATACCCTTAACTTTGACACTTTATATTTTATTGTATTTCTTATTCTCCCTCCTTCCTACTATTATCAATTATTGTTATGCTTGACTTGAAACTCTGGCACAACAATTTCCTTCGGGATAAATACAGTTGCAGACTTGAAGTTGTTCTTATCTTATCTTATCTTATCTTATCTTAAGCCAATAAATGTAACCGCGGAGAAATACGGTCAAATGTGTTTCTGGATCATATGACGTCACAAGCTCTCTTCCGCATTCAGCCCACCTGCCTACGTCACTACCGGTGTGACAGACAGGCCGCGCACGACTTCCGGGCACGTCAATGCGCGTCATTCTAATCCCAAGTGGGATCAACACAAGGTTTACTAGAAGCTAGTTTTAAACTACACGGCCTTACTCTCCTCCCGAAAAACGAAAGATGAAGCAAAACATTGTTATTTCCATGATCGGTCCGACACGAAATGGATTTCTGACGGACTGTTTGAAAACCCGTTTTGAGGCACCAACTCAAGTAGGGGATTTCTTAATATACAAAAATAAAGTGTAAATGTGGTCATTCTCCTCACTCAAGTGCACACAGAGAAGTAACACTTAATTCTATGTGTCGTAGACATGAAAACAAGACTTGATTTTGAAATGGTCATTTCATTCCCATATCTTTGTTGTGTTTGTTGCCAGTATTTGTCTTTGGAGGCCAATATACTAAAAGTGCTGTACAGCAGCCACCTTGACTAAGGAAGATGAACATAATGAATTCCAAATGAGACAGGTGGTATGAGACCCGCTCTCGGCTTGCCTGGAAACGCCTCTGGATTCCCCTGGACGAGCAGGACGAGGCAGCCGGGGGAAAGAGAACTTGGGATGCCGCTGCTTCTGCTGCTGCCGGAGCGACCCAAAGCGGCAGCAGATGAATGGATGGATATGATGTAGTAAAAGGATCTGCAGGGTCAACACGCTCCTATGTTTGAAATACGCCCCAAAAAGTCCTGGGCTTAATGCTGACAAATCATTGCGAGAAGCGATTTACCTTTTAACGATAAAAACAACTTTTCAAGTTTGTAAGGAGCCCTCTACGAGCGCTGACCGTCACTCCCTGGGAGAGCAAACCTACAGGCACAAATACGCTGTTTGCAGTTTTGTGAACATGGTGTAGAATCCATTTAATGAAAAAGTAAAATAAAATACAGAAAGGTGAGTTTCAAATATCCTAATGTTTAATGAAAGGGGGATGTTCTGATCAGCAAGAAAGGGGTACAGTAAAACTACAAGGGAAAAGGGTAAGCTGGTACTCAAAACATGTCCGTCAGTCTCAACATGATTCGCTTTAGAGAAGGAGCTGCTGTTCATTCCTTGAGCACTAACTTCTAACGTGTCAGGAAAGGCAGGGGAGGACAGGAGGGAGGCACAGGGCACTACAGAGAACATGAGCTGTCACATAGAAGGGAAACAAAAAGGTTGAACAAAACATTTCCTTCTAGTTTTAACTATATCCCTCTGATCAAAGTTCAAAATTGGAGCATCCACCACATGTGCGAAGCTAACTGCTGGGTCTGATCGACACTTCCACTTTTATAACACCTGGATGTGGATAGGTTCTTTGTTTTTTCTATGTTTTTTTTCTCCTTTTCCCCCTGGTTTTTAAATCCTCTTCGTAGATCACTCATACAGCATAGAGTTCATAGATCTTCTTGGCGCAATACGCCAGGGCAGCCAGTGCTATCGTGTTATGGAGTCTCTTTCTGTGGATGTCATCCCTACGTACCAATACCACAGGTGTGGAGGAGGTGAGTGTATGCAGGGGCAGCCGCGAGAGTTTTTGGCTGTCATATTCCACCTGGTACTTGCAACACGGGTCAAACTGCCATGAAATACCGTAGAGGGCAGCGCAGGCGACACTGAGGGCTCCGGCAGGCAGCGCTACATAGCGCGAGTATTCGGGGGGCAACGAAAGTGGCGTCAGGAGGCAAGCTGCACCTGACAACACAGCCGTCTTGTGCAGGCAGTTGCCCACCGTAATCCAACGGGCCGTCTCATCTCCGATACGCGTGGGCTCAATAACAATGTATTTATACTGGGCCTCCAGTGCCTGTTCCAGCTCATACTCAAACTGGTCCTGCACATTCTCCCCATTGTAGATTTCATGCACGATGTAGCAGTCTGTCGCCGCCATCACTCCCCTAAGTGGAGACAGAAAGTGGGCAACAGTGAGAGAAAGAGCAGGGAGTACAAAAATAAAGATTTATCGGTCTTATCCCGTGTCTCTTTATTGAGACAGCTTTTAGCAAATTACAAACATTAAAAGTTGCCTAGCAGGGCCATGGGAACCACACCGGTAATTTTTGTCACGCAAATCAATGAATTGGCAGGGGCTGTCAAAATCGTGTAGAACATGTCTGGGTGAGCGTCTCAGCAAGTCAAGTCACGGTGTTTGCTGATCAATATTATTATGGCTGTGGGACTAGTTTCTTAAAAAAATGTTTCACCTCCCATGAGGGTTTCTCATTTCTTATGAAAGGAGGATATCTAAGATATCTAAGCCGGATTGCCCAAGAAACATCTGACTCTTTGACCCACTGAGTCATCATAGGCAAAAAAAAGGTTGCAATATATAAAGCTGAAGCATGAACACAGAGCAATAAAAAATTAGGTATGACAGCAGACAAACAGACAATACCTAAGAATAGATTCTTGGATGGATAAATGAAATATACAATAGGAGGCCCACACCTAAAAGTAAGCTATTCATAGCTGTTCTTTAATATGTAAGCCTAAACAAAAAAATACTTTAGTCAGTGTTTATTACAGGAGGGGTTCCTTTCAAACATTGTAATAAAATTATTGCGAAGTGAAATTACTCATGTAACAGAATTGTTCGGTCCAACATGGACACAACATGGACACACTGCATTTCTCATGCAAAGTATCACCTTAGAATTTAAAGTAAAATTCCATTCAAACAAGATTTACAGCACATTTCTTTCATTGTGATCTTCAAGATTTTCTGTTTCTGTTTCTGTTTTCTGTTTCTGCTTCAAGATTTTCTATTTACATTATCGCTTCTCTTTTTCCCACGGGACTGATTAGAAATTTAAAGTTACAAAAAAAATAAAAGCGTTAACTTGGATAAAGCCCTATCTCACTAAAACCTGCGGTGAATAGGTGCAAAATGTATTCAGTTGTTGTTTTTAAACTTAATTACATTTTCAGCCGCCTCACGTGTTGAATTACAGGTCAATGCACTGTCCATGAGTGAAGCTACAACACCGGTTACAGTTTTAGCATGAAACACCAGTATTTTCCGTACCTTTACGGTTTGATAAATGTCAGCTTCTGCCGCCGCAGCCTCTGGCTTGCGGCTGTTCGAGTCGCGACTGTCCTGTCTGGATGACGCGGGTCTGGCCAAGTGTCAACACGGAGGCCTTCGTTAAACAAGTGGCCAAGATAGCGGCAAATTCTATCACACTGGCTGACCACGATAGCGGGGGCATCGGCAAAGCGGATAGAGGACGTCAATGTACGTTTGAGATAAACCAGTCGCTAATGTTTGAAGTATCACTTTGGAAAGGACACGGTGTGCCTGTGCGTCCGCGGACAGCGCGGGGAACTTGCTCGCATTGTAGGAAGTTACGGGACTGTTCAGCTAAGTTAAGAAGCATCTTCTTTTCAGAAAGGGATACGAACATACAAGGGAAAACACGTGGCGAAACCAGCAAAGCGAAGCCTATAACGTGTGGCGACTCACTATGGCATTCGCACCAACGCTAGGTTAAACCCACGTTTCCCAGCGGTCGATCGCTTGATGTCCAACAACCAAAACATCACATGAGTTGCTAGTCTGCTTCCCCGCTAACGCTAGCTACACGATAGCAAGCTAATGTTAGCTAAGCACAGCCTAAAATTCCGACCTGTCGCCCTGCCATTTAACTATAAATTCGAAACCGTATGCACGGCTTAGGCACGGCAAATGGTGACAGCCACAGAGTGAAGTACAACAAAAAAACATTTTTGTTTTATTGCCAAGATGTGGTGTAACTGACCTCTCCCTGCTTACTGGGACACCGCGCCTCCTTCCCAGCGACGCCATGTTGGAGATGCTGGCCTGAATGCGGAGGACGCATCAGGCCGCGGGGCAGTTTGGGTATTGTAGTCCCACAACACGCTCGGGCCTTAACTCGGACTGGACCACGGACTACAATTCCCACAACGTTTAGCAGGCGCGCGTACCTGTCTCACGTATTTTATAATAGCACATAGAAGTTTGAGGTCAGAGGATCTTCTAAGTCTGTACATTGGAAATAAACCTACTGGTGCACCTTCTTGAATATGACCATCTGTAAGTCACAACTGAACGGAAACTGACCACTGGAAACACACAATATTTATAATCAATATAAACTAAACTCTGTAACTCTTTACTGACATGCTGTATGGAATATGGTCCCTTAGCGGTCATTTGAAATGAATTTCTGTTTTACGGACAGTTTGTACTCACCCACATTGTGCCCTGGCGTGCTCTGTGTGCCTGCGAGCTGTAACCCGAAGCCTTGGATTCACCCGCACCGGCCTCCGTCTGCACAAGAGATAAGCGGCCCCTCCGTGACCCCATGACTCCATGAGGCTTGAATGTTTTTTGAAAAATGGGGATGCACCTGAGAATGTTATGAATTTAAAAACGAGGGTGAAAAAACTCAATACCCAACTGTATTGTCAGTAAAAGTGACGAAGGCCTTTTATGAAAGAAAAGCAGTCATTTTGTAGAACACGACTGATGAAAAGTTTGTCTTTTTAAGATACTTACATCTATGCATACAAACAAAGACCCAAGCATTGATTCCTTTATTTATTGACGAGAATTAAGAAAAACAAAAATAGTATCAAGCACAAAACATAAGGATCGATAAATGTTCACACGAGCAGGAGTCAACTGCTCAAAACTATGAAACCAAGAATTTGCTTGCTTTACAGAAAACAAACATAAAGATAACAAATGATATAACATCTTGGCCTATTAACAGGTGCACACCACCTAACTTTCTTGCAATCAAAGGAGACAGTCTAACTGTAGCTTGTTGATGTCCGTCCTGTCAGTGTGTTCAATTTTTTGAGGTACTGTTTTCCACAACGCTTCAGATTGTCTACAGCAAAAGCTCCCGAAGAGCCAAATATAGGAAAACCACAGTGAACAAGGTTATGTTTTTGTTATATGATGACCATTAGCATTAGGACATCATTGACAATCAAAAAAACATAAGAGAAAAACCCTACCAAATGACACTAATGTGTATCACAGAACAAAAGAGGTGGAATCTATATAGTTCAAATGCCCTGAATACAGCAGTGCTGCTTTAAAATGCTGGTTCAAGCAGATATTTTAACTCTCATACCGGACTATTGTACTGCACAGTGACATGCTTAAGACTCAACCTAACACGTGTCTCTAACATCGTCAAACATACCATGGAGAAGTTTTGTCTTGAAGCTTTATCATAATGTCCATTCAAAAGTTCGAAGCCCTCAGACTGGGGTCTTTGGTTGTGGATCGAGACGAGATCGCAAACAGATACTCGTTCACTGTCGGCATTTCGTGGGCAAAGATTGGGCCTACATGCAATATCTGCACTGGCGGACAGCTTGGAATATTTCTCACGTATCGAAATAGTTTGATTTCACGTGGAGCTCATCTTAAATAGGTTTCCTATTTCTCTCAATGAATGTGTTCATTTTGAAAGGCTGTGTATTTTGCGTGAGTTTGCGTGACGATTGAAATCCACGACAGGAGAGCAGTGTTGTCGTCTGTAAACACGGATACATTAGTATGTGTGAAATGAGTGGGAAATATATCAGCACATTTGATATCCAGCCCCCCAAAATTTCAATTCATCAGACCTGTACATTTTTAATGGAATATTAAATAGTTTGAGATCATGTCTTTAAACTAAAACTGATATTTCAAACACCTACCAATTACCAGATTCATTACATAGGTCTCTTTGTAATTACTAATATCTAAATTTGAGGGACAAATGTTCATGGGCCGGGATTTAAAAGAAGAAAAAAACAAAAAGAAAAAACAAAATGGCATTGGAATCTAAAAATAAGCGTATTCAAAGAATTACCGGTTTAATTTACAACCAGCATGGAGAAATCCTTCAGGGTCTCGCATCCTACAGCACAGCCAGTTATTGTGAAGGAAGACAGAAATATGCAACGTGAGATGTGACTCCTGTGTCTCTTTGTCCAGGACTGTGACGAGTTAACATCCCAAAGATTTCCGTCTGAGGTACCGGGCTTCGGCTTTGGTTCGTCGGCCGGCTCCCGTCAAACCAGCTGATTGGCTTCCTGTTTCTGGTCCGGCCTCTGTGGACCGGTGAACCCCGGGTCACGTTCAGCTCACAGGGGTCTTGCGGTGAGATCCGTCTCATCCTGGAATGAACTCACTGTCATGTGGAACAATGGCTGGAAGGTCCCTTGTGTTCTATCAGCCTTGAAGTACAAAGTGTGCCACCACATGTCTTTCCTAAGAGTCTCTTCCTGGTTTGTCTCACCTGTTTCAGTTTCATTGATAAATATGTTCAAAGTACTGAGGTTGAGGATTCTCTTTGACATATTTCTGAATGTACCAACAAGTTAGGTGGGCTTTCAGATCCTCTTCCACCACAAAATCCATGGCAGCCTGTCATCACAGAAACATGAATTCACATCAGACCTACTTTGACAGGATCCTATTCAATTACTCATCGCTAATACTAGTTTTAGCTTTTATTTACAACTTCAAATTTACTGTAAACGGAAACATCAATGGAAACACCGTAAAAATGTTTTAGATTTGCTTGAATGAAATCTATTCACCGGAGGAATTTTTCACCTGAACTGAGTTTTAATGCTCTCACACACGCACACACACACACAGTTAATCTCTACACCTGCACTTTTTTTGTTTGACTGCTGTCACTTTAAATACCACTGCACCTGAAATGTACTACATAACTTGCTGTTGTCTGTGATATTGTCTATAATTTCTTGGACTTTTGCACTGAGCATCTCTAAGAAAAGCTCTTTCTTTCCTCTGTGTGGCGGAATTGACAAGAAAGTTGAGTTTGACTATTTTTTTTCCTCAGATTAAAATGAACACATACTTTTTATGACACTGATCATTCTTTTGACTTGTGCTGTCTGCTAATGTCTGAATTAGTTCCCAATTTTTGTTCTTTTTAATCAAAACCAATATATCCTATTGAAAATTGACAAAAAAAACAACTTCTGAATCACAATGATTGAACTTAAAAAACTGGATTTACTTTTATGGACTGCAGCTGTTAACATGCTAATAACTAAATCCTTCTACGGGAAACAAATATTTTCATATGATTTTAATAGCAGAATGGTTGGTGTCTTTACCTTGGCTAGATGTTTGGCAATTCCCCTCCCTCTGTAAGCATCGGGAACCTCAGTGTGTTGCAAATCCACTGTCTTTTTACCCACATATTCATACAGAAGAACGGCACGGTCATGGGACCCTGAGGGGAGAGGGTGAGGTTATTGCTAGTTTGTCTCCACCCAGTTTACAAAACACGAGCTATAACCACCTCAGCATGGAAGTCATGGAATCCCAAGAAGTCACTTCCACTCATACAACAGTCAGGACACACAGGAAACGCATATCCTATGTCGGGGTTAATGTTGAGTCTGGCCAGTAAAAGATGAGTGCTGAAGCCATCGGTCAATCTGGCAGCCTCAGCTTGCAGTTTCCATCAAGTAATAAAACTTGGCTGCTGAATAAGACAGAGGAACAGAGGAGCTGGACTCATGTCACCTAAAACTTCTCTTCACAGTAATCAAATGGGTGGACTAAGGCAGGAGAGTGAAAGATGTAGCTGGACACATACAGGATGATTAAAAAAAACACCCCCCCCCCCCACACACACACACACACATTCCAAGGAACAATGGCTCTCAGTCTTTAGGTTTCAGCACATATTGCTCCCAGTTTTGTGAGAAACACACACATTTCTTCAATGCAAAGTTCATCACTTCTACAAAGTGACGCAAAGCAAACAAAATAAAGTATCCCCAGTTTAGGACACAAAGTAATGGATTTCGTAAACTTGAAAATGAATAGATAGAAATGAATCTGAAAAGAATGGCTATTTCAACTTTTGTTGAGGCAGTGCAGAGTAACATCCGAGAGGAAATGCTCAACTTCCACCACAAATATATCGTGTTTTCATTTTGGGTGAACGAAGGAAATGAATCGCCTTGGCCAGAAAACCAAATCAGAAAGAGACCAAACCCAAAGGAAAACCGTGAAGTGGGAAGTTCACATTGTAAACGGCGATTGCTTTCTGCAGCTTAATATTGGCAAAAAGGAAAAAAAGGCTTGACTTTGTGATTGCGTGGAGAAAGTGAGGCTCCGGTGTTTGTAATGGCAGCTGGAGGCATCAATAAGGCACCGCGATCAATGCTAACATTAGCCAAGTGGCTTCACCATGCTATTGTTTACATGGCGGACCTACCATTGAGTCTGATAACAAACTGCCGTCGTTTTTTGTCGTGTTCCACTTGTATCTGAGAGTTGCTGGCGTCGAAGGCATTCGCTTGAGCTGCCTGAGCCATAGCAGCCGCTTGTGGTCGACGGCGATGCTTCCCTGCAGCCGCTGCTAACAAGAAATGGCTACATGAAGTGATGAAGCAGCGCGAGCAAAAACACCTCATGCAACCAAATCAGCTGTGAGGTCACGTGACGCGCGTCCAATCAGCGAAGAGGACGCGGCTGCCCGACTCGCATCACATGTGGCTCATCCGCACTTTCTGCACGAAAAAGTGCTTTTAACGCAAAATGTTCACGATATGCAATGGGTGAAAAGAAAGAAACATCTTACAAATGTATTTCAGTACAAGCCTTGAATGTTCGATTTGATTTTAGTCACTTTTAGTTTGTTTTAGAGACTCAGCCCCCCACGTTACTTGCACCCCTGATCTCTGCAGGGACAAACTGAAACTGAGAAACTACAAACTTGGTACTTTTCTTTCGGGTACTTTTATATGGTTTTATGGTTTGGTGGTCGGTGTAAATCTTACTCTTGCTGAATATCAATGATTAATGCATGATGGTCGGCAGTGTCTCCAACTTGTCCACTGCACATCAGAAGTATCTATATATGTGAATTATATGTTGGTTTTTAATGAGTAGTTTAAGAATATAAAAATGAATTCTATCAACAAATCATAATACCAGAGATGCGTAGTAACTAATGCAATGTACTAATGAGACCGTAACTGAGTTGGTTTCCTAAGTATGAGCAGAATTGAAGGTACATCTTTTACTTTTACACGCGTCCACCTGCTCAACATTGGCAGCAGATCAGAATTAGGATCGATGGATCGATGGATCGATGGGAGGGCACATTTTGATGATCAGCTTTTTGCCAAGACCCGAACAGTCTGACACATTGTCTAGAAGATGCTTCATGGCCATCTTTGTGACAGATGGAATCTGTAATAAACACTTCATTCCTTTAATAATATAATTATATTATTAATATAATTAATATAATTTGTACCTGTGCGTACCGGCTGTATATTGTTGAATTGAAGTCAGCGTGAGATGAATTTAACCATGCAGCATGTGGTCGGACATAGTCTGTTATCATTATTATGTCAGGACATTGCGAAGTGCTTATACATAAAACAAAAATCCACATCTGTAGAAGACTTTTGGTACATTTTAGGTCATTTTATTTTCATATAAAATGTTAATTCTAAAAGTTGATCATAATTATGTGATTTGTCCATTTTAGGCATCAAAGGTCATCATTTTCTGTTTCGCTGTGTTCGACTCAACTGCGTTATCACAGGGATTTAAAATGGTATCATTATCATTTATTTTTTAATGTATGCTCTAACGGTGGCATAAAAAGTAAAATTAAACTGAACACTTGTTTAAGTTCTATTATGAGTTGGCTTGTTTCAACCCAGAATGCATCTTGCTCACTCTGTCACTCTGCTCACAGTTTTAATTGTTTGTGTACTCTTTATAAGATAAGATAAACTCTTTTGATTCCCATCGGGGAAATTCTTTTGTCACGGCAGCGTAACAGTTATAATGTCAGAAAAGGAAATAAATATCAATATAAATATGAGGAAAGTTATGAATAGAAAGGCAGAAGACAGGATAGGGTTAGACAATAAAAAACACGAATAGACAGTAGATAAACAGACAACAGACAATAACAGCATCGAGGAACAGTGAGGGTGAAAAATACACAACTACAACTAAACAACAATATAAAGAGAGTTACAAAAATAAATAGCAATGAATGAAATGAATAAACAAAAATAGGCAGGTTGTGTGCAGGCTGAGACACACAGGGAGGAGAGACAGCAGAGTTAGGACAGGACCTGAGTGGGTGAGTGGGTGAGGTGGGTGAGTGTGTGAGTGTGTGAGTGTGTGAGTGGGTGAGTGGATGAGTGTGTGAGTGTGTGAGTGTGTGAGTGTGTGAGTGTGTGAGTGGATGAGTGTGTGAGTGTGTGAGTGTGTGAGTGTGTGAGTGGGTGAGTGGGTGAGTGTGTGAGTGTGTGAGTGTGTGAGTGTGTGAGTGGGTGAGTGGGTGAGTGAGTGAGTGGGTGAGTGTGTGAGTGGGTGAGGTGGTGAGTGGATGAGTGTGTGAGTGTGTGAGTGGGTGAGTAGGTGAGTGGGTGAGGTGGGTGAGTGTGTGAGTGTGTGAGTGTGTGAGTGGGTGAGTGTGTGAGTGTGTGAGTGTGTGAGTGTGTGAGTGTGTGAGTGGGTGAGTGAGTGAGTGGGTGAGTGTGTGAGTGGGTGAGGTGGTGAGTGGATGAGTGTGTGAGTGGGTGAGTGGGTGAGTGGGTGAGGTGGTGAGTGTGTGAGTGGGTGAGTGAGTGGGTGAGTGGGTGAGTGGATGAGTGTGTGAGGTGGTGAGTGTATGAATGGGTGAGTGTGTGATTGTGTGAGTGGGTGAGTGTGTGAGTGTGCGAGTGTGTGAGTGTGTGAGTGTGTGAGGTGGTGAGTGGATGAGTGTGTGAGTGGGTGAGTGGGTGAGTGGGTGAGTGGGTGAGTGTGTGAGTGGGTGAGGTGGTGAGTGTGTGAATGGGTGAGTGTGTGAGTGTGTGAGTGTGTGAGTGTGTGAGTGGGGCAGGGGAGTGAGATTGTGTCAGAGTGGAATCGTCCCGGTGCCCTGATGGCGCTCAGAGTTGTGCGGCGTCTCGCCGGCTCCTGTTCAGTCTGATGGCACAAAGGAGCTTCTATTCTCAAATATGGACTTTAAATCATCATGAGTTTATCACTGAAAAAAACTAATTGCTGTTTTCGGGTAACAGAAGCACCAAATGATGGCATGTCAGAGAAATACAAAAAGATTTATATATAAAATAGATTATAATGATTGCAGCAAACAAAACAAATGAAGTTAAGGATTTTCCTCTCTGTCCCTGGAATCTCAGCCCTGAAGATCAATGTGTAGCTGTAGAAGGAAAAATAGGGAGCTTAAATATTTGCGTCAGCAATCTTCTTCTTCTTCACGTATTATTCCAGGTGTCTTTGGGCTGCTGGTGTCCAGGAAGTATTTGAATGAAATTGTACAATCTTTACCAATCAGCTCCTGATCAGTGGAGATTGATTTGTTGTCATTTGTCAAACTGTAGAAGGGGTTGCATCCACCTCCACCATCTGGACCTTCAACTATTCTTCTAGCTCAGCGATCCTCACACGCCAGCATCATACTGTCTGACTGCATAGTGACATAAATGGACATTTCATGGCGTGATGTTGCCGGCAGGAACCGACCCGGGGTTTTCTAGAATCAACCTCATCATGTCGAGCTCGAGATACGTGTGTGTCTCTGGGGTCATGAAAGTGCCTTCATCCAGACACTACAGGGGATCCAGGGGATTCGGCTGGTTGGGTGACGTCCTGGTGAAGCAGCGTATCTCTGCAGAGCAAACTCCTGATGAGCAGTCCATCTCAACGTCCGTCTCACTGTCCATCTCACTGTCCATCTCAGTCGGGCTCTTGGTTTCTTGTCACTTCGCTCCATCTTTGGACTGTAAGGGGGAAAAAGGAATATCATATCTTGACATAAAATCAACAGACTTTTTGTCAGTTTTTCAAGACAGCGTACGCAGGAACGTCGGGTTCGCTAAAACGAGTGTGTAGTAATCCTGTTAAGCCGTGGGCCTGATCCCCTAAAACTAATGGAGTTTGTCAACTCGGGAAGGATTAGGCGCATGTCACACTGATGCGCCACACACTCGTGATGTATTCTCTCTGCTTCTCCAGGTGACGAGGAAACACACTCCTTTGTTGCAAATGGATACAAATATCAGCCACACGTTTTCACACTTGCCTCGAAAGCCTTGAGGTCTGATAGAGTTTCACCACACGATGTCCAAGAAGCAAAGGTAAGGAAGTTCTGCGGCTGCACATCTTCATCGTTGCTTTTTATTTGTCGAGGCAAAAAAGTTGCATTTGAGCTAATATAAAATCATTTTGGCTTTTGTTTTCTGAAGTGAAATGAAGTTTAGTTGACATAAAATAATATGTATGAGAAATCACTTTTGTGACTAAACCCCCAAAATTCCAGTTCAGTAGAAATAGAAATTAACGGCGCATTTTTGTGAAACGGGTACTGATGCGAAAGATAAGGAAGTATTTTAAAATGTAGTTTAAATGTACCATACTTCTACAACTGTAGAATTGTAGGTTGGACTGTGTGACACAGTTTTTTACATACATTCCCAGGGAAAAATGTCGAAAAAAAACCAATACAAACATATTTTCTAACCACAAATACTCGTAAAGACCACAGAATTCTGGCCTAAAAAAGGGGAAATTGTCATTTTGTCAATCCCACGGTCAGAATCCTGAGACATGAGCATCATTCTGAACGCCGCTGTGACTTGTGTCCATTTGAAAATGAGAGAAAACATTTTCAGGGTCGATTTATCGCTTACCGTGTCTGTTTTATTTAAAGCAAGTGGCAGGAGACGCTGCTAAACACCAAGGTCAAAAAACCCACACAGGAAAGAGGAGGAAAGGTAGGTCCCACTAGCATCTAGAAGCCATAATGTTCTCATCTTAGTTCATCATTCTTGGAACCTTCCAAGGCGGCAAAGTCTTTGGTTCTTTTATGACGTCCATCAACATTATACTGTAGTTGTTGTTCGGCTGTCTTACGCTGTCGAGCTGCGGATGTGAGAGGCATTCGAACATGCGACAGGAAGGCCAGAGAAGATGAGACGTCAACTTAGAGGCCAAGTCCTCGGGCCGTACGCGTCAATAAGCCGCGCGATAGATCGAGAAAGTATATTTCATTGTTTCTTTTTACTGCCTGGTTTTTACTGTCAGAAAGTGGCAGTAAATGTGTTTCCGCTGAAGCCGAGAACGCTGCTCTAACAGCAAGGTTCCCTTGATAATTGGGCCGCACTAACAATGTCATGCTGCGTTATTATTTACACTTGCATTTAGTTCAATGACTGAAGCCTTTTTAACATCAAGTCCCTCCCATGTTGCTCAGTGAGCGCTGCTCAAGGCTGCTCAAGGCTGCTCAAGGCTGCTCAAGGCTGCTCAAGGCTGCTCAAGGCTCCTCAAGGCTCCTCCGAGGGATTTCTGTAACCTGCTGTGGTTCAGCCTGATGGTTCAGCCCGAGATTGATGCCCTCTGCGCTTGGTGATGCTGCATCTCCCGGGACTGGAATAGACTGCTTTTATCTGCTGGATCAAGTGTGTTTAAGAGTCTGCTAATGTGTGTGTGTGTGTGTGTGTGTGTGTGTGTGTGTGTGATCACTCGCCTGGTCTGTTTGCACTTAAGCAAATTAACAGCTCTCGGAGGATTAAAAGGTTGCAGCCAATGGTGTTTGCCCTGAATGAGTGTGAGGCTCCAGGACGGGGAGGGTTTCCCATGTCAGAGCCGAGCCGAGCCGCTGGCGTGGCAACGGGATATCAGTGACATCCATGCAGCGACTCAGGCTATTCTAATATCAAACTGTCATATTATGTATGTATTATTGAAATATGGACATTCTAACATGACCTTTTTATTTAATGGCTGCGTTCATGGACTTTGTTTTATCATCAAAACCCCCTGCAGACCTCCCCCCCCCCCCCCCATGGAGGGTAACGTACGATAGTTACACTGCACTTTCAACATGTAGATTTTTGCCAAAAGCAGGCGAGGGAGGCGGCGTGGGAAACCACCCAGGTCATTCATTTCTAATGAGCAGCTTGACACTTGGATGGGATTGCTTTTCTTTTTGCACTTAGATGTATCTTCAACAAAAACATAATGTAGTGTATATTTGAGTTTTTGCCTGTGCTGCCGATAAAATGCTTGTCGTCTCAGTAATTGTTTTCTTGCAGTTTTGCAAAGTATCTGCCCTCTGTCTCTCTCTCTCTCTCTCTCTGCCTCGTCTCTCCATCAGGACCAAAGTGCATCAGCAGCTTCTGCATCCAGCGGAGGTAAACAGACGAGCGGCGGCACAGCCAAAGTCAGCACAAGTCCCGGTCGGAGCGACAGCCTGGGCGGCTCCGAGGTCCCCGACGGCTTGAAGCGGGGAAGCCTCGCCCGCCACGGCGGCCAACAGAGGAGATGGGCGGCGAACCTCAGCGGCAGCCGCAGCTTCTCGTCCCTCCACGCCTCCTCCCTCAGGGCGGCGCCGTTCATGAGGAGCAGCCGCTCGCTCGGCGGACTCGACCGCAGATCCAGCGGAGATGGTACGAGATGGTCCTCTCACGCTTATTCTACAGCTTCCTCTTACCTGCGGTTCAGGAGAACGTCTGTGTTTTGGCTGAAAAGCTTATTCAACTTTGGCTTTCCCTTTTACTTCATTCCACCACATCAAAAATCACAACCTGTCCTTCCGAAACAGATTCGGACGCCGTCGGTTCGAGTTGCCCGATAAAGAAAGGGGCGCCATCGGAGAGAAGGGTCTCGGTCGGTGGCCGACGCTCCTCCTCCGTGGAGAACATCAGGTTTGGATGGAAACTTTTCAAGGACTTGGCTTCTACGTTTTTATTCCTAACTGCTCTTCTCATTTCTACCGTCTGTCTTAGAAGGGACAGTAATGTCCAAAGTCGTGGCCTTCAAGCTGGAAAGATAGAAGAGAGGAGCTCGTTGGGGTCTTCATCCTCCGGGCCTTCCAGCGCTGCTGGTCTGCAACAGGGCGAGAAAGCAAAGAAACAGGTATTTTACACGTAAATAACAGTCATGCAAATCAACTTTTCTTTTTCCATCTGAAATACAGTCACCTCTGCACGGCCGTGGTACCAACGCTTCAAATGATACCAGCACTTTATCAAGAGCGTATTTGATATATTCGTGTCAAATTTAGATTTATTTGAATGAAAAGTACCAGTATTCAAAAAAGATACTGTGAGAAAAAAACAAACATTCCTGTGTATTTTTTCCTGAGCGAAGGCCTCGTATTTCTCCATCACATCACTTTATCTCGTTTATTTACGGCATTTAACTGTCACCTAAAGAGTCAAGGTGATCGCCGGGTAACTTTTTAACTGCATGCAATGCAATGAAAATGGTTATTCTTCATTCCAAAAAAGGCAATGCTTGTTTTTGAATAAAATGTAACATTGAACGTCACCCACAAAAAAGCAGATTTACTTGAAATTTAAGTTTCATTTAAATTCGCTTTCATCAGAATGGGCCGTTTTGAAGCCCGTTGATAAGAAACGTTGCTGGATTTTAAAGTGCACGATGAAACTGTGGTCTCCCGAGCGCGTCGCGTCGCCCCGGCGGGCCGAGGCCAGACATTCGGGTCTGACGAAGGAAGGCACGTGCGCTCCTTTTCTGCCGGGACTGTTTCCGACGTGGCGCCGACGTGGCGGATCGACCGGTTCGTCCCGACCAACCAGATCCAAAGGTCATGCCTGAGCCCTGGAGTTGAAGAGTTGCGCTGCCTCGTCTTGTCCAACACGCATCTCATTAGAAGTGATGGAAGGCAGAAACCTGCCTGCAAATCAAGTACATGGAAAAATAATTTCACAAGAATAGCTCGATAAAATCTAGAAATTAGCAACGACAGTCCAACGGCAGATCGCAAAGTCGTAAAATCCCGGCCTCAGATCATGTTGCTCACGTTTGAGGGTAAAGTGAATTAACCACGCCAACGTGAAAATGAGCGTAAGCGACCCTCGAGCGCTCGATTCACTGGAACCAATGAACGAACCAATGAATTTGCTTCATCTTTCATTCTTCAGACCAAAGATGGCGAGCACACGGCGAGCGCCGCCGCCTCTGGGAGGAGACATCCTTTGGTCCGAGCCGTGCTTAGAAATGTGACGCCCGCTCGTCATTCCGAAGCCACGAGGTGAAATAGACGTTTTTCACAATTGTGTTTCTAAATGTTGAGAGAAAACGGACCCGCCGTTTATTTTTCCGTGTTATTGTTCCTCGCAGCCGTGCTCTGGAAGAAAAGGCCGAGGCTGTCGGAGAAGCGCAGCCGCCGAACAGCTCGTCACAAAAATCCTCCGATCTTGCGGACGTCATCCATAAAGAGCGGGAAATAACGGAGAGGGAAGAACCGTCCGAGAAGGACAGAAGCTCTGCGTCATCACCTCATCTGTCCTCCGCCGACCCGCCGCCTGCCGACCCGCCTGCCGACCCGCCTGCCGACCCGCCTGCCGACCCGCCGCCTGCCGACCCGCCTGCCGACCCGCCTGCATCCATCAATACTCCGCATCCGGACAGGGAGCGCCAGGCTTCCCCTGGGGACCCGGATCAGGCTCTGGGTGGGAACCCACCCACTGGTGAGTCCTGACCAGATAAACAAGAATAAGAATAAGAATAAGAATAAGAATAAGAATAAGAATAAGAATAAGAATAAGAATAAGAATTACCGGACAAGTATAAGAGGTAAAGAAAGGGGTTCAGGCGGGTTGGAATGGGTGGAGAAAAGCGTCAGGGCTGCTATGAGATAGAAGAACATCAGCCAGAAGGAAAGGAAAGGTGGAGGAGACGCTGGTGAGATGATTTACAAACACTGACAACGACCAAAAGACAGCAGGCAGAACTAGAAGTTGCAGAGATGAAGATGTTGAGGTTCTCTTTGGGAGTGACCAGGATGGAGAGGATCAGGAATGAGTCTATCAGAGGAACAACACATGTTAGATGTTTTGGAGAGAAGGTCAGAGAAGCCAGACTGAGATGGTTGGGTCATGGACAGAGGAGGGATAGAGAATATATTGGTAGACGGATGCTGGAATTGGAGGTCTAGAGGAAGACCAATGAGAAGATGGATGGACGTGGTGAGAGAGGAGATGAAGGTAGTTGGTGTGAGAGAGGAGGATCCAGAGAAGAGGGTGAGATGGAGAAGATGGATTCACTGTGGAGACCCTGAAAGGGGAAGACCAGAGGAGAAGAAGAAGATTACTGGCCAAGTCTGTTCACACAGGCAAGGAATTTGGCTCCGGTTTACCGTTCCATCATCTCATCCAGCATGAAGGTAAACACAGACTGGACAAGGAACATTTACAGAGTTCAGACAACAAAGTGCAGAGATGTTGAGTCAGAGATGAAGAGATGAAGATGCCGATGGAGGAAGTACGAGGTTCTGGAACACCGTGAAAGCCTTCGGGGTCAGTCCTCGTAACCAGAACAGTCAGATGAGGGTTCCTGCAGAGAAGGAGACCTGAGGTCTCTGAACATTAAACATGAGCATCTTCCAAACCTCATTTAGAAACTTTATCAACAAAGTGTGCATCGTTGTTGTCCACATTATCGATTTCCCTGGGACTTACATTCTATTCTATTCTATTCTATTCTATTCTATTCTATTCTATTCTATTCTACTCTATATTCTCTTCACCTGCTCCAAATCATGGCCGGTCATCTGTTGAAAATAAACCCTGAAGCGTCTGTTTATTTAAGCAGAATGAGCGATTGCTAAACAGTCGTTTGTCCACCAAGGCGACGGTGGACTGATGTCCTTTCTCTATATTTAATGGCAAAAAGTCTTGTATATAAAACCTAGAAAATAGAAAATATAAAGAGTCGCTGACAGATTCACTACCATTTCTGGGAAGAATGCTTGTTAACCTCGTTGTGTAAATTGATTTACTGAACCACTAACATAAAAAAATGCATTTCACCCTTATTTTGTTTTCGAAGCCGACGGTGAACATCTGCAGAAGCGTTGCCACATCATCAGCGCTGCAAAAACTGCAGTGATTGCTATCTAGTTCCACCCTGATGCCTTAGATTTAATGTTGGCTTGGTTTTGTTTAATGAGAGATTTTGCTCCGGTGGGAATTTTATCATTTCAATCTCATTTTATCGTTTCATTGAGAAAGAAGACACTCAAAATGGCGTTTTTCGGCAGGATCATGAATAACAACATGACCATATTCAGGCTTTTTGAGTTTGTTATATTCTGAGTCGGACGAGCACTAAGTTCTCTTAAAACAGAAGCGCGTGAAGCACGTCAGAGTGTTTCTGCTCATCACACTGACTCTTTGACGGCGCAGCAGGTCCGACAGACTCTTCACGTGCCGAAGGAGCCTCGTTCTCAGAGCCGCTCTGGAAGGAAGCGCGTCTGGACGCACATCCAAACACACCACTGCGATCCACGCCGCCGCGATCCGACTCACGGCGTGACGACACGCAGGACGAGGGAAAAATGCCTCGCGAGCATCAAACTGAGCGACTGGTCACAGAGGTGAGAGCGAGTCGTCCGGTGCGCCGGATTCGTCCGCCGCCACCAACCATCCGTCCTATTTGGCCGCTCGCGTTCCAGCTGATTGTGTTTTCTTTGGACGGCTCTGGTTATTCACAGCTGGAACAAACAAAGAAGGAATTGTCTCGCATCCAACACGTGAACAGAAACCTCCAACACACACTTCAGCAAGAGAGAGAGAGACATTCCAACCAAATGGTGAGCGCCTTTATCTCACCGCCAATGAGATGATTGCAAACCAATAATTGCTCCTGTTGCTTTTCAGAGCGATCTTCTCTCAAATTCCAACTCGTTATCGGGTCAAAAACAAGCTTTATATGAGCTGCAGAAGATCAATCGCGATCTCCACCTGGAGCTGGAGGCACAAAAGAGAGGTGAAGAGGAGGCCCGAGAAACGGAGCTGCGGCGAAGAGTGGATCTCCTGGCACAGCAGGCGCAGCTGCTGGTGACGGGGGACGCCACCGCGCTCGCCCAGGCCCACCTGGAGCGAGACCGCCGGCGGTTTCACGAGCGGCAGACGGAGTGGGAGCGTCGCTTGGACTCCCTCAAGTCCCAGCTGAGCGTCAGCGAGGAGCAAAGCAAGGAGGCGGAGAGCCGCCGGAAGCAGCTGCAGGAGGAGCTGCGAGGCTACGGAGATCTGCGGGCGGAAGCCGAACAGGTACGGCGACGGCTCCGGGAGACGGCCGCCCGGCTGCGGGCCAACGAGGAGGCGCAGGCCGAAAAAGAGAGCCGCCTCCAGGAGCACCTCGCGCTTCTTCAAGCGAGCCAGGACAGGGAGCGCAAGAGTCTGGCCGCCGGCCTCGCCAAAGCCGAGCGACACGCTCAGGAGCTTCAGGAGAGGCTGGACGAGGCGGAGCAGCAGGTGGAGACCCTGAACAGAACTCGGACGTGCACGGAGGATGTGGAGGAGGCCCGGCGGCAGCTGCAAGATGAGCTGGCGTGCACCTTCTCTGCCGTGCGGAGGCTTCAAGGAGAGCGGGAGGAGCTGGAGCGACGCCGCGAGGAGGTGCAGAACCAGCTGTCCGATGCGGACCAGGAGTTGAATCGCCTGCGCAGCCGCTTGAAGTCAGAGGAGACGCATTACTACAATCTGGAACATTCCTACGAGAAAGCTTGCGAGGAGCTGCAGCTGGCGCTGGGGAAGCTGCGGCAGAGGGAACGCGAGACGCAGGAGATGCGCGAGGGCTACGACAGCCTTCTGGACAGAAAAGAGCAAGAGCTGAATGAGGTTTTACTGAAGATGGAGGTTCTGGGCAACAGCCTGGAGGAGACAGAGGCGAAACTGAGCCAGGTTTTGAGGCTTTGCTCTTGTACCTCCTCAAAGGCCGCAGACGATACTGAAGGGGCCGCGGAGCAACCCCCTGCCGGCGGCGGCGCGCCAAAGGAGACCGACGACGACGACGACGACCGGCTTTCCGGCGGCCCGAATACCGTAGACGTTGAAAGCGAGGGCGACCGTTCCCTCAGAAGAACCCGATCTCTCTCGATCGGCCCGTCGTGCCAGTACATCGTCGCGGCAAAAGACGACCCGGAGAAGTTCATGTCGGCCATCCAGTCACTCGAGACCAAACTATTTGTAACAGAGGAGAAGCTGAGGGACATCACGCAAAGACTGGAGGAGAACCGGGGTCACGTCGGCTGCCAGGACCCGCAACTCTGCTCGCAGCTCACAAAGAGCCGCGCCGCCGGCCAGCATCTCAGCCTGCTGCTCCACGCTCAGGCCAAGCGGAGCCAGAGATTCGCCCGGGAGACGGAGCACTGCTGCAGGAGGCTGGTCGGCAGGCTGCGGGTCATCCTGAACATCGTACAAACGTGCCGAGAGAGGATTCGACCCAGACGGACCGGCGGCCCGGTGGATATGATGGACTTCGAGAGGCAGCTCGCCACCGTCGTGGCCTGTCTGCAGCAAGGACTCAACGAAGCGGAGAAGCAACTGAAGGAGTCCCTTAAAGCCGGCAACACGTCAGCTGACGCCGACATGAGTACTGGGAGCGAACTCACGCACACCTTGTGCACGGACGACGATACGTTAGTCGTCAGGAAAGGTTTGACCAGAGAAATTGCCACGGTGGAAAAAATGCTGACCGTCCTCCAGAACCACGAAAGCACCGGGCAACTTTCCCTGGAGCCGCGAGAGGACGGAGGAGACGTGGCGTGTCGGTACAAGTTCATAATCACCCAAATAACGTCCTTAAGAACGGGCGGTGGATCGGAATGCGACGGCGGGGAAGAGTCGGGAAGCGCCATGAGTCGAAGCTGCGCCGAAGCGGAGCTCATTTACGCCGCCTTCCAACTGCAGCGGCAGTTTGAAACTCAGGGGGAGCCTCGGGTGCGGGAGCGGCCGGCGGAGCGTCGGAGGAACGCCGCGGGAGGCGGCGGCCCCCTGGAGCCGGCTCCGCCGCAGGGGCCGGCGGTGGCCGGAGGAGTCCTGGAGGACGGAGCGCCACCTCCCGGTGACGCCGCACATTTTGAGACGCAGAGAAAGACGCTCTCCAGCAGACTCGTGTCCCGCTTGCAAAGACGAATTCAGTTCTTACATCACCTGCGTGAAGAATTGTCCAATGACGGCGCGGCCCCGTGCGCGGCGGACGACGGTGCGGCGGATGTTGAGCGCATGCGGGAGCAGGCCAGGCTGATTTATCTCTCCGAAAGGCTTTACCTGGATTTGGAGCAGGAGCGGCGGCGGAGTGAGGCGCTGCAGAACCACCTGCGGGCTTCCTCGGAGCGGCAGGGTGCGTCCTCGCCGGACGGGCGGGACGCTTCGCATCTCGCCGTACGTGAGCTGCGGGAGGACAACCGTCTGCTGAAGGAGGAGCTGGAGCGCGCCGAGCAGAAGATAACGTCCGTGGAGGCCGGGAACCAGAGACTGCTAGAAGACATCCAGAAAATCGAGGATTACCATTTGGAGCGGATGCAAAAACTGGAGACGGACTTCCAAAAGAAAATAAGAGAACTTCAGCGCATCCATGAGGAGGAGATGAAACGCTTGCACAAATACTGTGTCACAAAAGAGAAACAAATCAAACGCTTTAAATCCACGTCTCCTTTCACTGGAAGCGCCGCCTGCAACCCAGGTCACAAAGACACGGGCCAGAAAGACCTGAGAGATCTGGAGGTAAAAAAAAAGACCTCGTCTCATTGTCATGGAATATATAATTGATGTGTAAATCATTATTTTAAGACAATAGGTTGCAGTTGTTTTGGGGTCATTATGTTTCAGCTCAAACTGAAGTCAAAGTTATGATTATTACATCCTGAGATATTATCATTATCATTATTGTTATTATTAGTAGTAGTAGTAGTAGTAACTATCATCTTCTACTGCTTATCCTGCACTTATTATTGTCATTATTATTATTATCATTATAATCTTTATTAATTCTGTTGTTGTCGTTGCTGTTGTTAGCATTGCTATTCTTAGTAGCAACATTAGCATCTCCTCGCTATTTCGAATCAGCAAGACTGAAGCAAAAATAAAGCCAAGTCAATGACATCATATCCTTTTTACAAAACTATGTCCACATAGAGTGATAATGGTCTTATTTAAATTGTAAGTCAGAGCAATTTGCATGCATGTTGGCCAGGAACCAGCGACAGCTCGTCAGTGGAGCTGTGAAAGCACGAGTGACGGTACAACTCCAATCACTTTTCAAAAAGGTGAATCAAGGAGGAATAAATCCGCTCGATAAATTTGGCCGTACCTTGAAACTGCAAGCATGGTGTTGGAAATTTGACCCTCGGTCTTAAATCTCAACAGGTGAGCCGAACTGATCGGTGAAACTATCCTGATTTCATAACTTCGGTCGGCAGTGAAAGCCAGAGGAGGCCTCCGGGTTCAATGTTTTGGCAGGAAGGTAGTTCAGGGTCAGATTTCAGCACCGACGCTCTCATTTTCTTCCCTCGTGAGACAAAACCTGGACGTCTTTACATCATGAGACACTGAGCAGCCTTTCCAAGAAACCAAGGAGGGTTTTTAGGTTCTCACAGGATCTCCTCGTAAATCTTAATTTTTGGCAGTTACTGAGGGAAAGGTCTTCTTCCAGCACATTAAAACAATGTTGAAGGCCAATATAAAAGATAAAAAAAAGGTGAAAATGCGGTCAGTGTGATTATAAATGTACTGCACGTACATTCATGTTCAGACAATCGAGCGCCTGAACAGAAGCCGCACCGGCTGAAAATAACAACATCAGTCCATGTGCACATATAAAGGCCGCACTTGTCCACAATCTAACCTGCAATATTTACGCAAAAACTTTTTTTAAAAAAAACTTTTTTTTTTCGGCTCAATGTTTCAGCGGCGTGAAGCTGATTAGCCCGAGAAAATCCATAAATTGTTGTTTAAGCCGCGGTTTGTAAAAAAGGAGCGGCTTATAGTCCAGAAATGATGGTACATTTTACATATTAACTGTAATGTTTTCTGAATGCCGTGAAAATTCTTTACTTTCCTCCATTTCTGTATTCTGTATTCGACCCAGGCCGGCTTCGACCAGGGATTTGCAGCCATGGAGGAAATGCACGGGAAGCTCATGAGAGATCTGCAGCAGCAGCATCAGAAGCAGCTGGAGGACCTTCAAAAGGAAAAAGACCAGCTGCTGCAGGAGGAGACTTCTGCAACTATGACAGGTGAAGGTCTTTGTGGACGATCAAATAAAAATAAAACGCTGCTCACGACAACACGCGCTGTTGTTTTCCAGCCATCGTAGCGTTGAGGAGAGCCCATAAAGAGGAGCTGGAGAAAAGCAGACAAACCCATCAGGTTCTGGAGAACGCTGACATCGCTCAAGTGCACAGTGAATACCAGTGAGTGACCGCCGGTCCTGCCGTAGTTTTCTTTCTTGAAAAGGTCAAGTGACGGCGGGGTGTTTAACCCCTGAGACGGGGGTCGGCCGCCCGTCTCCTCGGGGTGCAGGATTCCTCGTCACCTGGAGGAGCGGGATGGGGTTTGAAGGTTCAGGTCCATGTGTTTCTCACCTAACTGGCCTGCATGCGCCTCCTTCTTCGTCCGCCGTCTTCTCAGGTGTTTATTTGGCCGTGAACGGCACATTTCTCTGGAAGACGACACTGTCGTATTTGACGTCTTCCTCCCGTCTGATCTGCTTCTCCGTGCTTTAGGGGTTCTAACAGAGGCCCGATCAGGTGAAGCGCAGAATCAGAAACTCTTTATCCGCCAAGTAGATTCTAAGTGCAAGACATTTGCAGTGGTGCAGTGGTGCCTCGTGGACGATATAGAGGGATGATGAAAATAAACTAGAATTAAAACATTGGAAAATCAATACATTAAAAACCAGAGGGTTCTGGAGGCTGGGGTGAGTTGGAGAGCACGTTTATCTCTATTGATAAATACTTATAAACTTTATATCTTACAAAATATATATAAACAGATACATTTTGAGGCCCCTGATGTTTGTAAGGTAGCAAAGATCAAGAAGCTCGTTCCTTGGGACCTGATGTTCCTCCCACTTGGTTCAACTGATCGCTTCCACCTCCAATGTTTTGATCTCGACCAAAGTTCCGTCGGCACGTCTGAAGCGGCGAGTGGATTGGGCGTCCTGGACGAGCGGCTCTTTGTCAAACCCGACAGTCGCTCAGCAGAGCAGACGGCCTTCGACTCGACCTTTCACCCACCGGGGGTTCGGCTCTCCTGTCGCGCCCACGGCCGACCAGCCACCGGTGACCCCGAGTCTCCCGGGTCTGGGCTGACCCCCTTCCAGACCCGCAGAGACGTGAAGGACCTCTTCACTCTCAGTCAATGTTTCTGAGGAGCAAACGTTCAATCAGGGCTCAAACATCCCTGTTTGGAACTGAGCTCTGGGACGGGAGGCCAAATCCTTTCCACAAGTCACATCCTCACAATGAGAGTGCCTGGCGTTTACCTGGACACATCCTGCCTCTCAGTAACAACTTTCAAATGTTCTTGGACATCCAAAGCCCAAAAACGAGCCGTGTTGGTGTCGACGGCTGTGAGGTTTCAGTCCTTGCTGGGCGCTGTGGGCTAGAAGAGTGTTTGGGATCATTTCAGAACGGGTCTGACGCAGTTTTTATTTTTATTTATTTTATATTGTTTCTTTCCTGAAAATGTGTATTCCGTGTCTATTCATATGTCCTTGTGCTGTCCTTGAACTTGCACTTAAATGAAATATATTATTATCATTCTCCTTACATGGAGAAGATATTTGATATTTCTGAAAGGAGAAACACGAATGTCCTCACAGTTCCTAAACCATCCCGTCTAATTACTGTCTAGCTGCTCTGAACCTGAGAAGTGTTTTTATTTTTAATTTATCGATCTCAGACTCACATGAGAATCCAGACTTAATCAGGAGGGCAGCGAGTGGAAGGCAAACCAGAGTCGTGTCGTGCACAGTGACCCCGTGACGGGGACGGATGTCAGAACACCGACACACTTTGTGTCAAAACAAATGCACTCCATCGCTCAGATCCTCCTTGAGATGTTTCAGGCCGCCGCTGACCTTCCAACTGCTTTATCAGGGTTTTACCTTCATATTTTTATAGTAAGCGTGCCGATCTAAAGGTCCAGTGAGCGGTGAGTTGATTCCCCGCAGCCGATCGCAGGAATAAAAGCTCAAGGGTTTCACTGCCTGCAGAAGTTGCTCTATTTTCATTCATGAGGAGGAAAATTCTCTCCGGAAATTGTCACTGGATTCCTACCAGCCGTCATGGTGTTTGTGTGTTACCTTTGCAGGAAGAGGATCCAGCTGTTGCACAAGGAGCTGGAGGTGCTGTCGCTGCAGCACGCTCACAAGTGCCTGGAGAACTCCCGGCTGAGGCAAGGCTTGCAGGACGACGGGAAATCCATCGCGCACAAAGACATAAAGGAGGCCAGACAGAAGGGGGTATTTTTTCGATACCGACTTGAACATGGATTTTTTCAGTCTTTTATATATTTTTCCGCGATCATAATATCAAAAATACACGCACACAAAATCACATCGCAAATTAAACCAATAATTCAAACGACAATTCATAACTTGGAATCAGACATGCGCAGAAGTCCGGCCGTTGTGATAAAAGTGTGTGTGAGTTCCGTTTGGAGGTCTTTATGTCGGCTCTTAGGAGGCCGTTATTGTCAAGACTCCGTCCTGGCGCTTAATTCGATGTGGCTTCGAATCGCTGTCTGAACAGCCGGCGGAGCAAAACCAGACGCCGTCGATCACTTTAAAACCAACGGCCGGTAACTGCGGCGGATCCTGGCACTCGACGGGAATGAACACCGAAACGCCTTGATTCTGACCATGTACGGTTAGGATATGGAATAATGTAGTTATAATGTGGAATTTGGGGGGTCGTGGAGCAGGAGGCGACGCGCCGAAGCCCTCGCCGCTCCCCTGCAGCCTCCTGACCGCGCCTCATCCGCCATGGCTTCATTGACCACGGGGATTAATAACAGATCAATCATCAATGATTACTATCGTTCTGATCCTAAGTGTTGTGTGTTCTCCTGCTGCCGGGCTGTCCGGAAAGGGGGAACCTGAGGAAACGTCTCCCCCTCATTTCCCGGCGGACGGAAATCATTCAAATGTGGCGTCACAGGCAAACGACTGCTGCGAAATGGAGGTAAAAAGATAATCTGTATTATTATTTGTTTGTTTACATGACATTTATGGGTCTTTGAGTGGAGTCGATGGACGTGCCAGTCACCTGAGCGGCCCGGGGCCTGCTGAACATCACGTAATGCTTACCAGGATGTCCAATATGTTCAATTATTGATCGATCTCACACAGGTGATTGTGCGGGCTCGGGAGGCGGAGATGCAATTCCTCAGACAAGAAGCTCGCTCTCTCAGGGAGGAGTTGACGCTTGCTCAGATGGTACGCACATTTCTTCGGACCCGTTTGGGTCTTACCGCGAGCGATGCTGTTAAAATCAGGGGACGACGGTCGCTGAACATGAGAGAACAGTTAAAAGAGTAAAAGAGAAAATCTTCCCTCCCTCCAGAACCGTCCGACCTTCCTCACATCGTGAACTTGTTACGGCGTCGAATTCGTTGTCGTAACAAATATGTGGGACAGGTGGCGGCGAGGCAGTTTTAGCGGTCGCTGGTGGGACGGCCGGGCTTCCGTGGGTTTCCGGGTTTCCCCCCCGGCCGCCTCCCATCCGTCAGCCCGTCAGACGTAAACGCCTGCGGCCGGGCTCGTCTGCAGCGCCGCCACTGACCCGGGATCAGGTCCGGCTCTGTCCTTCGCTTCTGAAGGATGTTGCGTCAAAGGTTGTTTGGCTGCTGGAATCTGAGGTGTAACAGATTGGTAACGTTAATAAACGTCGTCTTCAACAACACTTGACAAAAAGCTTTGAGTTCAATGCAAAGTTATAACAAATACAAACGGTTGAACAAACACCGTAATGAATTCCATGCCGGTTTTCGATGAATATGAATACAAACATGCTGAATGGACAGAGTTTTCATAATAATGGAATGCATAACTTACAAATTTGGGGTCAATAAAGTATCTCGGGGCAGATTTACACGCGTGTTTGACACGTGAAATGAATGTGCACGTGTGTTCGGTCGTGACTGTGTCACCTCCGTCGGAATGAATGAAATGGGTCAAATCTAAAAGCGATCTTTCCACGTGTAAATGTGTTTGCATTTAGATTTGGCATTTTGGACTCTTTTCAACAACCTTTTGCTTTACAGGATAAAATCTCTGCCCAGAAAAAGCTGAAAGCGCTGCGTACAAACAGCCAGGAGGAAGATTTCAAGTGTGCCACCTGGTCACACGGAAGACGACCATCTGGACCGAGCGCCGGTGACGCCGCTCGGGTCACGTATATTTACAAACAGAGTCCTGGTGGACAAATGCAGGCGTCTGAAGGCCGGTTGTTCTCTCACCCCTCAGGGATCTCGGAGAAACCCTCGCTCGCCGGTCGGCTCGGAGGAACCAGATCCAAGGTATCCCCCGCTTCCAGAAAACATTTACACAGAGCCTTTTAAATAAAGAGTAGATCCTGATAAAGATGCCGGCAGAGGATCCGAGCCTACGAGAGCTGCAAATCTGAGGAAAAAAACAAGGTGGAGGGATTTAGTGAGGCTAAAGTGATGATTTTGTGCGTCAATCCTCCCGTCGGTCGCTGGCCGGTAACCGTTGGCTGGCCGGTAACCAGACACTGGCCGGTAACCGGTGGCTGGCCGGTAACCGGTGGCTGGCCGGTAACCGTTGGCTGGCCGGTAACCACACAGGATCACGTCTCCCTTTAAAAACGGGCGTCGTGCTCGCCTGCCAATCGAGCTCCGGGTACCTTTAGTCGCGGTCAGCTTTTACGCTTCTTTTTGCTGGCGTTGCTTGGTTTACGGCGGACTCATCCAAAGGCGGCCAGCAGTGTCCTCCGTCCTGGGACTGAAGCCCAGACGCTTCCCTGTCCACACTAAACAGATTCAGCATCCAAATCTTAACTGGATGGAAGCAAGTAAATGTAACAACTATGAACATCTGAAGGTGGTTGTTGTTAGAGTTTAAACTGAGTCAAAAACAGATGACCATTAAATATTAATCAATATGTCATTTGAAATATGATTTTGAGTGTATTGTATCGCAACAGGGAGCTTTTTCAATTATCTATTAGATTTTGTCCCGTCTCTTTACCTCCCGTGCTTCTGCACCAAGATGACACGACTGGATTAAAGATCACCAGAGAATGTGATGGCCGTCTCTGGGTCTCTGGGTCTCGGGGCTCTTACTCATGTCGGCTCCACGTTTGGAGAGAAGTGACTGATTTTGGTAAAAAGAGAGTTAGTTATTCTGTATATTTATGTTGCAAAGAAGCAGCTCCATCAGCTCTTTGCTCTCTCGGGTCGGCGTGTGGAATATATTCTCAAATATATCTTGATAACTCAGAACTACTGCCTGGAAGTATTGTAACGGCACAAAAACAAGATGCTAATGCTGTTTGTGTGAGCATTTTGAGTCAAACCTCTGCCGTCCACTTTAAACCCGTTGTCTGTTCTGCTTACAGAGCTTGAAGGAAGGCCTCTCTTTTCAAGAGCGCATGAAGCTGTTTGAGTCCTGATGCAACACAGGTTTTGCTCTTCAGTATAAAAGTGCTGGCGGACCCGTGTTTTTATCTCAGATCTTCTGGATACTTCCTGTGGTCATACGACACGTGTCGCATCACGTGTGAATATGTTGCAGTTTACATGCTTGGTTTTATGACTTGTTTTCTCACCTTGTTGATGCAAATTTCAATGTTTTTTACGCATGTGTAACAGGTAAGATTGTAGTAGCCTTCTCTTTATTTACAATTAAGTTTAAAATCACGTAAAACTTAGATTGTGGATCACATTGAGGAACTTAGTACAAAAAACGGCCAAGTTAACAATATTATTAAATTTAATGTTTCTGACCTGAGAACTGTGTGAGAGGGATAAAACCACCAGAGGGAGCAACACTCACACCGCTTTGTCACATCATCGCAGTTTGACGTATAATTATAGTCATATTTTTGCAGAACTTTATTTCTACTTTGCCTTTTCCTGACCTTTACACCTTTACTTTTTATCTTTTATCATTAACTTTGTTTCATTAGAGGTTCTCCATGATTTGTATTTCCTGTCTAAAATCAGCGCTAGATTCTCCATCATCAAACATGGATACATTTAGAAGAGTAAGGATGTGGAAGCGAATGGCAGATTTTACACACACACACACACACACACACACACACACACACACACACACACACACACACATATGCAAAACATTCTCTCAATAGCATTTAGTGTTGTCACAGAAATTCCTTAATGCTTCCAAGGAGTAAGTTGAGCTGCTCAGTATTAGAAGTTATGCTTTTTAGAAAATGAATAAATAGATGTATATTCTATTATTTATTAACTCATTAATTGTTTTAAATTTAGACTTTTCTTGACTACAATGTCACTTTTAGAAATGGTCAAGTCTGACCAAGAGAGCAGGATCAGGGTTTAAAATCTGCATGAGTAGAATGTGAAGTGCACCGTGTTTTAAATGTATAACAAAATTGACAAGAAATACAAACCTCAAGTGAAAGCTGTTAATGATATACATGACAAAGCCTGTCAAACATGTCGTTAGTTGTTTCCCCCCCAAACAATCATTGGCTTCCTCACCCACACGTCTGGCCAGTAAAGCCACCCAACTGTACGAGTCACCCATGTAGAGTTTATGTTGATGCTTGTTGTCCCAGTGATTTCAGAGTTGTTGGGAATTTTGTGGGTGTTTTTTGGGGTGCAATGAATTCTGTCTTTTTCTTTTTAACCTGGAACTGGTTGGAACAGCGGGTTGTCTTGCAGGCTCGCGCGGCGGCTAACGGCTAATGCTCGTTAAACAGACGTTCACCGTCACCCGGGTGTTTCCCGACTGAAACGCGACCGTATGTTTTTGGACCGTGGCAAGAAACCGGAGAACCCGGAGGAGACCCTGGCACCGGGGAGAGCCTGGGGTGCAGAGGGGCCCCCGCCGGGAATCTGACCAGCCACCATCTCGCCGCCAGGTGCTCAACCATGGCGTGCGATACGCCGACACAGACTTATTTACACTTCTTGCCTACCGATTAAGTTAAGATGCTCGTCATGATGAGAGGCTAATATTACCTTGGAAAGAACCGGCCGCCCTCCTTTCATTTGTTCCCACTTCATGTAATAATGGACGTCATGTTTGTGATGTCGCTTGGAGGAAATGTTGTTTTCAGTTCAGCTTTGGAAACCGGGTGAATAACCTGGAATAAATCCAGGTGTCAGACCATCTGAACAGTGGAGTTGTACGTCGGCGGCCCGACGCCGGCTCGTAGTTTCATGAGACGTTTTTCATTGAAAGACGCAAACGGTCACGGTTTGCAGGGTGAACTGTGAATCCTCCCTCTGCGAAGAAGGCGCTGAGGAATCATGACGTCACATGTCGACGCAGCCGATATGTAACAGTTTAGTGACCCGGTCGGGTTACATCAGCGCGACCACGTGCACGGACATGGCGATATTTGAGCGCCAGGCCGCTCCGAATCACGAAAGCGATACAGAAAATTGTGCAGAGTCTCGGGCTGGGCCGGCCCGCCGCCGCCCCGGGTCCTGCTCGACAAACATCTAACCCTCACTCTCACCATCTAAGTAACTCCCGCGGCTTCACGGACGTGACGGTGCAGCTGTAATCCAAGTAACGTGCCTGGCATACCTCAGAGATGTGTTACCACCGGCCTCATGTGACCCTCAAAGCTTAAAATGCAAACCCAGGAGTATCGACCATGTTTCCAACACAGGGTTCCTCTCTTGTTACCCCGAGTCCTCGTTCCAGGTCCATTTTGTCGCCCCTTGTACTTCTTTGTTCTTGGCTTCGACCCTTGTCCCAACACGCCCACGTGTTTTCTGTGGCCGCGCCAAAGTACGACCGTAGGAGTACGATGTCAGGTGACTTCCAGAAGTAGCCAAAGTAACAAATAAAGCTGATGCTACAGAGAAAATACTGCTCCCAGAATATCGAGTGCGGTTTTCAAACATTTGTTATCCGTGTTCGTCTCATGCAGATTTGATTTTAAATTCACATGGAAATTCAAAAAATCACATGCAAAAAGCAAAAGCAGGCTGTTATTGTTGCTTCTTATTTGTCATAGCGATCTTATTTGTCAAAGCTTCTCTTTGGGAGAGACCAGGACGGAGAGGATCAGAAGGAGTCCATCAGAGGGACGACACATGTTAGATGGTTTGGAGAGAAGGTCAGAGATGGTTGGGTCATGGACGGAGGAGGGAGAGGGAAGATATCGGCAGACGGATGCTGGAGTCGGAGCAAAGAGAAGATGGATGGACGTGGTGAGGGAGGAGATGAAGGTAGTGGGAGTGAGAGAGGAGGATCCAGGATCCAGAACAGGGTGAGATGGAGAAGGTGGATTCACCGTGGAGACCCTGAAGACTGAGACCACAGCGTCCGTCTCCAGATCACCTTCTCTCACTTCTAATTCGTTTTTGGGATTTTTTTTTTTTTTTTGCCAAAATCAACTCTTTATTTAACTTATGACCCAGTTTTTTGCGTTTGCCGAAAAACTTGAAAAAATGACTTATGGTGATTGGTTTAAGAAGGCGACCATGTTGTTTTGACACCAATCAGCGTCATTTGCTTTGACCTCCACCAGTAGGCGCCAAATAGTCTGTTTATCAGGACAAAAGTGACTCGAACCAAAATCAAAGCTTAGCGGAAAGAAGTACAAACATACCAGAATCCACAATTTACCGTTTCCATACTTGGTCTGGCAACTGCAAAAGTTTCGAATGAATCAATTCCATGTATTGATCCAATCGCGGTCCGTGTCTTTCATCCCGGCCGCCGTCCTCATCGGGCCCAAAGACCAGGACCGCAAAAAAAAAACATTTAAAACCCTATTTTTAAATCAATGTCATGTTAAAAGAGAAAGCGCGGTTCCATCATCAATTTCCTGACAATTTCAAATAGAACGGACAACTAACGCGATTTTAGGTCTCCGAAGGTGCGGAGCATATTTACCCAGATTCAACGGTGCAACTTTATTCACGGATTCATGGATTAATAACGACAAGCGATCACGTCTGCGGGGACCTCGTTACCTTGTAAACCATAAATCACAGCGAAGAGCCGATACGACGTTCCACAGTTCATTGGAGTCGCATTCCCAAAGAGGAACATGGCACCTCATTAAAAACCTCCGAGTGAGAAGCTCCGGTCATGTGGAGCCACGCTGGCAAACAGCAAACCCCATCTTGCTGCCGTCCATCACGAACAATGAGCCGGCGGGTCGGCAGGTCCGTAAAGAGCCTGAACCCAACCGGCTGCTTCCGCTTCACAGATGATCGGAATCGGACGCAGTTTTCTTGACAGAACAGTTCCGTCTTTGTGCTGTTTGTTTTTAAAAAAATCAATAGTTAATGAGTTTGAGAGCTGTTTGCATTTTTGAAAAGATTGAAATGTAAATATAAAAAAACAGCGGTGGAGAAACATCTGCCGTGTCAGAGGGGTTGCAGGTGAAGGCCCGGAGGTGGTTCCCTCTCAGAGGAGTCCTTCGTCTTGGAGCCGACTCTCACAGTTTAACCATCGCAATTATTTAACACCTTGTACTCGGTTATCGCACAGATGTCTGGGACACTTTTTAACTCGAAAGAAATACTTACGGATAAAGGTTTTACTTATATAGACTCATCTTCCACCTTGGCGACGCTCAAATCGAATGGCAAATCACGGATCTGAATTCCTTGTGGTCCCGTGGAAGCATACGACGTATTAACGCGTGGGTCCTTTAGTTCTGTTAAAACTCCCGGGAACCCGATTCCTCCGATGAGGATGCTATTTTTGGGAGAACGCTACGGCTCGTACCACATTCTGTTTATTTTTCAACGGCTCGTCCTCATAAACAGGGGCTTTTTTTTCTCCGCAGCCACGGAGATCCGGAGGCACATCTAGCCGTCAGTAATCGACCGCCAAACCTCGGTTTCCAGCACGAGAAAAAGAACGATTTCACTTTTATCCTCTTCAGGCTTCAAACTGAGGTCCTTCATGTTTTATAACCCGACGCCGGGGTTAAACTGATGCGATGGAATACAAGGTACGGGCCCGGTTCCAGGCCGCCTGCTGGCTTTTCAAAAATCAGTCCCGACAAACACGGAAAAAACATGATACCGCAAGATGTTTCTAACATCCCGACGCCGATAACTGAGCGTCAGGGAGCGCTTTGAATCCGTCTTTTTGCTTGTATTGCATCGCACGTGCGTGCGTGCGTGCGTGCGTGCGTGCGTGCGTGCGTGTCAGCGGCCGATGCTGAACCAGCACAGGTGAGCCTGCCGGAGCGCTAAAAATAAATGTCCCATTTATCCATGCAAAGATCAATGGGCGCAGCCCGTTTCCCCAGTGATACACTACGGGCTGCTTACACAGCAGCCGCTAAGCTAAGCTAAGCTAAGCTAAGCTAAGCTAAGCTAAGCTAAGCTCCCACCGCCAGCCACTCTTCTCCCGTGTGCGTGACTCAGGTCTGCGTGTGCACATCGGGCCCAAAAAACCGAGAGCGGCGCGATTTGGATCACGACGTTACAAAACCAAGGCCAGGGGCGTGCGACCTACATGCCAGCGTTTGCTCAGACTACAAGTTTTTATCAGCGTTTCCATGACGATGGAGGTCTCCTACATTGTTGTACCTGAGACAAATATACATTTGGCTCCGCCGTCGGTTTGGCAGCGGCAGCCTCGGTGTGGAGGTTGATGAGGCTGATTGATATTTGGGGAAGCACGGAGTCGACGCCGTTTTAGCTCCATCACGTGGAAAAAGTTGGGTTTGTGCAAAAATAGCATGAGGAGTTTTGGAGTCTGGAGAAGAAAGCGAAGTGAGAATCCTCCGGTGACTTCCTCCCCCCGCCTGCTCTCTCCCGGCCCGCTTTCAACCATAACCCTGTTAAAAGTTTGTTGTCAACACTGGGCCGGATCCTGTGATGAAAGTTATGCGGCTTTACAATCGCTTTGTTCCCCTCACGCAATGATGCGACTTTATCTGACTTTCTATTTCAAAGTGCATTTTCGTGTAAAGATGACATTTCAAGCCATCTGCCCATGACTGACCGGATGCTACTTGCTTTCTTCAGCTCTCGCTCAGCCGCTGGGAATTTGTCCAAACACCGGCCGGTTCTTCGTACATTTACTAAGCTTTTTGAGTGACAGAATTTTTGTTTTGGTTTTTGCTCCAAATTTCCCCCTCATTAAAAAGCACATCAATTTGAATTGCCTATTGCCAAGCTTAAAAATGATTGATTTTAGATGTCCACTCTGTAAATAAGACCTTGTTAGTTTGTCATGAGGTTTGCAGATGACATTGTGATCTACAGTGAGAGCAGGGAACAGGTGGAGGAGCATCTAGAGAGGTGGAGGTATGATCTGGAGAGGAGAGGAATGAAGATCAGTCGCAGCAAGACAGAATATATGTGTGTGAATGAGAGGAACTCGGGTGGAACGGTGAGGCTACAGGGAGTGGAGATCAAGAAGCTGGAGGATTTCAGGTACTTGGGGTCAACAGTCCAGAGCGTAGGAGAGTGTGGAGAAGAGGTGAAGAGACGGTCCAAGCAGGTTGGAATGGATGGAGAAAAGTGTCAGGGGTACCAAGAGATAGAAGACTATTGCCCAGAATAAAAGGAAAGGTGTACAAGGCAGAACTAGAGGTTGCAGAGATGAAGATGTTGAGGTTCTCTTTGGGAGTGACCAGGATGGAGAGGATCAGGAATGAGTCCATCAGAGGAACAGCACATGTTAGATGTTTTGGAGAGAAGGTCAGAGAAGCCAGACGGAGATGGTTGGGTCATGGACAGAGGAGGGATAGAGAATATATTGGTAGACGGATGCTGGAATTGGAGCTGCCAGGCAAGAGGTCTGGAGGAAGACCAGAGAGAAGATTTATGGACGTAGTGAGAGAAGATATGAAGGTAGTTGGTGTGAGAGAGGAGGATCCAGAGAATAGGGTGAGATGGAGAAGGTTGACTCGCTGAAATTGACATCGCCCATAAACAAGGATTAGCAATCGAGCCCCTAATTTCCATTCCTAATACCGAGGTCTTCCTGCTGTGCATAGTTTCTCCTGAACTCCTGAAATCCCAGAGTTTTCCAAGCCTGAACTGAATTCTTCACAGCTTCCAAACTTCAAATCATTTCCAAGGCGTCTCAGAAACCGAGAGCAAACATCTTCCAGTCATATCTGATATATCACAGCTGACAAAAGTAACACAGTTCAATGAAAATATAAAAAAATGACCACAATGAAACATAGTCAACACTTCAATTAATTAATATTAAATAGATCTTTTTTGGAGAAACACATTATGGTCGAAGTTTTCTTTTACAATTGTGATCATTGTGACCCTTAAAGTAAATATCCAAACTCTGACCAGTGTTTGGTGGAACTTTCTTCTCCTCTTTCTCTTTAGCATCTTTCATGACAGAAAGAGCAACACAAAGCAGACAGGAGGGTCGTCCTTTGGGCCGCCATACTTTCAGGATTGGAGACGGTTGCCCGGACGACGCTTCCGGTATTTGTTTTTATTTCTTATTTCAGCTCTGAGCATCTCCTGGGGCTCCTGTGTTTTTCCCTTTGTGTAAATGGTCACATGGTTTTTTTTCCACGTTCCTTCCCTGAAACGCCGAACCTCAGCAGTTCGTGGTGAATATTATTATTATTAAAGATACGCTTTCATCCATTTCTCCAACGCTGTGATAGTTATATCTTCTTCTTCTTCTTCTTCTTCTTCTTCTTCTTCTTCTTCTTCTTCTTCTTCTTCTTCTTCTTCTTCTTCTTCTTCTTCTTCTCCTTCTTCTTCTTCTTCTTCTTCTTCTTGCATCTGTCCGCTCCAGATCGCTGTGTTACAGAAAACACCTTCCTTTTTCTAGAAATGCTTGTGAATAATATAACTAGGAATAAAGATAACGGCGCTCACGTGCACGGTATCGTTACAACATTGTAATTCAGGGTTTCTTCTTCTATTTAAATCCCAGGATTCCGTTCTAAGAGGTGTTATCTTTTCCTCCTGTAAGATTTATAACTTATTATATGTTCCAACATAACTTACCAAATAATTTCTTAGTGATTGTTTTGAAAAGTAACTCACTTGAAAAGTACAAAAACAACATGTCAATGTTTTAACTACTTAGTCAACTAAACTGCTTTTCTCAGGTAACCTGGTGAAAGAGTCTCACTGTTTCCTTCCTGAAACCAAACCTGACGTGCACTTTGAGGGAAGATTTCATGAAAATGCCACAGTAACTATGAAGTGTTGCTTCTTCTTCTTCTTCTTCTTCTTCTTCTTCAGGCTTCTCCTCAGCGACTCCACCTTCTCCATCCCAGCTCACTCTCTGGATCCTCCTCTCTCCACCACCTGCCTTCAATCCCAAGCCAGTTTCACACCTAGTTCACCTCCGCTCACACCACCTACATGTTTCCGTGACCCACATGTTTGAGGATTTCTTTTTGAGAAAAGGCAGACGGAAGCTGCGAGTGTCTTCGTCCAGAGGAAACCTTACGGTGAGGAGACGCTCACGTGATCCGGATATTTAAAATGAGTAGCTTTGTTGATAGAGGACATACATAAAATGATAATTTAACACACTATATTTCATTTATTGACACTAAATCATATTTTTTGTAAAATAAGATTTTTACGCCAAACCACATACATGTACTTGTACATACGTTCCATATGTTTCTATATATTTTTACCTCCTTTCAACGTTATTTTAATGGTTTGTTTTTGATCTATACTGTTTTATTTCATTTGTACTATTTGTTCATTTTATTCTTATCTTTACAAAAAGCTCTATTCTGATTCTTCCCCGCTTGACTCTGAGGCAGGAGATGCTTTCAATGAAAAGCAATTTCCCCCCTGCGGAGGCAAGAGGTCTGGAGGTCTGGAGGTCTGGAGGTCTGGAGGTCTGGAGGAAGACCAAGGAGAAGATGGATGGACGTGGTGACGGAGGAGATGAAAGTGGTTGGAGTGAGAGAGGAGGATCCAGAGAAGAGGGAGAGATGGAGAAGGTGGATTGGCTGTGGAGACCCTGAAGGGAGAAGACTAGAGGAGAAGAAGAAGAAGAAGAAGAAGAAGAAGTAGAAGAAGAAGAAGAAGAAGAAGGATCAGTGAAGTATTCTGACTCTGATTCATTTATGAGAAATGATTAAAAAGTGTACTTAACATTTGTTGGGTGTCTGTGTTTAATGATACATAGATCAAATTTCAACATCATGAATACCTGATTCTCCAATAAATAGTGACAGAATTCATGAAAACAAGATCAATTGTCAACATGTGAGTATTTATGAATTTTTACTTCAAACAAAGATTTAGTCTTCTGTGCATTTCATTTCTTCTTCTTGTAACTGTTAGCATCCGAAGGCCTTCTTTACCCTGGAGGTCGTGTGCAGGAGAGGCTGTAAGTTCATGTCTGAACACCACAACAAATTCCCTTTGTTGCAGCTGATAATGTCACAGAAATCAGCAAAATTAGTCAATATTTTCTTATCCTATTGGTTTTTATGAAAAGCATTTTAGAAACATTTTCACGTTGTTTGTTTGTCTTGCCTTTATATGTTTTTAAGCTCACAGTAGTTTTCCGTTTGTCTCTCGACCCTCAAAGATTCCTGTCTGGATCATTTTCCATTCCCTGTTTTGCTTTGACGATTCATTTCAAGCGCCGTGTTTTACTTCACCTCCTATTTCTCTGATTTCCCTTCGGTGTTCCACCTTCCATGGCCTCATCTCCACCTTCCATGGTCTCATCTAGACCTTCCATGGTCTCATCTCCACCTTCCATGGCCTCATCTAGACCTTCCATGGCCTCATCTGGACCTTCCATGGTCTCATCTCCACCTTCCATGGTCTCATCTAGACCTTCCATGGCCTCATCTCCACCTTCCATGGTCTCATCTAGACCTTCCATGGTCCCATCTCCACCTTCCATGGCCTCATCTAGACCTTCCATGGTCTCATCTAGACCTTCCATGGTCTCATCTCCACCTTCCATGGCCTCATCTGGACCTTCCATGGTCTCATCTCCACCTTCCATGGCCTCATCAAGACCTTCCCTGGTCTCATCTCCACCTTCCCTGGCCTCGTCTGGACCGTCCACCTGCTCCCGAAGCACCGCTCTTGTCTTGTGTGACCGAATGACTTTTCAACCTTTTTTTCCCAAATTGTAGGCCTTGTCAAACTACTTGTTCATTTATGCCTCTTTCGCGCCCCAACTTTGCCTCGTTGTCACTCTTGTTATTGTTTTTTTTCCACAGCAGTTGTTTCTATATAAGGCAGTTCTGTAGGCGCTGCTCGACCCGAACCCTGGTCTCCACGTGACCTCGGCCCACCATGTTCCTGTTGACCTCGGCCAGGATCTCAGAGAGAAAACCTTGCTGAGAATAAAAAAACAAATGTCACGGTGAGGACGATGATATGGCTTCTACATCACAAAGGTCCCCAAAAGCTCCAAAAGCAAACGTGCAAACACCCGCCGGAGACTCGGCCTCCGCGGTAGATCTTTCCTGCTGCTTCATCTCTTCCATCAGAAAAAGAATCACTCTTTTTCTTGGCTTTCTAACTGATCTTTGGAGGATCAAGACGAAATGATGACGCAATAAACGTGTTTACTGTCCGTCTGAAAGATTTATTACTTCTTATATCTTTTATATTTATCATTAAATGATTCCATTATTATTATTATTACTGAACAGAAGCGACAAGCAGCGAAGAAAACAATATTTCGCTTTAGAAAACGGAGCGATGCACTGAAAGTACTGAGACGCATCATGAATAAGCCGGAGCTGCAGGAGTTCTGCCCAAACAGACGGTTACGCTGTTGTGTAATTGGTGTACCTGCCATGCTCCTGATCCGGCTGTGCTGCCAGAACCAATTATCCTCATGACTAACTGAGCGTTGGGTAAACATCCTGTGCTCGGGCCGCCGTCTCCTCAACCCCACGGGGACGAACGCAGAGGAACGGAGCTCCATCGCATCGTCCGATCATCCGAAAAGCGGCGGGGCTCCGCAGCCCGAGTCCTCGGTCCGGGCCGGTCTGGCCCAGTTTGTGGTGCCGCAGTGAGGCGGCCTTTAAATAACTCGCCGGGCGCCAGATATCGGCGAGCCGTTCTGTCCCGATTGCACACTTCAAACCCCCCGCCGGGCGCCGCCTCCGGCCTGAACCCGTAACCCAGATACGGTCCTGACATCATAACAGTCAATGAGAAGAGTCACTCCAAGTGCCATCAGACGTCAGACATCAGGTTAACATATTCAAATCTCGCTGACGGAGGGACAAAACAGTATGTTACACAGATTTAGGGAACAGAGATTTAGTGAACACAGGTTTAGTGAACACAGGTTTAGTGAACACAGGTTTAGTGAACACAGGTTTAGTGAACACAGATTGAGTGAACAGAGATTTAGTGAACACAGGTTTAGTGAACACAGGTTTAGTGAACACAGGTTTAGTGAACACGTTTAGTGAACAGAGATTTAGTGAACACAGGTTTAGTGAACACAGATTGAGTGAACACAGGTTTAGTGAACACAGGTTTAGTGAACACAGATTGAGTGAACACAGGTTTAGTGAACACAGGTTTAGTGAACACAGATTGAGTGAACACAGGTTTAGTGAACACAGGTTTAGTGAACACCTACAAAGCCTTGGTCCTGTTGTTTTTCTTGTCCCCTGTTTTTATGCACTCAGATCAGTTCATTTGCAGAAAATCAGCCCATCTTTGTTTTCCCTTCGACTCTCCTCTCCGTGTCACTCCATTAAAAACATGCCTGACGTCTTTATTGGCCTCGGTTTAAATTCGGAGTCCAAAGTGCTCCGGACGACATGGGGCCACGCAGAAGTGGCAGCGCCGTCAACAAACACAAATGACACTACCGACTCTTAAAGGTCAAACATTACTTCCTATTATAATCAGAAAACTGACACCGAGACCACCTTGGCTTAGCTTCCTTAGATGCTGTCACAATGCAATGTCAAACACACACACACACACACACACACACACACACACACACACACACGGTCCATCTCTGTTATGGCCTCTGGTGAATTCGAGGCAGGCCAATCCTGGATCTGGTGATCTTGTTTGTGTCCCGTGAAAGGATTCTGAACCTCGGTGGAGTGAATAATGTGGCTGGAGGTTGTTGTTTTCACAAAGCTCACCCGTGGAATAAAATAGGGATAAAACACATTTGAACTCAATATTCCAGACCAGGGGTCCCCAAGCCTTTTCCTGCGAGGGCCAAATAACTGTTCCCTTCTCTGACGGCCGGCCGGCCAGCTTATAACAAAAAGTGTGATGATCGCAGGTGTCCAAACGTAAAATGTGTTCGGTGTGTGTTCACTGTCCTCCCCAAAGACTCGGGACTTTAAAAAGACATCTTCCTTCTCTGGACGCACCTCCTCCGTGACAGCATTCAAACATTCCTTGACCAATTCTCCGTCCGTGAAAGGTTTACCGCCGCTCGCTGTCAGTTGAGCGTTGGAAAGCCGCCTCGAACGGAGGACGGCTGCAGCCGCGCTCGGCGTGCAAATGTTATCTTTTTAGCCTGGAGTTTGTCTGCTGCATTTGGCCTCGCAAGCTATCAACTTGTCTCTGTGACGGGATCCATGGAGGCGCAGATCGTATTCTTTGAATTCAGCCACCGTCTCGACAGACCAGACAAACAGCCTTTTCTTTGAATTGAACAAAAAATAATGGTTTGTCCACGGCAGGTTAAATACTCTGCATTCTGAATCTATTTTTCTCTTCCCTGATCTTTTCGCTTTTATTCGGTGTTATTTGACAGGGTGTGTTTTTGAGGGAGGGGTTTCAGATGAGGCTCAGACTGCAGAAGGATGGAATAGAACATTACGTTCTACGAATGAACAAGTCATTACGTGACCAGAATGAAAAAAAAAAAAAAAGTCCTATTTCATCTCTGCTATTGTTCAGGGGCCGGGCAAAATGTCTAGGCGGGCCGATCCGGGCCCCGGACCGTAGTTTGGGGAGGAACGGGTCCAGACCTTCAAGGTGGTTTCAGATCAATCAAATCATCAAATCAAACCAGGGAAGAGAACTGGTTTAGATTTTGTGACCATAACATAATTGAAATATAATTCAGTGTTTAGACACGATTCCTTTATTGAGGCGAGACGATGGAAGCGAGTCTTTCATTTGATCGAAATTAATTCATCTGAGTTATTATTATTTATTACTTTTACTATGAATTATTATTGCTAGATTGATCTTAACCGAAAAAAAACTTAATTCCATGCTGTGCGTGCGGATACACGTGCACGGCCTCCTGCGGTGCACGCTCAGCTCCACTTGAAGAGTCCCTGCGGCGCCGCCTCCGCCGACCGACCTTGGGATGGATGGGAATCTCCCGCCGCCGTCCCGTGCATCTCTGCGTCCGCTGGGCCGCCAGATGCCGCTGCCTCCGGGCTGACCGGCGTCCGGTCCGCCGCCGTAAGAGCGTCAGCGCACGGAGGATAAGCATCTGCAGACGGCTTCCTGTCCACGACTCTGCCCGTCCTCGAGGACGACGGCCGTGCGGCCCGTCGGAGGCGGTCGAGGCCGCGTGAAGCGACGTGGCTTTTGGCAAATGATGACACATCGAATGTCAATGTGGGCATTTGTCACATGGATTTTAGGACGAATGCAACAGCAAGAAATGCGTTGACGGACGTTTGTCAGACGCCAGTCAGTCCGCCCCAGGTTTTACCTTTTAGGTTGACATTAGCGTTAGAAAACACATGGCGCCGACGATCCCGGCGTGATGGTGACCACCTCGCCGGCGTCCCCACGCAGGGCCGGTCGGGCCCGTCGAGCGAGAACCGGCCCACGGCAGGTTTGGAAATCGCAGGAGCCGCTTTGCTTTTTGAATGAGTCAAAACGCAGACCGCTTCGCCCACTCCCGCGACCCGTTTTGTTTTCTTTCTCTGAAGCAAGATTGCAAAATCGGCGATGAATGTGACGCGCGATCACCGGCTTTCTGTTCTGCCTTTTCACCGAGCCTGGCGGCGCCAGTAAGTACTCGGTTTTCTTTCCCAGAAGTAAATGTTGTTACCCAACAACTGGAACACTTTCAGGGCCCAAGTGAGTATTCAAGACAAAACAGAAATGTAAAATTGTTTCCTGTCACTTTATATACGGCGTGCACACGAGGGCACATATATCAGGCCAGCCGGTTCCTTACGCTCGGTAAGGGAAGAGCACGCAGTCTCCAAATGCCAAGTATCTACAGTGACAGGGAGGAAGGGAGGGGGAGGACGAGAGCCGAGCGGTGAGCAATAGTTCACTGGATGTGGGATTCAGAGTGGGATCCGCAGCGGAGCGAGATCAGATAGCAGATATACTAAGAAAGTGTGACACACATGGAGGGAGAGAAACTACGCCGCTCCGAAAGAATCGGAGAATTCCGTTTGATTTTTTATCGGAGTGGATTCGAAGGACCTTCGCCGAAGCCGTAGCTCATCATTTTAATCCGTTACGGCGAGCAGGATCGTGAGCTCGCGCTCCTCCCGGGCGGACAAACATGATTTCGAGCCTTCGCTAAAGTCTATTTTCTGCTCTTCGTCCGATCGAGTGGATCTCGGTCGAGCGCCGGTTTCGGAGGACTCGGCGGCGGACGTGATTGTAATGACCTCTTTATCAAATCCAGCAAGAGATCCATACAAACCAGGAGGGAGAGACATGAAGGGATTCTCCGGACATTTACTTTTCTACCTCACGAGGCTGGAGTGGTTCTACCCGTAGCAGAAAGATGCAGCAGTTCGGTTGACAAGAAAACACAAACAAACTACAGCTGGAAGTACAAGAAAGTTGGAGACTGGTTGACACAGAAGGTAAGTTGCGGAACGGGATCAACAGGATGCATGATTCTGGTTTGGGTTGAAGAAGCTCACGCGGAGACTCACCGCCCGGACAGGAATATTTATATTTTGATGTATTTTGATATCCCGTTTGTCACGGCGACGGGAGCGAGGAAAGAGACCCGTCTCTGGCCCGACGCTGCGATCGCCGCACGAGAGGGAATATTAGATAACGATAATATCCCGCGGTCGTTCGACACTCGGCTCCCCGGCAGCCGCAGAGACGAGAAACAACACCTGCCTTGTAACACCAGTGTAACACCAGTGTAACATCAGTGTAACACCAGTGTAACACCAGTGTAACACCAGTGTAACACGTCTCCACGTCGGAGCAAAAATCATTTCAAATGTCGAGCCGCCACCATCTGGAGGGCTTGAGGCCACTCGTTTCGGACGTCTTCACCGTCACACCGTAACTTCCTGACAGCGAGTGGAGCCGCCTGGTGCGACTGTAACCTCTTCTTAGCCTCTCGTGACCCCGAGTCCTCAGATCGGGATGTCGCCTTTTGACGGCTTCATACTTATTTCTCTTATTGTTGGACTTTCTGTTCTCTCACATCAAGACTCTGTCTGGTGCAGCAGCGAGAACAGTAAATAATCACCCTGGAGCAGTAACTGGTATCTCAGAGGACAATGGGGGGAAAAACAAACAAAACAGCTCGTCTCCATCGACGCCAAAAGCTTGTTTTTGTAGGTTGGTATCAAAGGCTTTGGTTTGATGTCCACGTTCACCTGAGGCCAAACCAGGAACAGCAACAAGCTACAGTGATGCTAATTAGGAAATGCAACGCTATCCCGGCCTCGAGGACACGCAAGGCTTCATGGGCCTTCGAGCCGAGTGCACGAGGCGGGAAACAAACCCGTAAACTATTTGTCGTAACACCAAAACAAACCCGTCGCCCTCAGGGGCCTTTTTGGGAGGGAAACCCAAGATAAGACCAGATGATACCACTGGGGGAAGTTGTTCACTTGTAAATTCCATACAATCAATATCAAAAGTGATAAACTTTAAATCTAATGAAACTTCAACGGATGGGAAATCGCGGAGTTGTTAAAAATCGGAGTTGTTAAAAAGGGAACAAAGGATCGGTCAAGTCCCGTGTCAAGCTGGAATAAGTGGCCGGACGGCGTCCCGAGGCGTTCGAACCCGCGGCCGTGCTCGGCGCCGCCCCGCCGCTGACCCGATGGCCCGGCGGCGTCTGATCTCAGGCCTCCGGATACACCGGCGTCCGCTGCGACGCCGCTTCAACAAGTGTGTCAATAATAGAAAAGCGACACCGGCGGAGCAGCGTCGCTCGTCACACATCCAAACGATGTTTCCGCCGCTCGAGCAGCTCGGCGTTCAACGGAGCGTCCGTCTCTTCCCTGCGGGCCCTGACAGCCACGCTCAAAAGTGCCGCCGCCTCCGACGTTCCACGCCGAGCGTCTCTCGTGGAGCGTCTCTCGGGGAGCGTCTCTCGTGGAGCGTCTCTCGTGGAGCGTCTCTCGTGGAGCGTCTCTCGGGGAGCGTCTCTCGTGGAGCGTCTCTCGGGGAGCGTCTCTCATGGAGCACGCCACGGACGTCATTTGACTTGAGCACCAAATAGAAAAGGTCGTCCCGCTCTCGTGCTTTACAAACAACTGTTCCCGGTCCCCAGTGTGATCTCACCGCGGGTTTCTTTTGCCTTCAGCGAGGCGTCGGCACGGAGCCGGACAGAACACCCGGCGGGGCTTCACGCCGGTTCTTAACAGTAAATCCCGGCCGGCGCTCGGAAGGGAGTTTACTGAAGGAAGCGGCCGCGAGGAGTCGACGCAAAACCCCGGTCACACGTCGCTCGGCAACGGATGAGGATTAAGTCGTATCAGAAGTCATTTGGAGTTGTTTTTCTTTCAACCCGGCAAACTCATTTTAAAGATGTCAAATATACAGGAAGAAGTATTCTTGCTAAGGTTTCACCACATCAGACACATAATCAGGATAATATTCCGTCAGAATGATTTAATACTTGATTAAATTGAAAATCTACTCATTATTATTAATAATAATTATTGTTTAGTTTATTGACATTTCATTGCATGTGTTTATTTGCAGAACAAGAATATTGGGGAAACATGTAAAAGAAATGAAAGAAACATGAGCCCTTTCTGTTTGAAATGTATTTCAGACTGAAACTCTGCAGGTGTGCCGATTTGGATAAAAATCCCTTTTCATCTAATATTTGCCATTACCGCAGAGTTAGTCTATTGATTCCTTCCAAATCCATCCGTCGCAATATTATGACATTTTCTGCCCCATTTTTTCCAGACCCATATTATTTTCCAGCACAGCCTCACAAGGGATTCACACACTCTGGTCTCAGTGACTCCGGTGACTCTCAATAGTCCTGCCAGCTGGAAGAAACCGAAGATACGTCACAAAAAATGGCAGGGCATTGGATTAGCCCGCTATTTCGGTACCTTGTTGATCAGAAACATGTATTACGTACCCGAGTGTTTCCAAGAGAGCGGGAGAGGGAGGTGAAGGTGATAAACAAGAGACGCAGGTGCTCGTAGGCCAGGTAGAAGAAAAATCTCAAAATAAAGACAGGTTTTCAGCCCGGGAGTCACAGGAAGCACCGGAAAAATCCCCATAAATTGCTGTTTGCGCCGCAAACGCATTTTCTCGATGGTTGACATTCGTATCGAAAAGAAAAACGGGGAAGCGACGGTTTAAAATACCGAGGTGGCGACCAAGACAATGTTCCAATTCCAACTTCAGAATAGAAAGGGGCTATTCTCAAATGGTATCTAGGTAAAATAAAATTAGAATGAATGCACGTCCCGTGGGAACTGGGATCCTTATAGCTGCAGAACGGGAGCCTCGCCGGTCCTTTACGTTGCCCGTTCCTATCCCTGATGCCGTTGTCTGTTTATCTATTTATTTGGCTCGCTAGCTTCGGTCTCCCCGCTTATATTTATATTCTTATTTCTTACACTTTTTTACGGTTTGACATTCTAACTGCTTGGCTGCTGTGACAGAGGAATTCCCCCCGTGGGGATCCATCAAGTAGATCTGATCTCACAGGAGAGGCAGATGGTTGGCATGTCAAGGTAAACATATAATGAGTTTTGTTTTCAACGTAGCATTTTGTGGTTCAAAGAATTGCTATTTGGGAAATGAAACCACTCATTGTGGTGAAGGATTAAAAGTTCAATCATCTTGGATCACGGCGCTCCTCATCTAAAGAGTCCGATTCGTTGTTATTCTTCTAAGAAAGTCGGCGTATGATATCCGTCCCCTCGTGACCGGGGCCGTCGCCACGGGAGCGACGGCGCGAAGAGGTCACATCTCGTGTTTTGTACTGATTGGTCTGTCCTTCTGCAGGAAACTGCGGCCTCTCCTCCTCCGGCTTTCGGCTTCGACTCCCCGTGAACCCGGTCGGTTTTGCACGAGCCGGGCCGATCGTGCGAGACCCACTGAGGCATGAGCGTGGGAAGAGCTCACCGCCGCAACTTCCCGTCCTGCGAAGAAGAAGGCCTGAGACTCGGCGCCATGCCTGCCGTGGGCAGCTTCGGCAACGGCAAGATCCGCACCAGACGAAAAAGCCACGCTCGCTTCGTCAGCAAGGCCGGCCAATGCAACATCCATTTCTCCAATATGGACGAGAAGTCCCAGCGCTACATTTCGGACATTTTCACCACTTGCGTGGACATCCGCTGGCGGTACATGTTCCTGCTGTTCGGCCTGGCGTTCGTGGTGTCTTGGCTGACGTTCGGCTTGGCCTTCTGGGTCATCGGCCTCCTGCACGGGGACATGGAGCGCGCCGAGGGGGACGACGGGTTCGTCCCTTGCGTGACCCAGGTCAACACCTTCGTGGCGGCTTTCCTCTTCTCCATCGAGACCCAGACGACCATCGGGTACGGGGCTCGCTGCGTGACCGAGGAATGTCCCGCCGCCGTCTTCATGGTGGTGTTCCAGTCCATCATGGGCTGCATCATCGACGCCTTCATGATCGGCGCCATCATGGCCAAGATGGCCAGGCCTAAGAAGCGAGCGCAGACGCTGCTCTTCAGCCACAACGCCGTCATCGCCATGCGCGACGGGAAGCTGTGCCTGATGTTTCGGGTCGCCAACCTCAGAAAAAGCCACATCGTGGAGGCGCACGTCAGAGCGCAGCTGGTCAAACCCCGGTACACCATAGAAGGCGAGTACATCCCCCTGGACCAGATCGACATGAACGTCGGTTACGACAAGGGCACCGACCGCCTCTTCCTGGTGGCTCCTCTGACCGTCATTCACGAAATCGACGAGGAGAGCCCTCTGTTCGGGATAAGCAAACAGGACCTGGAAACGTCCGACTTCGAGATCGTGATCATACTGGAAGGTCTGGTGGAGGCCACGGCCATGACGACGCAGGCCCGCAGCTCCTACCTGTCCTCGGAGATCCTCTGGGGTCACCGCTTCGAACCCCTCATCTTCGAGGAGAAGAGCCAATACAGAATAGATTACGCCTACTTTCACAAGACCTTCGAAGTCCCCTCCACCCCCAGATGTAGCGCCAAGGACATGGAGGAGAGAAAGTTCCCCACGTCCGGCGCCAACTCCTTCTGCTACGAGAACGAGCTGGCCTTCATCGGCAGGGATGAGGAGGAGGAGGAGGAGGCGGCGGGCGAAGCGGAGAAAGACGGCGACGGGCCGCGTCTGTCAGAGGTCAATCCCGAGCGACGTCAAACGGCGTCCCGTCGAGAGTCTGAGATTTAACCCGCCGTCGACGGCCTCCGTAACAACTGTCGTTCTCTTCTAGGTGTTGATGCACGGAGGTGCGTCGAGCGATCTATGAAGAGCTCGCCCTCCGACACCAGGACGGCCCGACACGCCGGCACTGAACCGGGACGGACGTTCGCTGAGGTTTCCCGGGACGGTTACTGACACTCGAACACTAACTAACATTTCAAGTTGCATCAGATCCTGTTGATAAAGTGCACGGCCGCCTCATTTTATACGACTATTTTGGAAAAGACAAGACGCTACTCCGGTCGCACCGCGGACCATTTACACACTTCATGCACTTTTACTGCGGACGGAAGAAGAACTCGCAGGGCGACGAAGGAGACGTCGCAACAATAAGACGTTCAGTGTTTCGTATTTCTCAGAGTCGGCGACGGCTCTTCTCGTCGTCTCACAGGACCGACTTCACTACGGCCGGCGGACTTTTAAACGCTTATTCACAAAAAGGAAGGACAAAGCTGACGGTGCACGACGTCACCACGAGGAAAACAATGATTTCTGTCTGTGGGTTTTTCTTTGGTCGGCGGGAAGCGCTGCGTTGGTTTGATGAGCTCTGCTCTTCCGCCGTCGCTGCACTCGACCTGTACTTTCCTGCGCGGCACAAAACCCACTTTACCGTGACAAGGGAGCCAAACAAGATGCCAGATTTCAGAAAACAAAAATAGGCTTCAGTTTATTTTAGCTACATCTGTTGCATATTTTAGATTCTGCTCTCCAGGAAGGCAGGGGAAAAAAAAAGAAACGCAAGAGCTGAAGATAGACTTTCTAATCTGCGATCTTCTTAAGACCTCATGATTCAGGACGCCGGTCAGATTTTCAGAGAGTTTCCACACACTGGCGTTGCCCGGTTGCCGAGCTCCGCAGCTCCGCAGCGTTTAAAGATTGCGCTCTTAAGACTCATGTTTGATGTGTGATTTCTTTGAGAGACGAATGCACTGCAACACAGGACAACGGAGGGAGGATTCATGCGGCCGCTAGAAGACGCACTGCAAAGAGGTTCACAAATCTCAGTATTAGTAAGTCCGGCACAGCGCACACCAGGGCCATGTTGTTTTTCTGTTCTGTGACTCGTTTCGTTGAAGCCAGTCCGACCACGTGTATAGAAACAAATACGAAGGGTTGTGATTTTTTGTCGGAAGATTTCGATCCCACGATTCAGGTTTGTGTTTTTCACGTCTGTCCGAAGCGCGTCTGGAGATGCTCGCTGGTTTTGTGTCCTCAAACTCTTCTGGGGTCGTATTTTTTTTTCAAATGTTGCATATGTGATGTCAATTGCTGAAAAGGTCTTGTTTTTTTTGGATCTATAATGAACTTAACTTTCAGGGCCACAGAACTGAATCCGTTCAGTCATTATCTCCCGCTCACGCTGAACTCGGTGGCGCCGAAACCTCCCGCTGTTGTCGAGAGGCGGTTTTCACCCGGAGCCGTCGGCGGCCGATCACGGCGACGCACCCGCAGACAAACAGACATACGTTCTCTCATTGGCACATCTGGGATACTTAGAGTCTCCAGCGAACCCACTGCATGTTTCCGGGCCGCGGCAGGAACCCGGAGAACACAAGAAACCGGCCGTAGGCTCGGGGAAACTTGCCGCTCCGCCGCCATCCAAGCAGGGACCTTCTGGCCGCGGGGCTAAAGTGCTAACCACTGCGCCGCCATTTTCAGACAAAAACCTGATTTATTAATCCGGATCACTTCACCGAGCCCGGTAAACCACCTGAACTGTTCGATAAAAACCACTACCGGAGGAAATGACATTTGTTCGATGCGGAGAAGAAGGACCTCCACATGCGCGGCAAAAAGAATTTGGAAAGTGTTCGAGAACGATGTGCCTAAAGTAAGAGTAGTTTTAACTTTATGGTGAGAAAATGTCTTAACGGAAAGAAGGATATTACTCAAACGCATTGCAAAGTGATTCAGGAAACACAGTATTGAAAGAGTTAATTCCCACATTAAATAAATGATGACCTCCCAGGCCACCATTTGTTAAAAGTCCTGACGTTCTCGGTGCGGCGGTGAGTAACCTACATGCAGGGTTGCACCTCGGCGCTGCATCCCAGCAGAAATCTGGGTCATCTTTAACAACCGGCTGCTTTTTCAGCACATTTAAACATGTTTGTGTGTTTATCTTGCTGACTTGTGCTGAAAAGATCCTAAAATAAAGCTCAATAAAACAAATGGTGGCTCCGGAGCCATTTGCGCTAAAACAGGGCACGGGATGTCATGAGAAGAACTTCAGCTTATATTGTAAATAAGATGTGTGGGTTATTGTTTTCCTGTTGGCAGGGGGTTATACAACCTCTGAGCTTGAATAGAAGCTAAGTAATATTTTATTTCATATCGTAAAGCTGCTTGAGCTTGGAAATCTTTGTTTGAAGGACTGAAATCACATCTACTGAGACAACTTTGACCTCTTTGTGTCTTCCTTACAATCCATTTGAAGCAATGCTGTTTTCTCCTTGCACGGTTAAGTTTGTTATGTGAGACAAGTTTTAAATAAAATACATTTTAAAAACAAATAAGACATTTCCCAGTTTTCCTGTCCAAGTAAAACCTCGGAAAGCTAACGTTAGCGGTGGCCAAAGTTAGCCGTAAATCATGGAAAACTAAAGCGGATGCTTTATCCAAAGAAAAACTTGCAGTTTGTTTACAAATCAGCGTTCACCTGGATGCTGCGGGTCGAATGTCTTTGGGCGGGAAGACTGGCTGCAGCTTGTATTCACATGTTGCCAGTCGCCAAAATAGCCACAAGCCATCTTCAATGTAAAAGTAAAACAGTTCAAAAAAATAAAGGGAACACTAAAATCACATCCTAGATGTGAATGAATGAAATAGTCCTATTTAATACTTTGTTCTTTACATAGTTGAATGTTCTGACAACAAAATGATCGATGGAAATCAAATGTATGAACCCATGGAGGTTTGGATTTGGAGTCACACTCTGAGCCAAAGTCCTTAAAACAAGTCCAAATTATTCAGTGTCGTTGCTTCCCCGGTGGACACTTTGTGTGATTGATTTGGAGCTAAATTGTGTTGTTAAAGTGTTCCCTTTATTCTTTTTGAGCAGTATTAATATATATATATATATATATATTTATATCAGCTCAGAGGGGAAGCAACATAAGGCCTGATGTCATTTGTATTTCATAAAACACTTCAGAAGTCTGCAACAGACAGTGCAGAGTTACAATATGGAAAAAGGGGCAGGCCGGCTGCTGCTCAAATCAAAATCCTCTGGAGTCGTTTTAGAGAAAACTACCCGGGTGTCTGCAGGTGGACGAAGGAAACACTCTGAGCTCCTTGAAACAGGAGGAGGAACAGAAAACCCAACACCCACTCGGTAGTTGACCTGAGAAATCACACAGTATCAGGCTTAACAGGATCTGGGCTGGCAAACCAAACAGGCCACTTGGCACGCTGCAGGTTAGCTGCAGGTTAGCTGCAGGTTAGCTGCAGGTCAGCTGCAGGTCAGCTGCAGGTCAGCTGCACCTCGGCTGCACCTTGAGCGCAGAGGAGGACGGCACTTTTTCATCTTTAAGGCCTTTACTGGCCTTCAAGACACGCCGTGGACGACGTTGATGCATGGGGTGGAGCGGTGGCTTGCAGAAAAGGAAAAGTCTTCTTGACAGAGACTTTTCTCGGCACTGCTGCTTCAAGACAGGTCTTCCAAAAATTGGCAGCAGGTCTGAGAGTTGATTTTGAGTCCATTTCCAACCCAGAAAAGGTCCAACTAGCCGATCTTTAACAACACCTGCACATACCTGTTGCGGGTCAGCCTTTCTTACCTCGGCCACACCTGGAAGAACCGAAGGCTGCTTCTTCTGGACGCTCCAGGTAGGCTGTGGCTGTGGAATACGGCAGCAGTGGAGGAGAACGGCTGCCTGGCAGCTTCATCGTTGATTCTTCTCAAACCTTTGGCGGTTCATTTGCGACACGTTTCTTGCGACCCTGTTGAATATTTGCAACAAAACATTTGATGGTTCTGTGATTCGCCCCAATATCTTTGGCAGTTCAAGCGTGCTGCAGCCCGATGAAAGACTTTTGACAACTTTTGACTTTTCAGAGTCACTTAAATCTCATTTTTGGCCCACTTTCCCCGAGAAGAATCTGCCTCATCCTTCTGCACACCTCGGTGCAGGGTGTCGCTCTCCCGAGGCCACAACCTCCCTCGTTACTCAGATACACATCACCTGGTATGCTTTTTATTCAGTAAGCATTTAAGTTTCTACAGCTCGGAGTTGGAAATTATGGATAAAATGATGATATGGTCAAAATAATCACTTGACTACTAATTGTGTGCAGTGTATATGTATAAATATATGGTTGTGTGTGTGATTAAAATACATATATTCTATGATATGTATATCAATATGTTTATACAATCGACATAATTTAGTTGGCATTATATGTGTGTTGTTTGATTTTCTAGTCATTTACTTATTTATTAGAAGATTTTTATTTTCATTCTTGTCTCGACCATTCATACAAAGATGGGAAGAAGTGAAACACTGCAAAACATGAAAAGGTGTGTGTATGAGATGATACCGTTTCTAAACCTAATCCGTCAATTATGATTACATGATATATATACGGTAAATATCCTGCCATCTATAATAGCTTCTTAATGGTTTTAAAGGCCAACATAAATAAAGACATATTATCAAGCTGACTAATTTCCCACTGCAAAGCAACTTCATGTTGCTCCCAAAACCGCGGTGGCAAATGTGCCCCAAAAATATGTTTGGAATCCGGTACGATGACAGAAAGCATTGTTTTGCGGTCGGACGTGACTCCTGCAGGGACCCAGGCAGATGTTTGATCAGCATGGAGGCGCAGAAGGGAGATTTATGGAGGAGTTTCAGCGGGAGACAGTATCGGGTGGGGGTCAAATGTTTCTTCTTTCACTCTTATGCAATCATCCAGGCTCGTCCGCGAACGAACGGATGAGACTCGGCCGTCCGTCTTGATTTCACTGGAAAGTCTTCACGGTGCGACTCTCGACACGCTCGCACGGAAACCTCACTCAAAACTAACAATCACTTCGGATTGTCCAAATGTACCGTTGTGCCAGCTTTCATTGAGTGGTACGGGTTACTTCTGATCCAAAAAGTAATAACAATGGTCTTTTGGTAAACCAAAGTCTGTGGTTTCGGTTAAAAAACAAAACAAGACTTTAAAATGATCTTAGTATCAATGGAGATGTTATTTAAAGCCAAAATCAATTGTTCAATATTCAGCGGTTAATATGATCTACAGTTAATATCAACATCTTAACAAATGAAGTCATATCTGCTTGGACTAAAATTTCCCCATTTAAAATAAAGTTTACTTTGAAGATAGACTCTAATGCGCCACAAGTTTACATTCGATTTAATAATAATAAGGAGAATAATGTATCCTGTAGGGTTTAAAATGTCCTCCGTGATGTTAAATGCGGTGCTTTATCAAAAATTCATTACAGCAGTGCCCGAAAATTGAGTGTTTTTGTTGAATGTGCTTCTTTCCATTCTTCCGAGGTTGTTATCCGTTGATTTGACCCGCTGGCCAAAGTAACAAAGAGTGTCTGTGCGGAACAAATGTGATATTTTGGTTAAAAGTGACATAATGTTTTTTGTGTGACATTAAATCATTTCAACAGCAAACCAAAGTATAATTTCTCCATGCTTTATCACAAGGCGCTGCTGAGAATAAAATGGGATTTTTCCCACCCACTCTGCAGTGTTGGAGGATGAGAACGTGTGGAAGGTCAATCTTTCAACATGCAGAGTGGGATGTTTAAACAGAAAAAAAAATGGAGCATTAATTGCAGCAGTTCTCCTCCTCGCTGGTTTCAGAGGGTGAGAAAAGCAACACCATGCAACGCTGACAGAAACAAAACTGGGAAACGGGAAGGCTGGACCTGGATGAAACCCTTCAGACGGGGTCTTTTTAGGGCAAAGAGCTGTTTTGCAACCTCATAAAGTTTCCGTTAAACACGGGATGCCACATAAAGTTATCACTTCAGGTTTATTCTCCTCCACTGCCGTCATGCTTAATGAGAACTGTTGATGTGCATCCCTGAACGGTCATTTACGCCTTCGTTCACAAAGCACCGCCTCCTACGTTTACTATTCAATAAACATTTAGACCATGCCGGCGAGCCCATTTCATTTTGCTTTTCGTACGTTTGCCATAATTAGCTGCAACAGCAAGGCTGGTACTTTTACAAAAAAACTCTGGGTACATTTTTACCACTAGAATGATGGTGTAGTATAATAAAACCAATTTCTGATCGATTCACACAGCCGAGTAGGACACAGATAAAATTGTTCGCAGATGACATTGTGATCTGCAATGAGAGCAGGGAGCAAGTGAAGGAACATCCAGAGAGAGATGAAGGCGTGCTCTGGAAAGGACAGGAATGAAGGTTAGCCGCAGTCAGACAGGATGCATGCCAGTGGAGATAAGGCATACGAGGGACCTTCGTACTTTCTGAGGAACTCTGGAGTGGCAGAGAGGTATGTTTGACCGGTGCAGGACATGTATGTTGGACCGGTGCAAGACATGTATGTTGGACCGGTGCAGGACATGTATGTTTGACCGGTGCAGGACATGTATGTGAGCTGTGCTGTAGGATTGACAGACAAGTTCAAGGAGGAGGCAGGACTACATTGGGGGTCGGCCTGAAGCCTCTTCTTGTCTTCTGAGGTCTCAGTCATCCGGGTCGTGGTGAATTCATGTCGAAATCCTCTTGTCGTGACAACTGGACTTGAAGACGTGTCACCCCTCATCCAAGAGGCTTCATCAGTTCGGACCTGACCTGTGGGGGAGTTTCCAAATGTAAGTGCCGGGGTTTTGGGCGGGTCTATGTTATGGCGGCTTGTTATTTACATGGAAGAGATGAGTCTGAGGGGGTTGTTATGCTAACGGGGTGTCCTTCTTTGGGGGCAAAGGAGCAACTATGGTGGGACTACCTGGATTGGAATGTGAAAAAGCTAAAGATGGACAAAGGAGTGAAACCTGTTGGATCGCATGAACCGAGGCTCGTGGGAATCTTCCACGCAGGTCAGTAGAAATGAAGAAGCCTCTCTGATGAGCGGTGAAACGTCTTCGAGTCCGATTGCCACGACGAGAAGATTTCGACATGAATAGAGCCTCGTATTGTTTACGCTGGTGATGGACAGGCTGCCAGATGAGGTCAGACGGGAACCTCCACGGACCATGATGTTTGCAGATGACACTGTGATCTGCAGTGGGAGCAGAAAGTGTCAGGGGTAACGTGTGATGGAGTATCGGCCAGAAAGATAGTGGTGAGACCGGCGATGCCGTACGGTTTAGAGAGCTCGGCACTGCGGACAAGACAGGAAGCAGAGCCGGAGGAAGATGCTGAGGTTCCCTTTGGGAGCGAGCAGGTCGGATCGGATCAGCAATGAAACCGTCAGAGAGACGGCACACGTTATGTGTTCTGGAGAGAAAGTCTGAGACGGTTTGGACGTGTAGAGAGGAGGGACGGTGAGGATCTGGGTAGAAGGATGCTGAGGTTGGAACTGCCAGGCAGGAGGTCCGGAGGAAGGACGACCAGGAGATTCATGGACGGAAAGAAGACATGAAGTCAGTCGGCACGAGAGACGAGGACATAGAGAATTGGAGGAGGAGGAGGAGGAGAACAACCCCAAGGAGAAGAAGAGGATTTCAAACCACTGACCATTTTTCATGAGCTCACCTGGTTACTATTCATTCTTATAAATAATACACCCTGAAGCAGCTGTCGGGCCTCTCATCCAGACTGCGCCGCAGTTTACAATCATTTCATACAGAAAACAAGTTAATGGCCAAACAGCTTTGAAAACAAAAAAAACTTCCCAGGTGCCAATTTTGGGACATGAAGCGCTTTGTGGGAAAGGCCTTGGTAACAAGGGAACAACTTCTCATCCGGACCCGGCTTGTCCTCACCAGCACGTCGCCCTCCATATAATATTGCAGTTTCTCTTCCTCTTGACTGTGAAATGAGATCTGTCGGACCGCCTTGTGTTATTCTATTGAGGGTGCGGACGTTTTTAAAGGTTAGACAAGTGGACTTGGGAATGGAAGAATGCTGGTTGGAATAACCCGCCCTCGCTGGAAAGAGCTGAGGCTGAGAAAGGAAATTGGCCAACTGGTTTTAGAATTCCGGATGGATTCGTCTGCAACTGAAACTGTTGCCCGGCTGCTTCGACCTCCAGAGAGCAGAGGGTTTGGATTCTTATCCGCCTTTAACATCCCGTGTACTTGGGATCGGTCGGACTTTAATAAGCACACCGACTCCGACTATAGAGATGATGACATTTTAAAACTGTTTTAACAACTGGCACACGGTTAATTATGGAGCAATCGAGTACGTTATAATTGTCATCGTTATATTATATATGACCGTATGACCTACAAGGAGCCTCGGCTTGTGTTTTAAATAGCTATATATTCTCCATCGTATGAAATGTCAGGGCAAGCATAAAACACAACTTAAGTCTATCAATCAACCGCTAAGACTTGATTAAAACGGCATTTTTCATGCAAACAAAATGTGGCACCACAGTAACTCCTTCCCCGTGCACGTGAACCCCCAACGATGGCTTTGTGATTAAATAAGGCACTAAAATAAGAACTGACTCAGCCGCAGCGCTGCCCCGCACCGGCAAACACCAGAGTAGCAATCAAACCTAAAGCCGAGCAAAAAGCAAATATAAGTTTAGACAAAAAAGGTTTCAGGCTGAAACATTAGATATTGTGCAGGTTAGAGATTTGAAAAAGGAGAAAATCCAAAATAGGGGGATATTCCCTAAATGACAATAAATGGATTCAATTAAAACGACAACATTCCCTCTGAATGGTCACGGAACAACGGCGTGAACCGAAGTGACAGAAACTCAATGTTTTGGATGATCATGACTTACAGACGGCAAAGTAATAGAAAGAGAAGTAAAATATTTGGATTGCTTTAAGATCCACACTTTAGAAGATCTGTGTTCTGTGGCATTCAAGAAAAAGCTTCATGTGTGTGACTTTGGTTGGAAAGGTGTCGTTCCAAAGCGATGATAAACAAGCCAAAAACAAGGGTTTGATTAAACGCGACGGTCTGGATACGCCAGGTCTCGCTGAAGGGGGGAACCTGAGCCAGAAGTCCTTTTCTCAACATGATTCGGCAGAAACAGTGAAAAAGAGCTGAGTCAAGTATCAGAGCGCCATATGTACAGTATATATATATATATATATGTATATGTTTATGTTTACTGGCCAAACATATCTCTTTCTGTTCTTTGGCTGACGGAGCCGGTCGTCCTGCGGCTGAGCACGTCGGTCGGCCGTTCGCTCGGCGTCCAGCTCCGACTCCTGCAGACAGACGGGATTGGATTACAGCAACAGGCTGATTGGATTACAGGAGGCTCTGACTCCAATACCGACGGCAAACGCACGGCAACCGGAGAACTTCCTGCTGGGAACGAAGGAGCGCCGAGGACAGGGGCTTCTGCTTCGCCGTACTCAAGTCCTCGTCTCACGGACGTGACGTCATTAAATCAGATCCGAGCTCCTCATCCTCTCATTTCATGTGGCACCAGTTCTCACCTGAGGCTCGAGGGAAACAGTGAGGCTGAGAAGAAATGAAGCAGAACCACCCGCTGCCAGAGATCTACAGGTTTTCAGGCCTGAAGAAACTGTGACTCGTTGGTGTGAAAAGGAGACCCGGGAACTGATCGGCTTCTCCCGAAAGACAAAGAAAGAATATCATTTTACGGGGAAACTTGCGTTTGATTGAACACATCGCTGCCCTCTCTAGATAATCACCCACGTCATTAGTTCAAGTTCTTCAGAAAATGTTGAATGAGGAGTTGACTGAGACAGGAAAAAATGACTTGGGTAATAATTTTAAGAAGGTGAGTTGAGGTGTTTTGCCTTCTTTGAATCAAGACTGTATTTGTGCAAAACACAGTAAACTTTCATTTCCATATGTGTGCATCTATTTTAACCCTTGTGTTGTCTTGCGGGTCAAAAGTGACCCACTACCATGTTTCGCTGTAGAAAAAACACCTTAACCTATCTTTTTCCAACTTGAAATTTTATGACTTTTCCTTAAGGGACTCCATCATTAGAAAAAGTGATATTTTTTTTTTGTTTATGTTTCCATGTGGGCTGTACACCACTAGGGTACAAAGATTGTCTTATGGGTCATTTTTGACCCGTGAATTATAAAAGCATTTAAACACCAGAAAAAATTCAAAGGCCACACACAAACTCTCTCTAATACACATATACACACACACACACACACACACACACACACACACACACACATAAACATGCACAAACATATGTATGTATATAGTGGATTTTTTTTGTTTTATCACTTGAATTTCACACTTCATTTCAATATATATACACATATAAATATACATTTGTTTTTTATTTATTTTTTTATTACTTGCATTTCACACATTATAGCGCTTTAACTTTTTAACTTTTTTTTTTTTGACAAATTTTTTTATATTTCATTTCAAGATTTATCTGTGGATTCTTCTGCTCTGATTCTACACCCTCTGTCTCTTCTGTTAACCTTAATTTTTTTTTCTGATTGCATTCAATATTTTGATATGTGGTGTTTTTAGCCCAAGATCAGATCATGAAAATATCCCATATTTTCCAGTGCGTGAAATTCATACCCTCAGTTCAGATCCCCAATGTCTCACTGAACATTCTCACGTTCACACATACTGTCCTACATGTGCGAAATAGAGTTGATGTTGAAAATAGCTCACAAAGTCAAGCAACATTTTGTTGTTTTGTTGTGTTATGAGAGAAGAGTTGTTTTTTTTTATAATTCACTTCCTAAAAAATATAAAAGAATAAACTGTTGACAAAAATGTTCCAGATTATTAACTGTTTTTTATTCCCTTTCTATATAATTAATTCAGAGATAATTACTTCAAATTTATATAATAGCAATAATAAACCTTAACTGTGTAAAAAAAAAAACTGGTATGACAGTTGGTTTTTGGTAAAAAAAAAAAAAAAAAAGGTGGAATCATGTTCACTGGTGATCCTCTTTTTTTTTAATGTGTAACAATAAATAAATGATAAGAAATTGATTAAATTGAGTTAAATTGATGAATAACAGGGTGTTTCATCAAACTAAATAGATTTTGGATTTAAAATTCAATTAAGTCGCTTTATTTTGGGGCTTTGGTAGTGCGGGTCATTTTTGACCCGTAGGACACGGGGAGTGAACAGAATGTTAAGATCGCACAAGGGTTAAAGAAATGCTGAGACAGACCTGAGAAGAACTGTTGAGTCACTCAGCTTGGGAGGGAATTTAAGACACATTAGCAGGTTTAGAAGGCAGCGAGCGACTTGATCCTACTGAGAAGTGGAACGGACAAGAATCAGGCTGGTCTTTGCTGCCCTCCTGTGGATTAAATATTATCATATAGAAAACATGCCAGTCCATCAACAATTTAAAAAAGTGCTAATATATTTCTTATAAATGCAAGAAACCCTTCTATGTCCAGACCTCTATGATGAGGCCAATTGATGTATCTGTCTGTCCTTTTTAAAAAAAAGAGGCAGCTTTTTTTTATTAAATTACATTTTATTACATAAATGACATGACGTTCTGGACCTTTACCACCGATCCGCTGCTAAACGTTGCAAATGTAAGATTTCACCTTCCCCACACAGTCGTTTGGAATAATGTCACCTTTTGCTCGTGCGTTTGGGAGATTTACAGTATTGGTTTGAATTGACCAGACATCCATACAGCCGCTCCCGGTCCTGCCGCCCTTCAGCCCCAGTTGCAGTGATCTTCATCCGACATGGGCAGGATGTCCGTGACGAGGCCGGTTCCGATCGTCCTGTTCCCGTCTCTCAGGGTGAATCTCTGGCCTTTCTCCAGCACCATGGGCTGGCGCAGCGTGAGCATCAGGGAGGTGTCCTCCCCGGGCATCACCATTTCCTGCCGGAGGACATGGCGGAGTTACTTGGTTGAACTTGACTAGAAAATAATCAGAGAGAAGGTTTCACACGTGCACGCACCTTATTGTCCGGCAGCGTGACCCTGCAGGCCATGTCCCAGGTCAGGGAGAACATGACCGGCATGAAATTGGTGACGAACGGTTTGTGTCGGCCGCCCTCCTCTTTACTCAGAATGTAAATCTGAAACACACACACACACACACACACACACACACACACACACACACACACACACACACACACACACACACACACACACACACACACACACACACGTCGATCAACATGTGTTCACATACAAACGGCCTAATTATGTTGTCGTTACGAGGCTGCACGGTGGAAATGATGCGTGTCTTCTAAAACAACAAAGGGAAACGCTCCTCACTTCTTTCCAGCCATGCTGGGTTAACGCCTACTGAATTTCACAGTCACAGACTAAAAACTCAAAGTCCGAAGGAAATCTGTGGAAATTTTTCTGTGGTCTTACTGAAATCGCGGTGCGCTCCCACCATCTCGGCTGCTAAGTATAAGGCGGTAATCGGAGTCGTCTTAGATCAGTCTTTTCCTAGTCTTGGGCTTATGACACACGTGTGTGATATTATGGCAAGTCTTTCTGTCTTTACGGTGACGCAACACGATCAACAACAAACAGATGAGCTCTGACAAGGCCGGAAACCTGCCGCACAAACAAGCACCAGAGCAGTGCTGGCAGCGGAGACGGGATCTGTCGGCGGCGTGGAGGAGCGGGAACGGCGAAGGACGTTTCGATCGATATGGAGCGTCCAGAAAGAGGAGCGGATGGTGCAGATGGTGTGGGCAGAACAGCAGAGATCCTACGACGTCAACTCTCCAGCCAATCACGACCGCGTGGAGAAGGAAAAGCCATGGACTGAAATAGCAGAGGTTCAGCAAAAACCCACCGCTCTTGCACGGTGGGAAACATTGCTGAGAGAATCTAGATGGGGTCTTGGAAAAACTGACCCTGTATTCACAGTCTTTGTAAAATCTCAGTCTCAGCCTAGTCTGAGACTTAAAACTGAAAAAACTAGTCTCTGGGTTTGAGCAGGTGTGGAAGGATTGTTTTACAAATCTTTTCAAAGTCTTCTAACGTATGGGTAGCTTTGGAGGAAGCGACTCAGTCCACATTTCCAACCGTGCTGACCAGTGGAAACCTCGCACACCTAATAAGCCTCTTCACGTCACCAGCAGAAGCGAGGCAGATTAGCTGTTGTGATGTTTCTATGACCGTAATTTATGACCCGTGTTGAAAAGGAGCCGTGCTGCTGATCCTCCACACTGAGCTGGGACAACATTGATTTATTCGCCTTTTAAGCGACGTTTGTGAAGCGAGCGAGGGGAGGCTCCATCGCGCCCGATGGATCGGCCGTTTGTGGAAACCAAAAGGCAGGGAAGCAAGATTCATGTGAGCAGTCGAGTGACAAATTGGAGAGAAGACGAACATCTCCGGATCAGGCGGGAATAACAAGACCTGCGTTGCGTGTCGACAAGAAACGCTTCCAGCTCTCGCCGCGTTTGGATTATCATTTCAGTTTAATTTTGCTATTTGGTCCAACCGAGTCTGAAAATTCAGAGGCGTGAGATTCTACAACGCAAGTTGACTGCAGACGACACGGAGTGGTCGCCCCGCACCGAATAAAGGCGAGTTACTGACTTACAAACTTAAACAAGCTGTCGCCGAAGTCGCCTTCTGATTGTTACCTGTGATTTCAATCACATTTTCTAGACGGAAATCACTTAAAAAAGCTGTAGCATTTTCTAAGTGAGGATGAATTCCACTGTCCTGATATGCAGTGGAACCTTGAATGATGAGTGCGTCGACTGACGAATTTCCCCACGTACGCGATTTTTGCTCTGTGAAACAAGCCGAGCTCTGAGTTGTGAGCGAGCGGCGGATCGTTGGAGACTGACAAGGCTGTCGCCGTCCGTGAAGTGGCGTTTTAAAGAAGTCCGACGGGCGTCTCACCACAAGGTAGCTCCCCGAAAGTCATGGGAAAACAAGAGGGAGGTGAGCATATTGTCGACTTGTCCATAAGGATATGGACCTGCTGTCATTGGTGAGATACCGTGACCGAGAACACCATCCGAGAGAATATTTACAGGGATACCAGGCATCGCCATTGTCATTAAAAGCCAATTGGGGAGGATTTGATCATTTTAAGAGAGGATTCATGCCTTCGCTAAGTTCTCTTCTTTATTATGGATTGATAATTTTCATACATCATTTGTTATTAATGAACTGCATTTTTCTTTTTTCATAACAAATCCCAGGGTCTGGTTTCAATTACTTTTAAAGGGGAAATATATTTTGATATAATAATACAACTGAGTTACGAACTTGTTTATGAAGCTCATTAAACTCGGGAGTCGGGGGAATTACTGTGTCTGTGTAAAATATACAAGAGCTTCTTACCCTTTGGTCTTTTCCCTCCAGGGTCTCCACAGCGAGTCAACTTTCTCCATCTAACCCTATTCTCTGGATCCTCCTCTCTCACACCAACTATCTTCATATCCTCTCTCTCCACGTCCATAAATCTTCTCTCTGGTCTTCCTCCTGACCTCCTGCCTGGCAGCTTCAACTCCAGCATCCGTCTACCAATATATTCTCTATCCCTCCTCTGTCCATGACCCAACCATCTCAGTCTGGCTTCTCTGACCTTCTCTCCAAAACATCTAACATGTGCTGTTCCTCTGATGGACTCAGTCCTGATCCTCTCCATCCTGGTCACTCCCAAAGAGAACCTCAACATCTTCATCTCTGCCACCTCTAGTTCTGCCTGCTGTCTTTCGGTCATTGGAACAGTTTCTAGTCCAAACATCATCGCTGGTCTCACCACTGTCTTGTACACCTTTCCTTTTATTCTGGCCGATAGTCTTCTATCACATAGAACCCCTGACACTTTTCTCCATCCATTCCAACCAGCTTGGACCCGTCTCTTCACCTCTTTTCCACACTCTCCGTTGCTCTGGACCGTTGACCCCAAGTACCTGAAATCCTCCAGCTTCTTGATCTCCACTCCCTGTACCCTCCCCGTTCCACCCGAGTTCCTCTCGTTCACACACATATATTCTGTCTTGCTGCGACTAACTTTCATTCCTCTCCTTTCCAGAGCATACCTCCACCTCTTTCGATGTTCCTCTACCTGTTCTCTGCTCTCACTTCAGATCACATGTCATCTGCAAACATCATGGTCCATGGGGATTCCTGTCTAACCTCATCTGTCAGCCTATCCATCACCATTGCGAACAAGAAGGGGCTCAGAGCTGATCCCTGATGGAGTCCCACCTCCACCTTGACCTTCTCTGTTACCCCTACAGCACACCATACCACTGTCTCACAGCGAGCATACATGTCCTGCACCAGTCTAACATACTTCTCTGGCACTCCGCATTTATTCATACAATACCAGAGCTCCTCTCTTGGCATCCTGCCATATACTTTCTCTAGGTCTACAAAAACAAAATTTCTCTGTATACACTCCTGCACTTCCTCATTCCACCACCAAGTCTCCGTATCTACTTTCCTTCCAGATGACACACCAAGTACTCTTCTACCTGTCTCCCTGATAACACTTGCTGTAGTTGTCCAATCATCTGGAAGCTCACCCTGACCACCCAGACCCTTTCTCAACTCCTCCCTGAAAACCATGCAACACTCCTCCCTTTTCAGCTTCCACCATTTTGTCCTCTGCTCTGCCTTTGTCCTCTTCATCTTCCTTGTCACCAGAGTCATCCTACAAACCACCATCCTATGCTGTCTGGCTACACTCTCACCTACAACTACTTTGCAGTCACTGATCTCTTTCAGGTAACCTTGTCTAGAACCTTCCTTACAAACTCCTCCTTCAAGATAACCCCTACTCCATTTCTCTTCTTGTCAGTACCATAATAGTACAACTTAAAGCTGCTCCAAAGCTTCTAGCCTTACTACCTTTCCACCTGGTCTCCTGGACACACAGTACACACCTTTCTTCTCTGCATCATGTCCACCAACTCTCTACCTTTTCCTGTCAGAGTCCCAGTATGTACATGTGTACTAAATAAAATATAGTTCAGGCTCCTCAGGCTTCATCCGAGCAGGTTTGGCATTTTTTAGACACAAGCCTGCAGTCCTAGCGTGGACTGAAAAAATGAAAATGGAGTGCAGCTTTAGTGCTGCCAGCAGTGTGCTCCTTATAAAAACCCGACCCTTGGAATGATTGCTTGATTCAGGTCACACTTTTTATCATCGGCTTCTTCTCTACAGTCGCCCATTTTGGCACTAATTATCTCTTAAACTAGTCATTAGAACTTTTAGCATCAAACCTGAGCCTTGACTTTCTGGTGAGGCATGATGGACCCCGGTTTGCACATCACCATCCCCCTCTTGACCTCCTCCCTCTTCAGGCCGCGGACCAGAGCGCCCAGGTTGTCTCCAGCCTCTGCCCGCTCCAGGGACTTGTGGAACATCTCAATTCCTGAACACAGCAGCATGAACGTTTTCACACCAGAGCTGACAGAGGCCAAAATCTATCTTTGAAACTGTACATAAAACCTCTTGGACCATTACTGTTATGTGTGAGAGTTAAACATTTTCAGAATGGAGAAATGAATTGTGTCTACTAGTTCTTTTCAGCCTTTTCAATCCGGTAAAAGAACCTCAGGCAGCACGTTGACTTGATTTTTTATGGAAAAAAAACCCAAAAACAAATAAAAATCACTCTGAAAAAAACTCATGTCAAATGGGAAATTTTAACATTTAAGGGGACATCATTCACAAAGAAAAGTTAAATAAAATACAGAAATGTGTCATTAAAAATGATAAAGAAATTGCCTAAAACCAAATAAAAATGACAAATGACATACAGTTGTATGACGGTATAAATGTCACCAGCCCAGAGCAGGATTGCTTGCACTCACCTGTGACCACAGACTTGAAGCTTCTATTGTGGCCCACAAACTCACAGTCATCCCCTTTCTTGATGATGCCCCTCTCCATGGTGCCAGTCACCACCGTGCCCCTGCCTGAGCCACACAGCCGACTGCATTCAAGAAACAATATTCGTCCAAATAAATGTTTGTAGGTGTTTGTGTTTCATGCGCTACCGTACCTGGGATTGAATAGACCCCTTCAATGGGGAGAAGAAAGGCCTTTTCTAGTTCTCTTTTGGGCAGCGGAACGTACGAATCCACAATCTCCAGCAGTTTCATCACCGCGTTCACTCCGAGGTCCGGCTCTCTGCCCTGAGACGAGGCAATGACAACCGGTCAGCCTGGAAAACCACTTTGTTTTGTCATTTGCCATCAATGACAAACAAGGGTTTGGTGCAAATACCCCCCCCCCCCCCACACACACACACACAAACACACACCTCCAAGGCGCACAGGGCGGAGCCGATCACCACCGGCGTGTTATCGCCGTCGTAGCCGAACTCTGTGAGCAGCTCGCGGATCTCGATCTCCACCAGCTCCAGCATCTCCTTGTCCTCCACGGCGTCCGCCTTGTTGATGAAAACCACCACGTGCTCCACACCTATCTGCCTGGCCAGCAGAAGGTGCTCGCGGGTCTGAGGCATCTGGCCGTCGGTCCCCGCCACCACCAGTATGCAGCCGTCCATCTGCGCGGTGCCCGTGATCATGTTCTAAAACACGAGGGCGGAGGAGAGACAAGGGTTCTGGTGACCTGGTGAAAGAACGTCACCAAGCGTGTCTGGTCTTGGTCAGGTCAGGTCAGGTCAGGTCAGGTAAGATACCTTGACGTAGTCGGCATGGCCGGGGCAGTCTGTGTGGGCGTAATGTCTGTTGGCGGTGGTGTATTCCACATGAGAGGCGTTGATGGTGATTCCTCTGGCCTTTTCCTCGGGGGCGTTGTCAATGTCCTCATACTTTTTGAAGTTAGCGCCACCGGCGTCTGCGAGCACTGACGATGGAAAACACACACCGAGGTTGGATTTCTGATTGCTGGCAGGTAAACGTGGCGGCAGAGTGACAATCACTTGAATGATGTCATCAATAACACGAAGGAGTAAAACTAATAATAATAATTAACTTCATCATCAACCAACCAAAAAATATAAACAGTAGAAAAAAACAGTGCAAATGAACAGAAAACTGTTTTCTATGATAGAAAGATTGAAGAGGAGATGCTAAAATAAATGCAGCCTTGTCAACCTAAGGCCATGGCTTCGATCTGGCAACCCCCATCAGACGCACCAGCACGGCAAGACAGTTGCCATGGCAGCATTTCTTCGTCTTTAAAAATTAACATAGCGCAGATAATTTATTAAAGCCTAATCTCATTTGGTCTATTTTACGTCTGTTGTTGCACAGGACTTGAGACGACAGAGAAACCAGCACTCTCATCAATAGCTGATTTCTAGATTCACAGATTCAGTCTAGTTCTTCACAAGGTCTTGTGCATTTTTGTTCCAGGGTGACAGTACGGTCAAGGGTCACTGATTCTACCTTTAGTTATGGCGGCTGTCAGGGTGGTCTTTCCATGGTCGACGTGACCGATGGTTCCCACGTTCACATGGGGTTTATCTCTGCTGTAAGTCTTTTTAGCCTCCGCTGCGAAGGTCCGCCGGCTCACAGGCAGGGCACACTGTGAAAGACAGACACACGTTGGTCACTTAGAAAACCTCTGATATGCAGTGTAATAACGTGTGTTTTAGCATTTCTATTTAACTCACCAGTTTGAGGGAGCTGTGCAAGAGGCCCGGCGAAGACAGCTGAAGGGCTGAGAGAAGGGGATTGCACACGTTAACTTAGATTGCAACAGAGTCAAGCTTCTTCCACAATGAGACAGCAACATTCGATTGAATTATTTTAGCACCGCAACAGACTCTAAGACCACCCTCTGTCATATGAACCTGCTCAAAACAGAACTTTGCTGTCGGCGCCTGAGCAATTCACTTCAACTGAATGGGAGCAGAAGACTGTAAGTGGTGACTGCACGTCTCCTCTGTCAACAAAGAGAAAAAGATCTCCACCTGCCTGCAGGTTCAAGCCAGGCAGGCAACAGATCAAGGTGGCTGGGGGTGGTGGATGTAAACTGTGATCCCTCATCATTGAATTAATATACATAATACAAACTCAAATAGTATAAGCTTGAAAAGAGAGACGGGTTCATTGAAAACGCTCCATCTTGACATTAAGTGAACGTAAAGTGTCAGAAAGGACCAACATTTGAACCTCAATGGGACACATTTAGCTACACAAGTTCGGCATGAAGCTAACCTATCACTGATGTCAGAAAAACGCCAAAAGAGAAAAAGGTGCTTTGAAATTTGATGGCTGTTTGACTTTGTTACTTTAGTAACTGGTCAATGTGTTTGTTTATTTTTATTCTATTGATATCGAACCATTAGCAACCCTGAGTAACGTGACCTTGCTGGACTACACGAACAGACAGCATCACCTCTTCAATAAAGGGAAGCTTTATTTCTGTACACATAAATTTGCTATCTTATACTGCACATTATAAATGTAAAGTACTGACAAACTGTCAGAAAGGCCTAGAGTCGAACACTGAGGAATAAAAGTGTTTTACCGGAGACACAAGCACGCAGTCCCAGAAGCGCCGCCATCTTGGACGTTTAGTAAACCAAAGACGACCAGTTAATCAAGAGAAGTTACTAAATACGGACGCCGCAGTGTCAACTTTGACTGGCATGGAGAGGTTTTTATTCTACATTTTACATATACGATAGATATCTATTGAGTGTAAATCTTAAAGGTAGAATAAAATGTAGATTCAACATCTTATTCGTGGCGTTGAAGGAAAATGTTTAGTACGTTTCGATTTTGTCTAAACAAGGACTACTTATGTACAGGGATGCTGAATCAAAATAGCAAAATCTAATCACACACAAGCTTGTTTTTTAGGCTCGATCAAATAAAGTATGTAACACTATGGATTTTAATACTTGATAGTAAAAGTTGTCAACGATAAGGTTTTAGAATGGAGATTGTCCTCTTGCCTGTGCATATACTCTTTGGCCATCGCAGACTGATGTCGTCACTCGTTTACCTTAATTACACTTCGATTGAATTCTCTGTTGTGTTTTTGAATACTTGTGTATTGTTGTGGTGCTTTGGGGTAAATAACGACATGCTAAATGTTAAAGCAGTATATTATCAGATGTAGAAGCTGACGAGGCATGAAGGTTTGTGATCCTAAATGCTAAGTTGCGTGTATAATCTCAGCCTTACGGTAAAGCATGGCGGCCTCCTGGTCACTCATGCGCTAGAATGTTCGAGTGCATTCGCGGTTCTGTGTTTAAAAGGACAAAACTTGTCTGGAAGTTGATCGGAGAACCTCAGCACTTTGTTTCAACACAGATTGGATCGACTTGTCTAAGGTAGGGTCGATTCGTAATCCGTTTACATCCACATGTTTAATCAACGATAAACTAGCTTAACAGTTGCTCGGCTATTAGCATTGACATTATGTTTGAGAATGTTGACAGTTCAGTCGTTGTAATGATGACAACGTTTCTTTCATTGGCTTCCCGTTCAACTCAACTGAAACAGGAGTGAAACAAATATTGTTGTTTCATTCCCGTGAGTGTTGTTTGTCAGCTCTTGTCAAGTGATGCTTCACTGAGCCCTATTTTTTAAAGAGTTGGTCATGGCAGAGGAGAGACAGAACAGAAGATACCCTCAGAACCTGCAGGGTGTCCTGCAGATGGCAGTGGATGCAGGAGCGGCCGAGCAACATTCTGCACCTTCTGCACCTGCTGAACCTGCTGAACCCATGTCTCAGGAGGTACGACCAGTGTACATTGATCAGGTGGTCCTAACAGTTCGAGGGAAGAGTTGCAACCAGTTGTGGAGTTGAAATTTTAGATAGAATTAAGGTAATGGTACTTTAGCTGTTTAAGGCCTACAGTTCCTGCTGTCGTTGATTTTTTTTATTTTTATGAATTGATTTATATATTTATCCCTGTCCCCAGAGAAAAGTATGGCTGAGGGAGGCGCTCTCAGAGATCTGCACAGGGCAAATGGATGAAGTGGAGCAGATGAAACAGTGTTTGACCGTCCTCTCCAAAGAAGGGATGGACGAGAAGGAGGGAAGGGAGGACAGCGACGAGGACGATGAAGACGAGCGCGAATCTGCCTTTGAAATTCTGTCAGAGTTGTGCGAGAATCTGGACAATGCGAGAGGTGTGTAATGAGACATAACTGGAGAAAACTGAGATGAGAAAAAGACAGAATGTCAGAGGGCAGAATAGTGTGAATAATGTCATTAATGTGCTCTCAATATTGCATGATCACTTTTAGACATTAAACAAATAGGATTTATTTAAAGATTTCTTGTACAAACTGCAAACCTCATGGGAACAAGAACCATCAGTTTGGAAGCCTCGACCCTCAGCAACAACAACAACAACAACAAGCAGCCTATTGCAAAAAGCCAATTCACAGGATATGGAGGTAGACCCGGTGGAAAGGCTTCTCCTAGGTAGTCCAGACAACCCGGAGGCCACGGTACCGTGATCAGACAAAATCATTCTCATCCAACATACAGTCCCATGTGAGGAAGGGTGCAATCGAACATTTGAAAGAAAGAGGCCAAAACACCGGGACCTCTTGAAGGACTGAAGCGGAAAAGGCCCGCAGGCGGGTCTGTTTCCAGTCGAGAGAGGCTGCAGAGGTTTCCCTGCGCAGTCCGTGTTCAAACTGCCCAGTTGGGAATGACGGGAAGCGGAGGATGATAGCAGCTTGCAGGATGTGGGGAGGCAGCAGAGAAAGCCTCCTGCTGGGAATGGAACAGGAGGGAGGAACTAAGCTGGAAGCCGGGAGGAAAAGGTGGCCGGTGACTTCGCCGCCGCTGCTGACGCGTTGTTGGGAGGGTGTTACGGTTCAGGGTCAAACCGTCCGAAGATCAGAGGGCGCCGCCGTTAGATGACATCAACTCCTCCCGGCCAAGGCTCCGTTCGCCAACAGGGAATGAAGATGAGGAGGCATCTTTTGATGGTTCTATTTGTGTATTTAAGTCTCCCTAGAGGGAGTGAAAACATGAGTTAACTATGTTCTGACTCTGTCCCCGTCTCATCTCAACAGACCTGATGGTCCTGGGAGGTCTGGAGTTATGCGTCTCCCAGTATCTTTGCCACGCCCAAAGCGGGCTGAGGTGGCGTGCCGCCCAGCTCATCGCATCTTGTGCTCAGAACATGCCGCAAGTGCAAGTTCACCTGCTGGGCGTCGGTGCGCTGCCGAAACTGCTGCAGCTGACAGACTCTGACCCCAACCCCACTGTCCGAGTCAAAGCCCTGTACGCGGTCTCATGTGAGTACAGAAATACTTTTGGCACAAAGAATCATCCTTAAACATTCAAACTATTGAGCGACGACTTTGTCGTGTGGTGACGTCAGGTCTGGTCCGAGAGCAGGAAGTAGGACTCCGGGCGTTCCTGTCCCACGATGGCTTCTCAGCACTGATGAGAGGAATGCAGTCAGAGAATGAGAAACTCCGAACCAAGGCGGCATTCCTTCTGCTCAACCTGCTGACATCACATCCCGAGCAGAAAGGTAGGAGGAGAAGCTTTTCCTCAGCTCTCGTACCTCATCTCAGCAGGTTCGTCCCAGAATGGATGTATCTGCTGTCAAAATGGAACTAAGCTTCAGACGGGGGGGTCGGAGGGTACGGTAGGTGCCAAAGACGCTGAGATGACCGGTCATCATGTTTACATCGTAATCTGCATTACATTATACAAAAGGTCATATTTTGGTCTTCTCGCGCTGCCCGCCGGTATCCATTTCAGCCTCTGCCCGGCGAGGTGCCGTCCGTCCTTCCGGGCCGAGGCCGTCGGCTGGACTCACCGTGCTCACGCTGCTGAGGCAGCACGTGGGCTTCCTCCGCACGTGATCCCACCGCTCTAAAACTCCAGTGCATCCCTCCCTCTTTTCCAGAAGCCGTTATTTCCATGGGAATGGCACAACAACTGGTCTCGGTGCTTCGCACGCCGCACTCGCCTTTCCACGAACACGTGCTCGGCGCTCTCTGCTGGTAAGAGCGGCTGTCTCCGTTCCAGCGGCGGCAAGCGAACCCGTGTTCATGCCAGTAACATTCCCTGTCCCTGGTCCAGTCTGGTGGAGGACTGTCCGCAGGGGCTCCAGGACTGCAGGGACCCCGATCTGGGTCTGGAGGTGTTACTCAGACAGAGGGCCAAAGAGCTCCGAGGAAAAGAAGAAAGTCAGGTAATCATCATGTCACCTGGGATTAGTGGGATTTTTAAAAAGATATACAGTCATTTTAGTCCAGATGACCCTAAGAAATACCACCTGCTAAAAAAAACATTGTCTCCTTTGGACTATTTTGTGAGTTATTGTTTTTATTTTTGTTTCTTTTAAATCTGTATTTTGTGCATATGTGTGTGCCTGTACAGTGTCCTCGAGTGCTGAGAAAGGCGCCTTCAGTAAAATGTATTATATTATCACCAAAGTATGTCATTTGGACCCTCATGGGTGAAAGTGATGCTTATTCATTGTCGTGGTCATGCAGTCTGTGTTGCATATATTTAGATAAAAATTGATTCTGTCTACTCTTATTTTTACTTGTAAAATGCTGAAATACCTTCCTGATTTTAGCCAAACAGCACATAATACATGATAATAGCTGAGAATGAAAGAAACGGTAAACCTTCTGGGATTGAGCTGAAAACTAGTCCATGAAGCAGTTTATAAAACCTTTTTTTTTCCTCCTGCAGGAAGAGTTGGATTTCTGTGAGCGCCTGCGAGCGTTGTGTTTCCACCGGCGGCCAGCGGATGACAGCGGGATGGACAGATAGACGGATGCCGTGAACATTCTCAGCCATCCGGGTCACGACAGTCACCCCCAGACGTCACGGCAGCCGCACGTGCTGAATTTCTTCTTTTCAAAGACTGATCCTGATGTTTTGTACAAACCGGCGAAGCCTCGGGGCTCATTTAGCAAGTCAAGTTTCCATGGGAACGCTTGACAGTGAACGGTCTGAACTGATACTTCTTCATCGTGCAAAGACGAAACAGGACATGCGTGACCTGAATCAAGGATGTCAGCAGTTTGTTTCTGTTTGTTCTGGGATGAGTTTTAGTTTGTAAAATATCTTCATGTAAGAACTTTTTCAAGCATGCTTTTCATTTCAGTGTTGTGGATTTTCCATCCTTCAAATATCTCCAATCCAAGAATCATTGAAAACGGTTTCCGTTTTAATATAATCCAGATCCCGAGGAAGGCGGCTCCCATTTTAATTGTTCGGTTTCTCTGACAAGTTTTTTTTACACTCCACTACTAAGAATCAAATGTATTCTTGTAACACCATATTTATTTAATATTACAAAAGAAATGGTATAATTAAGTATCAGGAGAAAACACACATAGGTTATGAGGTGATTTGTTTTAAAAAGATTGGCCCCAAATCACACATTAAAGATATTGTGAAAGTTTTTTTTATCCTTTTGTGATTCTTTAAAGATACAAACATCCCCAAGATTTAAGCGCCACTTGTTTTTCAAGTAAGAAGACACTAAAATGAGGCAGAGGCTTCTGGCCATCCCATCACGACCTTTTCCACTTTGGAAAATCGTCCTTACTCTCAGCGGCCCAAACGTCGCCCACTGCAATAAGAAGCTGCGCCAAATAATAAGACACCATCACCGTCGTGTGGCCGCGGCCCTGCAAGTCCGTGATGTGGAAAACCTGCAGCGCCAAGGCAAAGTCAGAGAAAATGAAACTCAGGCCTCCCAGCCGTGTAGCTGCGCTGCAGCTCCTGAAAGCTAACACTCCCATCAGCGTGACCAGGGCGGTGTACACGCCGACAGCTGGCGTCAGCAGCTTAGCGTCGGGGTCCCTCTGCAGGAAGGGGTAGAGGTACATGTAGGCCGCGGCTCCGGCGCCGACCATGAGCAGGCACAGCAAGTTGGTCCGGGTGGAAGAGGAGTGGGTCGCATAGCGAGATGAAATGAAGGAGAGTGAGTAGAAGAGATGAGCCACCCCAAAAGCACACATTCCTGAAAAACACAAGCCCTCGAGAGTCATTTTAATCACTTCCACCAGGTTATCATCCCACTGTAACTTGCAAAGTACCAGAGCCGCAGTCGTTACCCAACCTGCTGCTCCAGGGAGTGGTTGCAGCACATCACCGTTTGAACACCGTTTCTCGCTGATTCTTACCTTTCTATTCCAACTGAGTTTCCAACCAATTTACCAAATCCACCCTTCAGCAACCACATTAAGTTCAAAAGCAGTGGACAAACAACTAAATGTCAAAATTCAAGGGTCACCAAATAATTAAGCGCTGTAGTTCACAACTGGTCGAACAGCAGGTTTATATACGCTGACAGCTCTCCCTTTTTTATTTCTTTTATCCTCTTACTTTCAAAAGCGCAAGCTTTTTCTTTATGAGCTTAAAAACTTAGATGGATCCACTGGAGGGGCTCCCGACTTTAACAAACCTGATTTTAAAGGGGGTTTTAAGGTAGCTATATTCAATTCATTGCAGTTATATTATAAATAGTAAAAAGAAAATGTAGTAACCTTAGATCTAATGTGCTGAATCATGATAATGACATTGGTTTTGTTGACTAACCATAATATTAAGCCAATATTAAGTTTCATGTATCAACAGAGCAGAGCAGCTTGAGCTCCCAGGGGCCCCTGAAGGCGGCGCCATCACTGAAGGCCTCCTTATGTGGAAAAGCAGTAAAGAAATTCACACACCGGCCATTTCAACAAGTCGGCAGCGCAACCAAAAGAATGAGTCCACTTATGGGAAAACAGAATTTCACTTGTTTCCTTCAAAGAAACATGGATTTCAAGTTTTAGTTTGATCGAATATATAAAACGTTGCGTTAACTTCAACTATACAACTCCCTTCTTCCTACTATTATCTATTACTGATATGTTTTTGCTTGAAACTCTGGCACAACAATTTCCTTCAGGATAAATGAAGTCGTTCTCATCTCATCTCATAAAGTTAGTCATTTTGATTCAGGTTTTACACCATGAGTATAAGAAAGGAGATGACTTGAATGATTTGTCTTTGGGATTTGAAACTAAGCTCATCTTCAAGGATACTCACATTAAAATGATGCATTATTTCTTATTAAATAAAATAAAGCATGTCTATTTTCACAGTGGGAAAAGGACTACATTAGCATCACAGACTCGTGTTCTCGGTCATTACCTGTGCGTAAACATACGGTCCGCTGTCCTTTGAGAGGAACAGAGCGGCGAAAGCCTTTTTTGTGTTCTATGTCAGTGATTGGATTCGATGTGAAGCCCTTGATTGGAAAGAGTTCCTCTGTAAGTAGAAAGTACCCGTTGTTGCGCCTCCTCCGTGTACTCTTACCGTGGAAGAAGAGGCCTTGCCACACCAGGCAGCAGTCGCCGACCGCAGAGCACACCAGTCCTCCCGCCACGCCCGCGATACTCTGAACTCCGTTCCGGCTCAGCAGGACGGCGGCCAGGAGGAGCGCCGGGGCCGCCTTGACGCCCGCAGTGATGATGGGGGAGTCGGGAGTCTGCAGGTGGAAGTACAACGCGGTGGCCAGAAAGAAAGGCAGCAGGGAGAAAATGAGCCCACAGGACTGCAAAGGAAAGCAGAGGGACATCCATCACAACCTCAAACGTCCCAAGAGCCGCCAACTGATGATTCCTACGTAGGTTACTCTTCGGTACCATGTTCCTCCTCTGCCGCCTGTAAAAGGCATCCGTCTCCAGGATGTCCATCTTCTCCGGGACAGTTCGGGTCCCGTCTGCGTCTCCGGCTCGAACCGCCCTGGATGCTGCAGCGACCTCCACCCAAAGCTTCTGGATCTGCTCTCCTGCTCTCCCTCCCACGCCCAGCCGGCTTTCCGTGGAAGCGCCTGCTTCGTGTCTCGCGATTCCAATTCCTGAACTTTAGACCGATCCCACTTCTCCGATTGCGTGCCGATACTCAGCCTTCTCCCACTTTTGAGAAACTTGTGACCTTTGACCTCTGAATATGGAATGCACGGCCAACAACGACGTCAAGGGCAAAGTTGAGTGATAAGTAGAGTTTTGTCGCGATAGTTGGTGTGAGAAGGAGAATACAGAGAATAAGGTTGGATGGAGGTTGATTCGCTGTGGCGACCCAGAAAACCCCAAAGGAGAAGAAGAAGACGTTGTGTAGATAATCTCAATCTAAACTCTACCCTCCCATATTCTACGGGCAGAAGTGTTCACGGATGCAACAACTACACAAGAGGTCAACGTGCACGACGACAACTTAAAAACAAGCCGTTTTGAGATGAAACCAAGGAAAACGGGGAAATACGTGAGTCTGCTTATATAGAAAACGTAGCAGCGTTCGGAGGAGAAAGATGTAAAAGCAGAACATGGGTTTCAAAGCTTTTCCCTGAACTGAACCTGAACCACAGAGACGAGCAGCAGCACGGAGCGGCGAGAACTGACAATGATTAACCGCGACCGCTGCACATCAAACTTTGCACCGCAGTCCTCCCCGGAACCCGAGGCCCGACGGCCCGCTGCAACCTGGAAGAAACTCGTGGCGGAGTGAGATCAACGGAGGGGGAGCAACAGATGTCCAGGCCTGAGGTGAGGGGAAGGCGGCTTTTCTCTGGGTTTTTACATCACATTGCATTTCATTCATTCGGAGGACGTTTTTATCCTCAGCGATTTACAAGTGCAATTCAGTCAGTTCACTGTTTTCTTTGTCCGCACAGGAAATGGCAACCAGCTCATCCTTGCTGAGGATTGGAGTCGTAGGATATGGACACCTCGGTAGAAACCTCCACCCTCTCTCCTTATTCACACACACACACACACACACACACACACACACACACACACACGGAGGTAATCTCATATCCGGAGTTGCACATCCATGACTTCACTAATTCGTCCAAACTTCTTGCGTCATCAGACGACGGTGTGTCGTTTGTTTCCACACATTTCACGTGTCCACGCCAAACAAATACTGTGAATCGTCTGGATTTCGGAGAGGAAGGACAAGTGTCTGCTGGTATTATGATCGTCCGTAAAATCGACATTGCTTCCGATTCTCATGAGCTTTTCTCCTCTGGTTTATATTTCAACGGAGTCTGAATGAACCGCAATGTAACAGGGATCGATTCACACGAGTTTCCTCCCATTTTTAGCAGATTTTTCTCACATATTGACCTCAATTTCTTCTGCAATTTTTCAATTATCTTTTTGTCTTATTTCGGCAGGTTTACTGTCATGTTTTATGCAAACAAATGTCAAATGGCAAGAAAAAGCCCCAAGACATTTTGTGGCAAATCAAAGAAGTCAAGAACACAGTATAACAATGAAATCTGTCTTTGACTGTTGTGGTAAATAAGTCTGGTGTGTGTGTGTGTGTGTGTGTGTGTGTGTGTGTGTGTGTGTGTGTGTGTGTGTGTGTGTGTGTGTGTGTGTGTGTGTGTGTTACAGGACAGTACCTCGTTGACAGAATCCTTAAAGATGGGGCCTCGAATGGTTTAACCCTGGCTTTTGTCTGGAACAGAAATTCTGGGAAACTCAAAGGTTCAGTTCCAGATGACCTCATTCTGGATGATCTTCTATCCTTTGCAAACAGGTGGAAGAACAAATATCTAAAAGAGGCTCAAGTGCAAAAAATAAAAAACACAGCGGGAGCATCCGGAGTTGACTGCACGTTCACTTAACACAGAAGCATGTCTGTTTTCCAGGCAGTGCGACGTGGTGGTGGAAGTCTGCCATCCTCAGATAGTGAAAGACTTCGGCCTCCTCTTTCTGTCACGCTCTCATTTCATGGTGAGTTTATCAGGTGTGAGTTTCAAAGATGCTGCTCTTGTTGTATCTTCACGGACTGTCTGGAGAGATTTCTTTCAAACTGGTATGTCGGGGCATGTTTGGCCAATTTAGAGTCTCCAGCTCTTCAGCTGAGGGAGGATAAACCAGTTTCCAACTGGACAGGAACAGAAAAGAGACCATTTTTGATTTTCTCAAATTCTTTGTGGTTACATATATATATATATATATATATATATACTGTATACACACACACACACACACACACACAACAGCTCTCATCGTAGTAATTACAGTCCCAGCATTTTCTACATCAAAACTGGAGTTGTGTGTTGGTGTTTGGATATCAAGTATTGATAAGGGAGGTGTGATAATAGCACGACTATACTTTAACTACTGATGAGCAGATCATGTGAAACCGCCTCTCGTCCAATGACAGTCGGGACATCGTCCAGCACCCCTGCAGAATACGTGGTAAAGATAATGAATAAAGTTTACTTTGAAAGGTAGCCGTTTTTAATTTCTATTTTAACATCCAGACTTAAGCGTACCTCTGTAATTCGACTTTTCCGAGCCCTCAAGCGGTAACTGAAGGCGGTCAGAGTAAAAACAATATCGAGTCACTCATGTGAAGTGAGTTGGTGCGACAGAAGAGGATGCAAAGAAGGAGGTCAGAGGGAGGAAGTTGATTCGCTGAGGGGAAACAGCCAAAGGAAATTATTATTATTATTATTATTATTATAATGAGGGTTCCTTCTCCTCTGTCCAGGTGGGCTCCCCTTCTGCGCTCTCTGACCCGGATCTGAACCAGGAGCTGCGCCGGGCGGCCCGGCATCACGGCAGGACGCTCTACATCCCCAGCGGTGCGTTGTGGGGAGGCCAGGATATCCAGAGGCTGAATGACAGCGGGTCCTTGAAGGTCATTCTGCCATTCCTTGTGTCCAAAGTCGTGCGAGAAAGCTGGTTTTAGACAAAAACATAACTTGCAGCTTCTCTAAAGACCTGCGCTGAAATGTGTATTTCTATTTCCACCCGGAAATACGTGTGGATGTGCAGCACTTTCTGTCCTGCTTTACCGAGCGGCCGTTTGATTCTCTTGCTTTGAGTCCAGGCTTTGTTCATACGGATGTCCAAGCATCCTTCTTGCTTCCGGCTGACGGGAGACGTCCTCTCCGACCGGGTCGAGGACGAGGGCAGGCGCGTTTTGTTCAGCGGCTCGGTGGCGGAGCTTTGCCCGCTGGCGCCGAACAACGTGAACACCATGGCGGCGGCGGCCGTGGCGGCCGGGACCCTCGGCTTTCCCGGCGTTCGGGGGGAGATCGTGTCCGACACGGCGTGAGTCCGTCTCAAAGTCTCCGGTACCTCACTCCGCCTTTCACAACCGCATGGATGACGGACTCTCACGGCCCAGGTTGAGCGACTGTCACGTGGTGGAGGTGGAGGTCACCGGGCCGGACGGCTTCTCGGTTCACACAGTCAGGAGGAATCCTGCTAAACTGGGCGCCGTGACCGGCAGCGCGACGTACCACTCCTTCTGGAACAGTTTGCTGGGTGAGTTTTGGTCCCGAATCTCCATATAAAACGCTGTCGCTGTGGAAAGATATTTCAAACAGGCACACGTTCTTAGTTGAACAAATCTCTTCATACTTGATGTTTGCTCGCCACTTCAAGTATTGCGACGCATCTTCTACCAAATGGAAAACAGATAACCTCCTATTCTGAAAATAGGAAAATATGACTCATTGGCTTTTTAGGAACGCAAGATAAGAGAGTCATGAGAATATTACACATACTAAATAGTCTATTTTTCACTGATAGCGCATAAATAGTAATTCAACACATGATTTTAACGACAATGACCTGGGATTTATCCCAAACATGAAAAGGGCTCATTGAGATTTGATTCTAACCCTCCGTTTGCAGTCGAACCGCGAACCCAGGTTCTCTTTATTGGGTGATTTGTGTAAAATGGACCTGCCAATTCCAGGCTTTTTAAGTATGAAACTTCATTTCTGGGACTCCATACAACAGTCAGTTAAAGATTAGCGCAGTCGCAGGGTCACTTTATGTGACAGAACATGACTGAGCTCCTGGAAAACCCGGGAAATCTTCATTCAAATAAATGTTGTGTCGCACATTTTCCAGAAGACCACTTGACCGTTTCATCCTTTTCAGTTTGCCGAGGTCACGGGGGTCGAGTGCTTCTGTGCTGAAGGGGAGGATTCACTCTATAAGGAATAAAATACAAATCTCCAGATACATCCAGTTTTGGGTGACTCGTGTGTTTTTTCTGCTCCGGACGTTCCCGGATGTTTCTCCTCCGATGAACGGCGTGCAAACAAAGGAGGGGGATTGACGTTTGCCAAACAGCCATTGGTTTGTTATTTAAACTTTATTATAGGTTCTTTTGGTGCAAGATTGTAACTGATAAAATTCTTACTGGGAGTGTGAATACATGACCGGTAAAACCGTTTTCCTTTTCCCTTAACAGACACATACTTTAGCTCTCCCATCGCAGCCCTCTAACACAGATTCTGTTGCCATCTCTGGACGCAGACCCGTCTTTTATTCCTCCACCTGTTTCATTCCTGCTTCTTGAACAACTAAATACTTGTTGGAACGAGTAAACCCAGCCTCACGAAAGCAAACACACACAAACATGAACAGATGAACAGATGAAGAGTGTGAGGTTGTTCGCTGGTAACCGCTTCAGGAGGGCTGCGGTACATAATAAGGCGCGGAAATTAGAATGGAAAAAAAAAAAAAAAAAAATCCCCCGATTCCCAAAACGTAACTTCAAATGCTGTTTCTTTTGCGCGCTAGTGCCACTTTTTTGAAACATTACATCATCCCTGCTCTGGGAAGACTCGTGGAGAAAAACAAGGCCTTTGAGAAGCCGTTCTGCTTGAGGTGAAGGTGGTGAGCCGAGCGCGAGGCCGCTCGCACCAACATCTCGGTGCGGCCTTTTGAAAAGGTAATAAATTAGAAAAAGGACATGCTGGTAAAAAGGAGGGTTGTTTTCCCTGCTCTGACTTTTACGTTTTACGTAAAAATCCATCAGAATGATGCTGTTTTTTTTTCCCCCACTTTTCTCAACACCCATCAGCAAATGTTAACAGGTTAAATATGAATCCGGCCATCCCTGATACCGGACCGGCTGTCACGGCCCGACTGGACGCGCTGCTACATTTGCTGCACAAAGCGATGCATTTGCCGCACTGCTGGTGTCAATGAAAGAATAGCAAACCTTTTATCACAATGGCAGGTTTCTCTTTTTTTACCCTTTTTTTTTCCTTTTTAATCTGAGGTATGCAAAGTTTGGGAAGACACTGACAGTGATGCAACTTTCACAACATATCAACAATGAAGGTATTTTTTTCTTCCGCCCCACGAACACTTGTTCTCACTTACTAAGAGTATTTTGACGACCCTAACAACCGGCGCGTGAGGTTGAGCGAGTGTCCTCGCGCGTCACTACGTTTCTCTCAGTTTTTCTCACTCGCGATGCCGTTGCTGTTCCCGATGGCCGCGTGCACGGCGGATCCTTTGTTTTTGAAAGGCAGGGAGTAGGGCTGGCGAATGTTCACCCTGTCCTTTTCGGCCTCCAGGTCTTCGTCGTAGCGCTCGTCCTCGTCGTTGTCCTCGGCCTCGCTGTGGTGAGGCGACGAGTGGCGCGACAGGGCGGGAGACGGGGGCACGGAGGCCGGTCGGGGGTAACGGAAACCTGAGGTCTGAAACACAAACGGACCAAAAGAAAACATTTTACCATGACATCATTTTCTAATGAATTCATTCGGCAGCTTCCTTGTTCTACTGGACCTCTAATAAAGATTCAAAGTGCTTGCGGGTCAGATGTGCAGTCTGGACATGTGATTCTCTGTGCAATGAAACTCTTATTTTGCCGTCCCACATAGGTAGAGAAAAATATTGCGACAAAAGTATACGTTCTCTGCCTTTTCTCATTATAGGGAGAGCACATTAGACTTAACTATAATCCTCTTGGAGACAAAACCAGAACAGGATCAATCTTTTAAACCAAACTGCTTTCGGTCCGTTGTTTAGAAGTAGGATATGGCGTAAGGCTTGGACGGACACGGGTTGTGACGACGTTAAGATGCTGGGAAGCAAGCGCTGTGAATCAACGTATTAGAGCATCCACGAAACGCAATCATTATAGGAATATTTAATGCAAAATACTTTTCGACTATGACATACATCAGCGAAGGTCCAAGAGTCAATCTCGTGACACAAAAGGACACATAGGTTTACTTACCGATGTGGGGTCGTGTGGTTCGTAGAGGAAGGTGTCGGGGAAGGCTTTAGCCAGAGCCATGTGACGGGCAGATATATAATACTGAAGCACGGCAAAACAACAAACCGAAAAAAAAGACAACGTCAATTCGTTTCCAACTCGACGGGCGCAACGAGGGGAACGTCTGAAGCGGCGGCCTCACCCTGCCGAGGTATCTCCAGTCCAGGAGGTCACTCAGACGCTCGGTGCGGTTCCTCTGGATGATTCGCTGGCGTCGGCTCTGCTTGCAGAACTGGAAGAGGAAGGAAGTGAGCTGGTTACACGACTCGTCCACGCCTCGGTACCGCCGGTCCAGGATGTAAATACCTGCAAAACAGACACGGCGAGACACGAGGAGGAGCGTCCGTTACCCCTGCTTATCTTTATTTAGAGGAGAAAACGAACACTCACCATATGCCGAGGGGTCTGCGATGTGCTCCTCCATGAAACAGCCAAAGCCTGACAGGTTGGTTGAGATGGAGGGGATCCCCATGACCGTGCACTCAGCTGGGGACGACAGACACCGTCCGACGCTTTAAATCATGGGTGACCAGACTTTTATGGCTTGCCAGCTACTCTTAAAATGACCAAGTCCAAATGATCTATCAGCAATACATGTATATATGTATGTGTACGTGTGTGTATGTGAGTGTGTGTGTGTGTGCGTATTGTTTCCCTATACGGCACAATATAATTATGTGCATTTTTTGCCATTACCTTAGCATACATTCCCTCCATTTTTGTCCTTACTCTGATGAGGTCTTGCACTGAATGGACTCAGTCAGCTACCAGGTAGCCCAGCCTCGAACACACTCCCAAACCCATCAGTCATGGCGGAACCATATTCGTATCGAGATCTCGGATTGGCTGCATCATCCAGCCGCGGGGATGGGTGATTGGCTAACAGCTATTTTTAAAGACACGCGATCTACTGTTGAGAATTCTGCGACTCGCGGCCAAGTCGTTTTTTTCACGTTGTACGGTGGAGTTTATTTGGAAAGGCTCCGCTGTCGACCCGCGCTGCCTTTGCAATCGACGTGTTGGGCGCCCCTGCTCTAGATGGAGCGCGGCGATGAGCACGGCGTCCTCAGCGGCTGGCGAGGAGTCTCACCTGGTGTGTAACCCCAAGGCTCGTAGTAGGAGGGGAAAACTCCAAGGTGGCAGCCCCTGACGAACTCCTCATAGTCCATGGGCAGCAAAGGGGACGTGGATGACAGGAACTCTGGATGGAAGATAATCTAAAAGCCAGAGAAGGCAAACTTTTAAAGCCTTTAACACGACACGACCTTCTACAGAAGTCACAGGAATGCACATGATTTATCATAAACAAAAGAATTCCTGATGTAACCAACATATTGTCTGTTCATTAAGCTAAAGCAGGGGTGGGCAAACTTTTTGGCTCAGGGGCCACATTGACTTTTAAAATTTAACAGACGAGCCGGGTCAGTACAAGATACAATAAATACAAAAAAAAAAAAAAACACATTTGTTAACAGTACATATCAGACTTGTCTGACATTTGCTTTGAAAATAAAACCAGCTTGGTTTGAAGGCTCTGGCGTTTGCTTGCATTTCATGCACAGACCGGTTTTTCCCTTGTAGCTTCATGTTTGGCTCGTTCATGTGTGTCAGTTTGTCAGCAGTAAAGGCTAAATCACAAAGCCAATCTGTGTCGTTCAGCTCAGGAGAATTCTCAAGTGTTCTCAAGTAGCTCCAAAAATGACATAATCTCCTGTTTGAGCTCCCACATTCAATGATCCAATCATTCACATCAAGTATGAATTCTGTACCGATCTTTAGCGGGCCGAATAAAAAAGACAAACGTCCAGATGTGGCCCGCGGGCCGTAGTTTGCTACCCCTGTGCTCAAGCCTCCCAGTGATCTGTGACCAGCAGGATCTTAGCAAAGCATCTTCTCTTCCTCTGGTCTTTTCCCTTCAGGTGTCGCCACAGCGAGTCAACCTTCTCCATCTAACCCTATTCTCTGGATCCTCCTTTCTCACACCAACTACCTTCATATCTTCTCTCACTACGTCCATAAATCTTCTCTTTGGTCTTCCTCCAGACCTCTTGCCTGGCAGCTCCAATTCCAGCATCCGTCTACCAATATATTCTCCATCTCTCCTCTGTCCATGACCCAACCATCTCAGTCTGGTTTCTCTGACCTTCTCTCCAAAACATCTAACATGTGCTGTTCCTCTGATAGACTCATTCCTGATCCTCTCCATCCTGGTCACTCCCAAAGAGAACCTCAACATCTTCATCTCTGCAACCTCTAGTTCTGCCTGCTGTCTTTTGGTCATTGGAACAGTTTCTAGTCCATCCAGCATCGCTGGTCTCACCACTGTCTTGTACACCTTTCCTTTTATTCTGGCTGATGTTCTTCTATCTCTTGGTACCCCTGACACTTTTCTCCACCCATTCCAACCTGCTTGGACCGTCTCTTCACCTCTTTTCCACACTCTCCTACGCTCCGGACTGTTGACCCCAAGTACCTGAAATCCTCCAGCTTCTTGATCTCCACTCCCTGTAGCCTCACCGTTCCACCCGAGTTCTTCTCATTCACACACATATATTCTGTCTTGCTGCGACTAACTTTCATTCCTCTCCTTTCCAGAGCATACCTCCACCTCTCTAGATGTTCCTCTACCTGTTGTCTGCTCTCACGACAGATCACAATGTCATCCACAAACATCATGGTCCATGGGGATTCCTGTCTAACCTCATCTGTCAGCCTGTCCATCACCATTGCGAACAAGAAGGGGCTCAGAGCTGATCCCTGATGGAGTCCCACCTCCACCTTGAACTTCTCTGTTACCCCTACAGCACACCGTACCAGTGTCTCACAGCGAGCATACATGTCCTGCACCAGTCTAACATACTTCTCTGCCACTCCAGACTTCCTCATACAATACCAGAGCTCCTCTCTTGGCACCCTGTCATATGCTTTTTCTAGGTCTACAAAGACACAATGCAGCTCCCTCTGGCCTTCTCTGTACTTTTCTATTAGCATTCTCAACGCAAATACTGCATCTGAGTCAAAATCAGTGTCCACGGCTTCTATTTGTCCAAGAACGCATGAATAAAACAAGCATGAGCCACAATCACACAAATCTACATGCATTTCATGCGGTCAGCATTTTTCCCAGGCACAATTCTTCCACTAGGCTACAAGACAAGAGTATATTAATTTCACTGTTGGAGCAGACAAGAGCGGGTCCATCATTCTGGAAAATCTGTATTTGAAGCCGAAACGGTAAACAAAAGTGCTCTTTTACATTACATAACAGTCATTAGGCAGACGCTTCTATCCAAAGCGACTTACAAGAAGTGCAATTCAGTCATCGAAGATCCAAAGTACCAGTAGTTGGAAGTCAGAAGTGACCACTCAACCAAACAGCCATCTCAGAACCAGAAACATACATACATACATACATGCATACCTACATACATACATACATTCTTTAATTGTTTGTTTTGTTGAGTTTTTTTTTGGCAGGGGGGTTGGGGGCTAAGTGCGATTAGTAGGGTAGTGCTTGGTGAAGGTCTTGTTGCGATGACTCCTGCACCGAGGCGCTAGGAGACGCTTGGATCGACGCACCTTGACCCGGTCGGAGGAGCTGTTGAAGAGGCCGATGCGCCGCACGCAGTTGAGGATGGGGTCGCCGCTGTCCTCCAGCATGTTGTGGGTGCAGACCGGAGGCTGGCACTGCCTCTGGGTCGCAAAGATGGCGCGCTTCATTATGGTGAAATCCTCTTTGTCCAGCATCTTGGATACATCGGGGAGCTGCCCGCTACGGGGGAAAAACAGGGTGCTTAACGTGAGACCGATGCAACAGATTTAATATTTAGGCAATCGTGAGCAGTGTTAGTTTAACAGTTACTTAATGTCATGGGGAAAACATCCTCTCTGAGGTTGACCTACCATCTTCATGGGTCGACTTAGAAATCATCTACTTGTTGTTTATCACCTCTGAACAGTTCTCGTTTCTATTTGCACTCTTTCTTTCAGATTACATAAGAATAAGAATAAGAACAACTTTATTTATCCCGAAGGATACTGTTGTGCCAGAGTTTCAAGTAAAAACATAACAATAATAAATAATAGTAGGAAGGAGGATCTTAACATATCCTGTTAATACTGTTCACATTTTATCAGAATGATATGCTTGATTTTTTTTTTTGCTACTGAGCAGCAAAATAAGGAATTCATTGTACGAGGATAACACGTTTCCAGACCGTACATATGACAAGGAACACGTTGAATCCTGAATCTTACACCAGAAGTGATTCATAGAGCTTCTTCCCGAAGCGCTCCTTCACAGTTTGAGCCGTATCCCTGGGAGGGACAAACAAAAAGAGAAAAAAATCTTTAGCTTGACAAAGAACTTTGGGAGCTGCGGGAACACCGGAGATGCATGTCCAGCAGGGCTCTTCCTCCGAGGCGACCGAAGGGTGGCCTCACCAGAGCTGCTTCCTGACCGCCTGGCCCTTCAGTGTCTCCACGTTGAAGTTGTTGGTCCGAGCAGGCATGATGAAGAAGGCGATGACGGTCACGTCGCTGTGATTGACCTGCGCGGGCAGAAACACGGGGGTGAACGTGGCATTCAGCGAGCGCTGCCGAAAATCACTGGACACAGAATCATTGAACCTACTCTTAGTAGATAGTTGAGTCTGGCAAGAGCCTCCAGGAAGATGTCGGCTCCTTTGTTGGAGAACTCGTACCTGCCGGCGATGAAGAGGAACAGGCACTTGTCCAGGTTGAAATCCAGGTGCCTGATGGTGAAGACCAAGCAAAGTCTGTCAATGTTAACACTTTTATTTTGGCAAAGCTTCCATGTAGGGGTTTGGTTTCCATTCCTTGAAGCCATTAAAGAGCCCGATTCTTCACATGGCGACTTTTCTTTCTTCGTCTGATCCAATTATGTGGACGAAAAAGGACAATCATGGACAGGCGTTTCACTGATGTTGGGTTTTGTCAGGCAAATTGGAAACAAAAACTCCTCGACCTTTTTACTGAAAACCTTTGCCATGCATAAAATGCACACGACTGATCTGCACGTGCAAATAATAATCTGTAATAATATGCACTAGCCTAGCACCATCTGAAGTGGGACAAAGTGGAATCGAAGTATTTCAAAGCTACTACACGTCGCCTGGAGCAAACATGATAGACCGAAGGGATCGGGAAAATCATTGTTTTGAGATGATCAATTTATCTTCAATGATATACCTCTTTTCATAATAATAATAATAATTACTAATAATGAATCTTTTATTGATCCCCGTGTGGAAATCCGCTCTCTGCAAAGAAGCCATCATGAAGCCATGGATGAACAATGAGCAGAAGGCTGCCAGGAGAGCCGTTAGGGTCCAGTATGTTGCTCAGCAACGCTAGGAGGACCCGGGAATCCAACCAGGAAGGTCCGGTTCCAAAGACGGCCGCTCCACCTCCCCAAAGGTTGGGGAAAAGCCTGCCAGGCGCTCCGCCCTGCTGGGCGTCGATCCCCACCGATCGGGGAAGGCCAGGAGAGGAATACAGGAACCCCTTGGCGCCCTCCTTGCGTACCCCGAGTTAATGAAATTGATTTTAAGCAAGAAAAACTAAAATAAAAAAAGAATTGAAAGTACACAAACATTACGGGTTTCCCCTCGAATTACTCGACTACGAGCTTCAGCTTTCTTCTGACAGTTGGAAGGTTATTTTTGTGGAGCGATGTGAGATCTCCGACCCGTAGAAGTGTCCCCTGACGAACTCCTGGATCCGGTTCTTGCTCTGAGCGTGGAGGTTTTGAAACTCGTGCACGGCAGAGAACTTCTTCACGTTGAGCCCGTTGGGAGTCACGATGTCTGGCCGACGCAGAGACACAAGAGAGGGAGTGTTTTACAGGAGCGTTCTGCAGACCTTATGCCCGGCGTACCTTTGGCAGCTACACACCTGGTTTCCGCTTGAGCAGGTGCTCGGCCTCGATGGCGGTGATCTGAGACACGGTGGTGAAGACGTGGGCGCAGTGAGCCGCCGCCCGCTCCAAACAGTAGCGGTGGTAGATCTGCCTGTCGCCGGCCTCCTTGTCCACATTGAACTGAAGCGGGAGAGAGGGAAGCGTTTATGGACAATACGGTAAACATTTGTACCATGTCAGTGCCAATTTCTGCCAATGTCAGTTTGATCATTTTTTTGGTCTAAATCAACTCCCTTTTATATATATATATATTTCCACACACACATATATTTGTGTGTGTGTGTGTGTGTGTGTATATATATATATATATATATATATATATATATAAAACAAAAAATAAGGCAACAACAAATACAAAATAGCTTTTTCTTTTGTCACTTGGAAGTAATTCATCATCATCTTTTGGTCAGTTCTGGTGGATGTTTAAGGTTATTTCTTTCTGATCACTGATTACATTTTTTGGATGATTTTCAAAAACACAAAGTTTATTTTCTTCTTTCTTACTTTACTTTTCTTTTTGTTTGCTTCTTTTCTAACCCTAACCCTTACTCTTCACTACTTCTGGGTTCCCGTTTAGCTGATTTTAAAAAATTTGATATTTAACATTTTTTTAGGGGGCAGCTGATTATTTTCATGGCATTTCTAAAACCAAACTACCATTTCCATCTATTTATAAATTCATACACACACGCATACATATACATACATACAAACACACACACACACAAATATATTGCATACAACCATAAATATTAGAGTTTTAAACAATGCTCCCACAGACGCCTCGAACTCAAGAGACGAAGCAAATGAAGAGCGTCATGTGCGTCACAGGGAGCACTTATCTGAACACACTCATAAACAAACCTCTGCAAGGTTGTTGTAGAAGTCCACGTTGCCGGCACACAGGTAGCGCCCCAGCAGTGTGGCGTGAGTAGTGAAGATTGTTGCGACGGGAAGTTTTCTGTGTCGGCACAACACCAGACCCAGGCCGGCCAACCACTCGTGGAAATGGGCCACGATGTGCGGCGGCTCCTCGCTCTGCGCCGCGTACTGTGATCGGACCAGGGAATTGGGATATTGATCCCGAAGGCAATACCGTGAGAGTTCTTTGTGCTCACAAAACGCAGCAGTTTGAAATTTTCTCTTGTTTTTTCTTCATAAACGTCGAGACATACTGACCTCACCGAGGAGCCACGCGGTCAGGAAGCCGAACAGCACCGCGTCATTGGCCTCGCGGTCAAACCACGGGACGCCGATGTCACAGAGTTCCCACAGTTCGCTCTTCCAGGTGTCCAAGGACCAGGCGGTGTAACCCACATCGATCAGAACCACGTAGGGGCTGCCCTCAATCAGCCAGCGGCCGAAGTACACCTACAACGTCGGGGCGAAATACACAAGATGATCTGTTAAATTTGATCCGTATGCTGAACCTGGTCCGTTGGGATGACTCTCCGTTGTTGCCTTGGAAACCGGTGGAGTGGCACCCCCTTCAGGGCGGAATAAAGACTAAATGGGTTAGGGTTAGGGTTAGTTGAGCTAGGGTTAGGGTTAGGGTTGAGCTAGTAAGCGAAGGTCTTGATTGACCAGCCATCTCTCTCCCTGCGGTCGCAATGGAAGGAAGGAGGTCTTGGATCCGAGTGCCCGACACGGGAGGATGGACGGGGGCGAGGCCTGCAGAGAGCGCAAACATCCAGAGGAACCTCAAGGGAGAGGAGCTGCTGCTGCTGCTGAATCCAGAGGAGTCGCTGACGTTGTTTTGGCATCTGGTTGGAATGCTTCCTGGATGCCTCCCTTCAGAAATATTCCCAGAGCGTCAAGCTGGCAGGAGGCTTTGGGGGTTGGGGGTCAACCCACAACACGTAGGGGGGGGATTAAATACCCGCGTCTCCCCTGGCAACATCTTGGCGCCCCTGAAGAAGAACTCGTGTTGCAGAGTCCGCGGCCAATCAGACCCATCCCCCCAAAAGGTTGGACAACTACAGACACATGGATCTTTTTGTTGTTTCCAGTCTCGTTTGAAGGCCGATCTCTGGTTATTGATCAACCCGGGGGGAAAAAATCTCATCGATCGGCCTCGTCGATCAACGTGAAAACACGCCTCGTTCAAGAATGTGCACGCATCGTTCTGCATCAGGTGACCGAGGAACTCTAAGGCCCCTCCGCCCAGAGCCTCGTGACTCCCGTGATCCCCTGCGGAGCTTGAAGTATCCGGATCCTGTACACATATAGACATTAACCAAGTGATCTGCCATCAAGTTTTAAACGCGACCTTTCAATTCATTTCTTGATCTTTTATAGAAATCCTAACCACAACAAAAAGGCTGGTTCTGATCACTTTGAAGGTCATTCATTTCTGCACAAGTTTCAGTAACTTTCTGACCGATGAGCACATCAGGTTTTCCATGAATCGGGTAACAGAGAACGGGCTGGGGGAGAAGGAGAGCTCACCAAAAGAAAAATGACTTAAGGACTGAGCAAACAAGACATTCAGCAGAAAAAGTTCACTCATTCATTATCTATATTGCTCATCCAGCAGCTTATCCAGGGCTGCGGGAGCCAATCCCAGCCGTCATGAGGTGAGCCTGGGTTCCCCCGGCCGATCGCAGGGCCAAACACAAGTCAGACGACCGTTGGCCAGTCGGGTCACCGGGGAGCCGAGTGCATGTTGTTCGACGGCGGGAGGAAACTGGAGAACCTGGAGGAACCCGTGCAGAGAATGTGCAAACCCCACACAGAAAGGCCTCCTGTCCAAAGTGAACCAAGAATCTTCCTGCTGTGAGGCGGAACAGAGTGACACCTTTCTAGGTAAAATTTTCAACAACTGTACTAAAAGGCCAGTTCTAACCATTAAAACCATTTTAGAAATTTTATTTTGAAGAAATGTAAAGAAATATATAATGACCCCTAACTTGTGACGCACCCAGTGCCGACTGTGGGACTCCCTATATAGACTCACAAAGAGCTCTTACATTCAGCTGTAAACTGGAGCCGGGGCTTAAATAAACCGGAGCAACATATCGTCTGGTCCCTCTGCAGGCTGTATCCAGGACTGGACAGGTCATGTGACTCAAGATAAACCAGAGAGCTGGAATAAAATAGGATCACCACCATTCGTGCCTTGACATGCAGTTTAAAACCTCTCCCCAAGTTACTCAACACAAAGCGTTAAACACAGATAAACACACAGACAGTTATCTATTTTGGGATGGTGTGTGTGTGTGTGTGGGGGGGAGACATTCATACAACCCCTAACCTTTGTAGAGAAAATGTCACGGGGTTTGGAGATGTGACTGGGGACAGAGGGTTGAGCGGAGAGCGCTGCTCACAACCAAGACTCTCAAGACAGGCTGTCCTTGCACTTGAGACGGATGTGTGTGTGTGTGTGTGTGTGCGTGCGCACCTGTGGTGGACTAAGTGCGTGTGCTCGTACCTTGCAACCGCTGGAGTTCATCTTGTCTATGGTTCTCTTCAGCACCGGGTTTGTGGGCTCGATCAGCTCCACCTGAGTGCGCACGTTGCTCTCCACGTAAGGACCCACCAGGAAATAGTTCTCCCCCCATTCCTCTGAGGTCAGACGGGCTTTAGTCTGGATGACTGTGTAGATGCCGCCAACTATACACACACACACACACACACACACGAGATGTGATTTGAGCTGAGTCCCCAGTTGTTGTGGAAGACTTCCTTCAAATTACTTTCAAATGTTGCGCGTAACCTTGCAGTGAGTTTACATTTCCATCCACAGTGTTTAAAATTAGAGTTCTTCAGGCGCTGTGGGACATTTAAAGTTAATTTTTGCAATGTTGTGTCTCTTGAGTTGATGCTCAAAAAGACCAACTTGTGGGGGAAAGAAAACAAACAATCCTTTTAAAGATTCATAGTAAGGCCTTCGAAATGATGGGCATAAATAAATAAAAACACTTGCCTTTGTTTGCAACCTCCCACGCAATTTCAAAAAGGACGGCGTCCTCCAAATCAAACTCCTCGTCCCACTCCTCCAGTCCTGACAGGGACGTGACGGACAGGCTGCGAGCCAGTGGCATGCTGGATTCAGAAGATAAAAAAAGAAGAAAAAAAAAAAAGACGTCTGAGCTACAAGCACAACAATGTACAAACAATGTGCTCAGAATACAAAGATGATGGTTTACGCACTGATGTCAGTAACTGCCTTCAGGACCTTTCGGCACTGGTAACTCACTTTTACGACACACTGGATTTGTTTTTTGTGCTGCTTTAGGGTAACTGAAGTCGCACCCCTAAGAAACGGGACTCTGACCAAGAACCACTTGCTTATGATGACAAAAGCAGATCGGGAATAAAGAATTTTACACAGACATTTAAAATGAAACATTGATATTGAAATCTGCATCAAACAAAACAAAAAACAAAAAAAAAACACCTTTTTTATTGGAAATTTAGTTGCGGTGATTTCTGTGTTCTTTTTGAACTGTTAATGCCATTTTTTTTTTTTTTACAAGCCTTGTATTGAACACTTGTCTATCAGAGTAGAGTTATATTATATAAGTACGGGAGAGATGTAATATTCTGTACGTTTAGTAAGAAATAAAACGTGATTATATAAATCTCTATTATCAACCAAGTCCCATAGTTAATGTACAGTAAGGAAACACACACAAGAAAGCAAGAGAGAATAGTTTTGTTCAGCCTGGCTCATGTTCTGAGTGAAGTATGAGTAGAAATGAGACAGTCTTTAAATTTGGCAACTTTCTCTTGAGTAATGCTTCCTTTCAGACCAGCGTGACGCTGATGTGTAAAAGAAAAACTCAAACCCAATTCTTTACACACCTTTCACATTAAACCGCGGCGACGTAATCGTCGGTCTCAGATTTGGGTGTATTTTTTTGGGTTGACGAACTCAACACAGGGTATTTTCTCTGTGGTTTTTGATGTCGAATGGTGACACGCAGCTTAGGCGCGGGGCTTCAACTGACACATCTAGAATGTTCAACGTGCGAACTGCATTTCCACTCGGACCCGGTCAAAGGCCCTTTCCTGTGGAGCCACAAGACACACACACCTGTTCTGTGACATATGCCACTGGGTGAATGGGGAACGCCGTACGATTAGACAAAACTAAACAACACAATCAAATGAGCAGCATGAAAACAGAGAAAAACAATATGATTGATCCGACTCACAAGTGCTACGTATGCATGTATCTGTTCATGTGGATAACTGTTGTGAAGAGAAAAAGGCAAATTGGTGGTTTTTCTAAAAACAGAAATGAACGTCCACTAAGCTCATGACTTCTTCTTTGCTATTTTTTTCCAACTAGTTCACCGATGTGTTGTGTCTTTTCTATTCTATTTCGAACAATCAAAGAGACATTCCCAGGTTCAGTGTCGACATAGACGTGCACACATTATTCTTGCAGGGATTGTGTAACTGAATCGGATGAACGAGAATCAATGCAGAGGCAAGAACGGACAAGACGAGCATGCGTGAGGTGTGACTGTGTTACGGGGCGTCACAAGGTCACACTTGTAGCTTCTATCTCCTGTCCCTGCATTCGAAGTGTTCATTGGGGATAACGTGCACATCCTTGTTAACAGCAGGTGATACATGAGACCCAGTAGGGGACTTGAGGGGGGGGGGGGTGAAAGGCCAGGCTCAATGGCTAAAAGTCAGTCACACTCCCAGCTGTTGAAGATCCTTGAGTTTACCCATTCAAAAATAGGTTTTGGTCACCAAACAGTACGCGCACTGCGCTGATCATCACTAAAACCTCTTTCTTACAAACCAAAAATCTGCAAAGCCTGCATGGGAGCGTCAAGCCTCGGTAACAGATCCACTGTTGCACAGATCGTTTCTGCCTCTCAGGACATGTCGCTGCACAGGAGTTTGGTTTACTGCTATTTTACGATTGACAAGACAATTAGGAGCCCAGAAGCTGGAACCTGTTCTTTATTTACCTCAAGTAGCACTGCGTTATACTGAAGTGTAAATACACTGAAACATTACCACCTTTCAGTAGTACACCACGCAGGGGAGAACTGTCATATTTGACTTAGCAGATATGTGGATGACGTGTGTCACAGAGCTGAATGATTAATTTATCCTTTATTAATCCCTCTTGGGGAAATTGGTTCTGTGCACCGACGCCATCCCAGGTGAACCTTGATCCGTAGCTGCCAGGGAGCAGCGAGGGGTTCAGCGCGTTGCTCAACAACACCCGGGAATGATCGCTCGACCTCCAGCGCCGCGACGACCCCGAATTCAGACGGTGTTCGGTGTGAAGCCCCGCACGCCGGAGGCCCCGGAGGCCCCGCCGCCACGCAACGACGGCATCGCCATCGGAGCCAACTTGCGTGTGTCCTCTGCGCGGCTGCGAGCGGGAGGCCTCCGCAACTCCGGGAGGAGAGCCTAACCCCTCGGGAATCACACACACACGCCGTCGAGGTCGCAACACACGCCCACCTCAAATGCAATATGTTCGGCAGACGTGCGCGTCTCAAGACACGCACGGCGCTCCGGGTCGCGTCCCGCGTCACCGGGTGGCGCTGCGAACGTGACCGAACGCATCTCCCGCAAGGCGAGCGGCGGAGACGCGACCAGGCTGAGGATATAAACAAAGCATTGGTCTACTCACCCGTAGGTTTTGTCCCGACTTCACCAAGGTGAAAGGCGCATTACCGGCCGACGCGCACGATCGCACCACGAAAACAGTGAGAGCGAGCAAAAAAGGGGGCGGCGGCTTCGGCCAAATGTCAGGCGGCCACATTGGCGGAGGGGGCGTGTCCGGTCGGGCCGAGGGGGCGGGGCCAGGCCGAAGCAGGAAGTGCGGCCCGGAGGGGACACGTACCACGTGACCAGAACTGGGCGTCTTCACAGGCCGAGAGACGCGATTGGTCGAGTCCAAGTGGAAAAGGAAGGGGGGGGGGGTCCTTCCGGACTCGGTGAATTATCGCTTCTTCCAGTCAAAAGAGGGACGTGACCAACAGCGGGGAGGGGGTGCGGATATTTATAATGTCTCTTGAGGGTCATGGGGAGGTCTATTTGGAGAATACAGCGTGACCAGTGACATTAAAACCCCCAATCCCCCCCCGTCTAAATCTCCGCCAGTCAATTTATTGTGTCACTCGCACTTCTCTTTATGTAACTCCGGCATCTTCCGGCCCTGATCCGGGCGTCCGTCTGTCCGTCTGTCCGCCTGACCCGCCTGTCCGCCGGGCGTCCGTCTGTCCGTCTGTCCGCCTGACCGCCGGGCGTCCGCCTGACCCGGCTGTCAGCACAGGTGAGGTTGCCCGGAGAGACCCAAACGTCACAGCACTCTTTGCACTGCCAACTGCAACTGCATCTCTTGGGAACGCAAACGAACTATGTGTCAAACAGAGCAGCCACGGGCATATCTCATATCACACGGTAGCTTGGCGGCACAAGATGATCCGCAGAGTTTCCCAAGCCAAGCAGGTGATCGCCGATATGCAAAGAAGGCTCGGAGAGGCTGGTACCAACGTGTCACAGCAGGATCGACTTCATGTTGGAGCGGGTGTAGATGAGGACAGCTGGGATGGAGCAATATTTAGTTCACGTATGCACTACCAACCCTAACTCTTCCCCATCGGGTTTCCTCATGTGTCCTGTCCAAAGCAGAGTGACATTACAATGCCTCTGACACCAGAGGTCACAAAAACAGGCCCGTGGATTGTTTGGCAAAGATAATGAGTATAGCTCATTAGTTGGGTGTGAAAGTAGTTTGACATTTAGTTAATGCCAAATTAATTTAGCTGATAACATTGCTGATATGTGTTCGTGATTTGACTTTGCATGAATTAATTTCACTGACTGAAATTTGACTTCAGTATCTTATTAAGCTTCCCCTAAAAAAAAACAAACAAAAAAACATATTAAACGTCTACATAATATTAAGCAGTGACTCAGCCCTGGGATATCGGGTAGGTAGAGTAAACATGACCCTGTTCTCCACATATGTCAGTTGTTAAGTTTGCAGTTACTTCATCAAAACCAAAAGCAAAGATTTTACTGGCTTGCTTGCGAAACACATTTCTGTCTCATATAAAATTTGGCAATTGTACCCAAAGTGCCCACATACATTGAAGCAGCAAAGCGCCAAAGCAAAACAGTGAATGAAATACCGACCAAAAGCCTCCCACGCTTCTAATGGCCATACAAATGGAACCGCATCAAACTACCAAACATTGTAGATACAAAAAACGACTTGTAACTATGAATCTGAAAATATGCCTCGTTGGAGAAACGTATATGTATATATATATATATATATATTTTTTTTTTTTTTTGATTGAACATAAATAGTACATACAAATATTCATATGTACAAAGAAACATGGCAAGGTAGAACTGAATGTCAATGACACAACCAGGGATGAGGAAGCAAAGGACATAAGGACATTTGTTCGGTATGTAATCAGAAGTTAATAGTGTTAACGGTTTGTGAGAAATGTATAATGCTAGACAAAAAAAGAAATTAAAAGGAAATGATTAAATAGATAGATAGACAAATAAAATTAAAAAGAAAGGGAGGAGAAAAACTTGCAGGGGAATATAACATGTAATTAAGTTGGTGGTTCACAAGGAATCTCAGACATGAAACTGTATATTTTTTGGTTTTTGGATTTTTCCATAAGTTTTAAGGATTTTTTATATAATTCAAAATCGTTTATGAAGAAAGTAAAATTTGGGCAAGATTTTTGCATTGTTTTTGTGAATGAAGAACTTGGCCAGGCCTAAAATAACATTGACACAGAGTTCATCTCTTATGTTGCTTATAAGTAAACCAAATGTTATATCATCTCTTGAGAAGGAAACTGGTGACGATGGAAAATTATCTTTAACCCATTTTTGAGTTTTAGCCCAAAAGCCCTGTACTTTTTCGCATGAGAAAAATATATGGTCAGTGGTTTCAATGTGGTCTTCACAAAATGTACAAATATTATCTTCAAAATTAAAGCGTCCCCTCAATAATTCCTTAGATGGGTAGATGTCATTCATAATTTTGAAGTGGGTCTCTTTTGCCTTGGGGGGTATGGGTAGAGTCAGATACATAGTTCACAGTGCGGCAATCGATTCCTTATCAAATTTATTTAAAATATTATTTTTGTTTTGACGTCCAGGGAATAAGTTTCCTGTGAAACATTTCCTAATAAAGGAGTTGCTGCACTTTCTGTCCAGAATTGAGATTCCCTGGAGTGATAGTCGGGGTAACTGTGATTATACAGTTCCGTGCGTCATTATATTTTTGGTCAGGAATACAAATTGTCGAGGCAGTGCGTTTCGTAACTTTATCAACTCTAATATGGGAGGCTTAAATCTGTGTTTAGTACAGAACTGTTCATAGTCTAGAGGACTGCCATTGTCATCCATCAAGTCAATTATTGACCATATACCTTTCTCAAAGCATTCCTTGTAAAACAGAGATTTGTTGCCATGCAGTACATATCGATTGTTCCAAATTATTATACTGTGTGGTGAGAAATTGTGTACGTATATCAGTTTCCAGAATAATATTTGTTTATGGAACTCTGAAAATTTGACAGGAATCTTGTTGATATCAAAGTCAGAGATTAGCAGAAGACTTAGGCCGCCGACTTTGTTGAATAAGTAGTTTGGAGTACAATACCAGAAAGAATGATGATGTTTGATCCAGGATTTCAACCAGTTCACCTTCAATGTCCCATTGAGACAGTCCAAATCAATCACTTTCTGCCCTCCTTCACTTGTTTTTTTCTCCATATATGATTTTTTTAGATAATGTGGTCTGTTCCTCCAGAATATTATCTTGAATATTAAAGCGTCCCCTCAATAATTCCTTAGATGTGTAGATGGCGTTCATCATTTTGAAGTGGGTCTCTTTTGCTTCGGGGGGTATGGGTAGAGTCCGGTACATAGTTCGCAGCGTGGCAATCGATTCCTTATCAAATTGATTTAAAATATGTTTTTTACAAGTTTATAAGGAATAACTTTTGGAGAAACGTCTAATGTTTCGTTCAAACGCGGCGCGCGAGCCGTCCTCCCCCCGCAGACTGGCTTACCTATGACGTCACATCCGCAGGAAGTTGCAAGCGTGCCACTCAGAAGGGACAGCCAATGGATGAAGCGCTGTCAGAGCGACTATGCCCCGCCTCTCGTGACGTGTTCTATTTTCATTGGCTCATGCTCGGAGCGAAGGGAGGGAGATTTTTCCGCGCGTAAGCGGATGAAAGTTGACGGATTGAAGCGGTGTGGCGGGAGTTGTTTTCTGCCGGAGGTCCTTCTGAAGAATCACTTCGCAACATATTCGCTGCTTTTGTCCGGGACGCGGCGGCCAGCAGACCGATACCGCTGCTATTCAGGCCGGCACTGAAGTAAGAGTTGCCTTCGAAGTGATATTATTACATTATTTGTAAGCCGCTGTTAGCTTACTGCTTTAGCAGGTCCCATGATGGAGGCGGCTAGGTCTGTTATAAACTTTCACTAAACGTGTTAGAATCACCATCAGTGAACACAGGCGAGCTTGAACGAAAAAAAACACGCGTTACATGCTGTGCAATGAATAGTTGTCATCCATGTTATTTAGTGTGCAATGCGTTATACTTGTGTACTGAAGGATGTTTGAAGGGATTTGACCGAGGCTGCGCAGTTTCGTATTATAAAGTACACAAATGAAAGGCGATGGGATGCCAGCATTAACGACATGCTATCAACTTTACGATAAAACATTATTTCCACGTGAATGTTTGACTAATTTTGTGTATGGCCACAAGAGATAATGTTATCCCCTTAATTATTGCCTCCCATCACCTCTTCGATCCAAACTATTGCAAAGAGTTACACAACTTCCATACAAAGAGTGGACTGGATCAGGACAACCATGTTTTAGTCGATCACCACAATGTAAATTACAAACACAATCTAATTTGTAAATCCCACAACGGAACAAAATCGACATTAGATGTTGAAACTGAGATATTTTATCACATCCGGAAAAAAAAACTAGCTCATTTTGAATTTGGTAGCAACACATCTCAAAAAAGCTAGAACAGTGTGATTTGTGATTTTCCTTTTTTTTAACCTTTGTGCAGCATCGTGTCTTTTCTGGGGAAGGGAGGGGACCAGTTGCTGTAGTTTTAGGAGAGGAATGTTGTCCCATTCTGGTCTGATGCTGGATTCTAGCTACCCTATTTAACATTCTGGGGCTGCCCAGGATTTTTTTCTTCTGTTTCTATTGGTGAAAGGTCTGGACTGCAGCCAGACTCTTTTCCCATGAAGCCATGCTGTTGCGATGGATGCAGTATTCACATAGTCTTGCTGAAATACGCAAGGCCTCACTTGAAAAAGAGCTTTCAGAGGTGGCGGTGCAGCCACAGTTGTCTAAGCCGCCCAGCTCATAGGCCCAAGTATAACCTCATGCTGTCAGATGCAGGCTTTTTTTAGGCTCTCATTTCCTGTTAGTAGGACATGTCATCCATGGTTTTCAAAAAGAATTTTAAATTTTGAGTAATCTGAGTGCAGAATAGTTTAAAATTAGCTTTGGTCCTCAGGAGATGGAGACGTTTCCGGATCATATTTGCGTATTGCTTCTTCTTTGCAAATGGTTCTCCTTTTGTTTATTTGCATGGCGAACTGTGCGATTTCTGTTCGTGTCCAGAGCCCATGCAGTGATGCCCAGTAGACGATCATGCCTGTTTTTTTTTTTTTTTTGATGCATCACTGCCCGATGGACCGAAGATCACGACTTCCATCCACCGGCAACCTTGAACCCTGCGTGCAGGTTCCCTCTGATTCTCAGAGTCTTTTGGTAGTATTTTACGCCATAGACTGTTGGGTCTCCAATGTTATGGCAATTTTACATTGAGGGACATTTTTCTGGACTTGTTCCACAATTGCGAGGTGCAGTTTGTCACAGATGGGTGAACCCCTGCTTATTTTTACATCTGAGAGGCATTTCCTCTCTTCTCTGAAATGTTCCTTTTATACCTATTTGTGTTACTGGCCTGCTTCCAGTTAACCTACTTACTTGTCAAATGCTCCTCTGGTTTTCTTTTGGTTTTGTGTCAATTAGGTTTCCTGTCTCTTGTTGACACTGTTTTGAATTGTGTTGCTTCCATCAAATTCAAAATGATCTTTTTCAGGAAATGGGATAATGTCTCAGTTTCAATGTTTTATATGTCGTTCATGTTCTATTGGGAATAAAATGGGTTAATGAGGTTCATGATAATTTATCCTTCGTGCTCTGCAATGAAGCCATGATGGATGAGCTGCCAGGGGAGCAGTGGTGTGCAGGTGTTGCTCAACAACACCTGGACACACCAGGAGGAGCCGGGAATCCAATCATGAATGTTGGGTTCTAGAGACGATGGCTCGACCTCCTGCGCCACCCCGCCCCTAATCATCATATTTTGGTTTTAATTGTCACCTTGTCACAACTTTTTGGAAATTTGGATTGTACATAATCATCTGGTGTTCAACCTTTCAATATTATTAACAGAAAAAGTGTTTTTTTTTTTTTTTTTTTGCCACAATGTTGTTTTTCCATCGTGGATTCCCTGAGATGGCATGGTGGCACTTATGGTCGCATGGTTTTTATTCCTACAGGGGCCCTTTCTGTACGGAGTTGACATGTTTTTCCTCAGGTTCTCACAGTCCAAAAACATGCAGAAGGTTAGCTGGAAAAAAAGTCCCAGATGAGAATGTGAGAGTGAATGGTTGTTTGTTTCTTTAAACATCTATATATTGTTTTAGATTACCTGCAGTCATGGACTTTAAAAGGCGCAATGGTGGTCCCGTCATGGGTGGCACGTCTCAGGCCAAACGGAGCAGGATGGCGAGCGAGTGGGAGGACAGTCCATCGCAGTTTGAAGAGGAACTGTCCATGTTTGATGAAGCAGAAATGGAGGCAGAAGAGATGGAAGGGCAGGCAGGACATGATGTTATTCCAGTTGGTAAGGACCCAATAAGAACGCATTTATTCGGCAATGTTGTCATGACTCCATTGGTCGTAATCGCTTTGCATATTTAGTAAAAAATCTGTCTGCTCATATTACAAGGCAGCTGAAGAACAGGTATCGTGTCGCATAATCACCCCTGCTACCCCTGCTGTAATAAAAAACAGTTTAAAATTGATCTTGTTTCCTGATCAATAAATCACATAATGTAACTTCAACAATTTCCTTCGGGATAAATAAAGTTTTTCTTATTCTTATCTTATTCTTATTTTGTTTTACCTCCAGGCGACCTCTTCTCAGCAGACCTCAACCCTCGCTGGCGGCGACCTCATGCCCCTCCACTGGACTCTTCCTCTGACCATTTGGTCTTTCAGCAGATCGATCTGGATTACTATTTAGGTAAAGTCTTTGTACAGAATTGGTGGAATATTCTTAAATGTAATGCTCCTCAAAAAGAGATTTTTTTTAACGTATCCCAAAAGTCCACTTTTAGGACACATAAATTTGCTTTCTCGTCAAGAGCAACATGACATTACATTATATTACAGTCCTTCGGCAGACGCTTTTATCCAAAGTGACTTTAACAGTGCGGCCATGGAATTTATATTACACTGAGAAAGCAGTTCCTACATGGAGGGGAATCAGATGTTCAGATTGGTAAAAAAATTTGCATGTCTGCTGATCTCTTTTCAGGAGTTACGTCTTCTTTTCTTTGACCATTCCAAATGTCTTGAATGAAATCACCTAAAAAGGTAGTGCAGTAACAGTTTTTAAGCACTGTTCACGCCTGAAATAAACAAGCAGCTTTAAACAGTGAAATGAGGGAAATTGTGTCATTCAAAATAAATGTGAACCATAGATAGTTCCATAGATTTCAACATAATCTCTATGTTTGTCCTGAATGGTGAGCACTTATTTTCCCTATGCAGCCGGCATGTAAGATCTACTACCCACTTGTTCTTAGAATTACTGCTTTAGCCTTGGTTTTTAGCGCAGAAATGAAAATCATTTGACTGCTTTCCTTTTGTTAATTTTGACGCTACCCCTGCATCCTTGTGTCAATATAGAAATGTGAACCAGACCTTTCTCACCTATTGCCATTTGTAAAATTGAACATCTTTGTATTTCTGCAGGCGACACTGTGCCTGGCATGCCTGGCCGAGTGCAGGGTAAAGTTCCCATCATTCGGATGTTTGGGGTGACGGACAGCGGAAACAGCGTGTGCTGCCACGTCCACGGTTTTGCTCCCTACTTCTACGTTCCTGCGCCGAGTGGTGAGTACATGTCGGTATACATTACATTACATTACACTACATTACATTACACTACATTACACTACATTACACTACATTATATTACAGTCATGCGGCAGACGCTTTTATCCAAAGCCACTCACAACAAGTGCAATTCAGTCATCGAAGATCCGAGGCACCAGTTGTCGGAAGTCAGAAGTGACCACTCAACCAAATAGCTGTCTCAGAACCATATACATCCATTCATTTCATTGTTTTTTTTTTCATTTTATGAGTGGTATTTTTCCTCTCAAGAGAATCTGGTCATGAATTTGCAGTATATGTAACCTGTGTTCCGTTGCAAATCCTTCTCTTTCCTCTCGCTGCTGATCTGTGAAAAGGGTTTACGTCGGATCACTTGGGCGATTTTAAAAGAGAGTTGAACTCGGCGGTTCTTAAAGACATGCGCTCAAACAAGGACAGCGTCTCTGTGGCCGTGTTGGCTGTGGACATCACCCCCAAAGAAAGTAAGTACACAACATGTGCAAAGTGTTGCGAAGCTGATGTCTGTTAGCTCAGTCACAAAGCATTCTTATTGTCAATATTTACAGTGAGAGTAAGAACGTGTCTTTAAGCCGTACTCATCGCCCTTCATTGTCCCGTAGATATGTACGGCTTCCATGGGAAACGCAGGATGGATTTCTTGCGGATAACCATGGCGATGCCTCGTCTCATCGCCGCCGCCAAACGACTGCTGGAGCTGGGCTTGAAGTTCGGACCCTTCTCTCATCAGAGCTACCAGGCCTTCGAGGCAAACATAGACTTTGAAGTCAGGTATGTGATTTGTTTTTGTGCGTCTCGAATAACAGGAATGGCCAAAATTGAGCATTTATTTGGAACTTGTCATGAAAATTGCATAACAAGTCCACCATTTTTAGCTGTGAACAATCACATCACGTAATGCTTAGGAATCATAAAATAAGCTTATTTTCTTTGAACAGCGCTGCTCTAAATTTCTTGCTGCCCCATACATACAACGTTGACAAAGCTCATATCCTGCGGTAGGCGTTCCCAGGGGTGACAGGAGCACGTGCACGCGTGGCACATCCCTTGTTTTTTCTTATATGACTTTGAATTCCTGGTATTTATAGAAGGAAAAAAACAAGGTTCCTCGGTGTATCCAGAGGGAGAAGTAGATAACCACGGTCATAAAACAAGAGCCGTTTAGCTGCTTGTTCGGTATCTTTCTGAATGTTACTCTTGCTTTATGTCTTTCTGATAAATACAATAATCCAATTCTTTTTTTTTTTTCTTTTACTTTTTCATGACATTCATATTCTGATTGTGCTGGTCATGTTGCATTGTTACAACATTGTTTTTCATTCTGAATAATTCTCTGTACGTTTATCACATGTGGAAAAAGCTTTAAATTAAATGTCATTTAACATGATTGATTTATTTTTTCTTGATCGATCTAAACTGACAGTGATTTGACAGAGGTTTTGGGATATGATTTTCTTGAACAGGTTCATGGTGGACAGCGAGGTGGTCGGATGCTGCTGGATTGAGCTTCCCAAAGGCAAGTACAGACTTCGTGAGGAGAAGAGCTCCGGGAGCTCAGATTCTCAGCACCCCGGCAAGGTAGGTGTTGTTCAAAACTCGCCGCTTGCACCATTTCATAGGATTTAACAACAGCTTTTATCTTCATGCGTGCCTGTGCTGAAACTGCTTTGCAGATTAGATAGCAGTGAGGCCTTTTAAGTGTCCTGTCAGATAATATATAGTCATGCAGTCCTTTCCTGTTTGTCCTTGAGGTGTCCCTGTGTCAGTACGAGATGGATGTAGGATGGACGGACCTGATCAGTCACCCGGCGGAGGGAGAGTGGCAGAGGATCGCGCCGCTCAGGGTCCTCAGCTTTGACATTGAGTGCGCCGGACGTAAAGGTGGGTTTTGTCCTCCGTCGTATTTCCATGCAGTAAAAAGCACAATTTGAACTCAAATGAGTCCACGTTTGCCCAAACACATTCACACAGAATTCATTCTGTTTCTTGTGGAGTGCTTTACTATTTTCAGTCGTAGATTGAATATATTTAATTGAACATCAAGGTCCTAGTTAATTTTCAGCTGTGTCCCAATTAAAATGTTACAGTTGTTCGATTTGAGTTTGGGATTTCAGCATTCGGAGGCAAGGTCAGAGAAGCCAGACTGAGATGGCTCGGTCAACGTCAGAGGAGGGATAGTAAATGTATCGGCAGAAGGATGCCGGGGTAAGAATTGCCAGGCGGGAGGCCTCGAAGAAGACGACAGAGAAGATTTTGGGATTTAGCGAAAGAGGAAATGAGAAAGACGATAAGAGAACAGGGTTAGATGGAGGAGGTTGATTGGCTGCGGCGCCCCCTGGAGGCACTAGCTGAAAGGAAGGGAAAAAGACATTTTTATTCAACAAGTTGTTTCTAAAGCGGCACACACCAAAATGACAAATCAGGATCCAGACAGCTGACATAAATAGAGGCAGTCTCCTGTCGGGGCTCCACTTTGGTAGGACACGATATCGTAATATTGTCTGTCTGTAACGCATCGCTGCCTCTTGGCCAGGACTCCCTTGTAAAAGAGGTTTTTAATCTCACAGGACTTTTTTCCTGGTTAAATATAGGTTGAATAAAAAAACAAAAAACAAGAAAACACAGTATACTCGTTTGAGCCCGATTAAAACAGCACTTTCGTCACCAGAACTACCGGTAAGCACACATTTACTCATTTTTGCCATCAACAAATGCTACGATCCGACGATACAACGGTGACATGTCTCGAGTTTACATTAATATAAGATTCTGAAAACCAAAATCGTGGGCCCTCCTGTCATATCTTTGTCGGGCCCTCCAGACATTTCAGGGTAGAGTCTCCCCAGATTGGGGTTTATAAAGAAAAAGTTGACGATTGTTGTTTTTTAATTCCTCCAGGAATTTTCCCCGAGGCGGACAAAGACCCTGTGATTCAGATAGCGTCTATGGTGCAGCGGCAGGGCGAGACGGAGCCCTTCATCCGCACCGTGTTCACGCTGCAGTCCTGTGCCAGCATCGTGGGCTCTCAGATCTTGTGCTTCACCCAGGAGAAGCAGCTGCTCCAGGTAAAATGTCCGCTTTGCTACCCATCGACAAGATTTGGTCACACCTACTGAAGCCAGTTTGTTTTCTGCTCGTCAACTTCTCGAGCAGAGCTGGGCTGAGTTCTTGAGGACGGTGGACCCGGACATCATCACCGGATACAACATCCAGAACTTTGACTTTCCCTATTTGCTCAACAGAGCAGTTGCCTTGAAGGTTAGAGGGGGGCCGCGGCCATCCATGCCACAATCAAAAGTGCTGAAAATGAATATCAAAACATGGCCTCGATTAAGAAATTCTGTCCTACGTCTTGACCTATTGAAGAATACAGGCTTAATTACGTGCAGGTCAACCTCTTCCCTTACTTGGGCCGAATATGGGGCATCAAGTCGGTCATGCGAGACCTGAAGTTCCAGAGCAAGCAAATGGGCCGCAGAGAGAACAAGATCATCAACATCGAAGGCCGTGTTCAGTTCGACCTGCTGCAGGTTCGTGCCTCTGAATATTGAACCTTGACTACATATTGAGTCAACTTACGATTTGTTTGGGGGATGTGTCGATGCGACTGGCGTGCGCGGCCATCAGGTTCTCCTCAGGGACTACAAACTGCGCTCGTACACCCTGAACGCCGTCAGTTTCCACTTCCTGCAAGAACAGAAGGAGGACGTGCAGCACTCAATCATCACCGATTTGCAGGTGACGCCATAACTAATAAAGTGCCGGCGTGGCGAAGAGTACGTCATCACGCTTCCCTCGTTCAACCGCCGTCTCGTTCCCCATCGGCAGAATGGCAACGAGCAGACCCGGCGCCGCTTGGCCGTGTACTGCCTGAAAGACGCCTACCTGCCGCTGCGGCTGCTGCAGAAGCTGATGTGTGTGATCAACTACATGGAGATGGCCAGAGTGACCGGGGTGCCTCTCACCTACCTGCTGTCCAGGGGGCAGCAGATCAAGGTCGTCTCTCAGCTGCTGCGACAGGTGAGTCAGGCAAACGCCCGCACACACACCACCGAAACCGCGCCTGTGCGTGATGAGACGGAAAATGAAAAGCGTGTGTGTGTTCAGGCCGCGAAGCAGGACCTCGTTATGCCTGTTGTAAAATCCCAAGGAGGAGAGGATTACACCGGCGCGACCGTCATCGAGCCCGAGAAAGGGTAGGTGTGTGTTCTATTTCACTTCTGTTCTTCTGAGACGTCTGGTTGACTTCCTCCTCCTCCTCCTCCAGGTATTACAGTGTTCCCATCGCTACCCTGGATTTTTCCTCCCTGTATCCATCCATCATGATGGCTCACAATCTGTGTTACACAACCCTGCTCCAGAGAGGCACAGCCGACAAACTGGGGTACGGCTCAAATTGAAATGAATGAAAATGGCTCTTAACAACCCGACTTCCGATAGCACTAAGAACTTGACGGAACCAGGGAAATCTCGAAAAAAATTTATGTTTCAATTTACATAAGAAGAAAAATCCTACTTTACCTCAGTTTGGAGTTCAGTGGTGAATCAATCATTAAAAGTGGTATGAATAACCAAAGGTGTCCGGTGTGTCCAGCCTGTCACCTCAGGACTTCATCAAGACGCCCACAGGAGATCATTTTGTGAAGAGCTCTGTGAGGAAAGGACTTCTGCCGGAGATCCTGGAGAACCTGCTGTCTGCCAGAAAGAGGTCGGGCTGACCTTCAGATGACGCTTGGAAGTCTATTGATTTATTTTAACGCTTTATTTTTCGGCGAGTGCAAATGCAAAAAAACCCAATCAGAAATTGTCCCGCAGGGCGAAGGCAGAGCTGAAGGAGGAGACGGACCCTTTCAAGAAGCAGGTGCTGGACGGCCGGCAGCTGGCCCTCAAGATCAGCGCCAACTCAGTGTACGGCTTCACCGGGGCGCAGGTGGGCAAACTGCCCTGCTTGGAGATCTCTCAGGTCAGCGCTTGTCACACACTTCTCTCACACTTGGGTTTGTGTTCCCACCAGTTCCGCTGGTGACGCAGACATTTTTGCTTTTCAAGCTACAGAAAGTGTTTGAAACAACACGGGGGGATTCCAGGGGTTAACTCAGCTCAAAACATCAAGTCGGGAACATGAGTTCATGAGTTCACTTCAAACACGAGTTCAAAAACATCTTAATCATTCTCTGTTTCTGACAACTTTTCTATTGCGATTCAGAGGAAAAACCCACTTTGGAAAGAAATGTCTCTTTAGATGAAGTGTCCACAGATTATCCCTGAGTAATAAACTGCTATTATGAAGTGATGGATGAATGCGTTTCACGTCCGGTGAAAGCTCACGTCAGTGTCCCGTCGGTTCAACCTTTTCTCAAAACCCCGCAGAGCGTCACTGGTTTCGGAAGGCAGATGATCGAAACAACCAAGCAGCTGGTGGAGTCAAAGTACACCATCTCCAACGGTTACCAAGGCGACGCCAAGGTGAGGGACACGCATGGTTGTCCTCTACTAATAACGGTTTCCGGCTCTGCTCGTGATCTTATTGCTGTTGTCTGTGGGGGAATGAAGTGGCTCTCACTTGGATACTTATTAGATCTTTTTGGTTTAAATCCACCCCATAATTTTCCAGGTCATATACGGAGACACAGACTCCGTCATGGTGAAGCTCGGCGTCGCCTCCGTGAAGGAGGCCATGACCATCGGCAAGGAGGCGGCGGAGTGGGTTTCGTCGCATTTTGTAAAACCCATCAAGCTGGAGTTCGAGAAGGTACCGGTCCGCTCGCGGATATTAGTCCTCCATTTATTCGTGAACGTTGGGAGTCTTTCCTCCGGACGTGGACGGATAGCGGCCGGAGACACCCAGAATCGAGATCAGGCAGACAGTATTAGCCTTAGCCTGTCAGATACTGACGTTTAAAATGAAACGTAGCAATCCAAACCACCACTCCGCATTTTCAAAAACAGTTTATGCCTGAAGAAAGTCGGATGTTAGTGTCGCATACGCTGCCTCGAGTAAACAAGAGATAAACTCGACGTCCTTAAAGTAATAAGGTCATTTATCGTTACCTCTTAAAAGATCCACAGATGTCGAACAATCGCCCAATAACCTTTTACTAGGTTGGTGGTTTAAAAGTTGCAGGACAGTTGAGTCATGTTGGATTTTATTTATACAGTGCCTATATACAAACCCCTACAGCGCTTCTATTTTATTATCTTTATGAATTTAAGTGCATCTCATCTTATTTATGTCAATTCTTTCTATGCGGAGCATCTTGGATGACACCATTTCCTCCAGGATCAATCAAGTATTTCTGATTCTAAGCATCATCAGATTGATGTCATAAAAATGAAAGACATGAAAAAGCGTCTGCTCATTTTTTGTAAGTGTTCTTCTTATACGGAGTGAGTGATTACAGCGGCTGCAGGGTTTATGCACACGCCGATAGAAGCCGATAGCGTCCGACAGCGGTTTGAACGCAGCGCCCGGGCTGTGGCCGCCGGCGTCTACGCGAATATTAAAATCATCTGTTTTTAAGAACCAAACCTGATATGACAGCCATTTTAAATGTCCTCCTCCCAGGTCTACTACCCGTACCTGCTGATCAACAAGAAGCGCTACGCCGGCCTGTACTTCTCGTCCAGCGCAGACACGCACGACAAGATGGACTGCAAAGGCATCGAAACCGTGCGCAGAGACAACTGCCCCCTCGTGGCCAATCTGATAAACACCTGCTTGCAAAGAATCCTAATTGACAGGTACGTTTTACCAGCGGCGTGATTTACTGAAGGTTTGTGGAAGTTTAAAAAAAAATCACAATAAGACACTGGCTATTTTGTTACCCGCCCCCCTAAAAACAAGACGGGAGTTACGGGGCCTTGTCGGCGTTTGCTTTCACTTCCGGCCTTGTCGTGGCGAAGATGCAGATTCATTTCTGAACTAACCCCAAAATATGACGTTTTTAGTTTGTGGTCTTACTCCTGTCACTATGAATGTCGATCCATGATGCCGATACGTAACCCTCTTGGTCGCCGGTGGTTTGTTTTGTTTTTGATGTTTTCCTCGCTCAGGGATCCCCAGGGCGCCGTGGATCACGCCAAAGAGGTCATCTCCGATCTCCTGTGCAACCGCATCGACATCAGCCAGCTGGTGATCACCAAGGAGCTGACGCGCAGCGCCCAGGAGTACGCCGGCAAGCAGGCGCACGTGGAGCTGGCCGAGAGGTCCGATCGCTGGAGGGGCTGGAGGGGCTGGAGGGGCTGGAGGGGCTGGAGGGGCTGGAGGGGCTGGAGGGGCTGGAGGGGCTGGAGGGGCTGGAGGGGCTGGAGAGGTGACCGCTGACCTTTTCCGATCGCTGCTCCCGCAGGATGAAGAAGCGAGATGCCGGCAGCGCCCCAAACCTGGGAGACAGAGTTCCCTACGTCATCATCAGGGCTGCCAAGGGAGTCGCAGCCTATATGAAGTCCGAGGTCAGCGCTGGCATTCGATGGATCCCATCCTGACGACCACACCGATCTCTGATTTTCTTCCGTTCATATTTTGCTTTAGGATCCAATTTATGTGCTTGAAAACAACATCCCGATTGACACGCAGTACTACCTGGAGCAGCAGCTGTCCAAGCCTCTGCTGAGAATATTTGAGCCCATCCTGGGGGAGAGCAAGGCCGAGAGCGTCCTCCTCAGTAAGAGCGACTTCATCCTGTTACTTCACAGCTGAATCTTCAGGGGAAACGTTGCCATCCTCCCTGTCAAACGAGAAGAAGGAACTTGAACACCAACCATATTGCCAACATTTCAAGATGTCATTTTCCCTCGGTCTTGTGTTTTCAATGTGACAAAAGGCGTTTGGGGAATTGATGTTTCTGCATCATGATGTTACTCCAACATTCATTTAATTGGTTGGTGGTGACGGGAGCTGGTAATTTCAAACCGGTGTTGCATTAATCGGCGAGTCACTAAAGTGTGGATTTAGTTGCTGATTTACTTCACTCAAATGTTCACAAATGCACATCATATCACTAGCGTTCATTGTGCTAAACCAGTCAGCCGCCGTCCACATTCAGGAACATTCATCTGCCTTTTTATTCTGGTGATCAAGGCGAATGAACACATTTCCAGCCCCCCTAAGTGCAAATCTAGCTTTCATTTCAATCTTTCCCGGCACGTGTTCACACTCTTATCAGCCCGTAGATTTCTGACCTCATATTTTTGATGACAATTTGTTTTTTGACCCCTGATTGTTTGAACGTTGACGTCCTCAGAGGGGGACCACACTCGCTGCAAGACCGTGCTGACGTCCAAGGTCGGAGGCCTGATGGCGTTTGCTCAGAAGAGGAGCACCTGTATCGGCTGCAAAGCTGTGCTCAAGACAAACGGTGTGTGTGCGTGTGTGTGCGTGTGTGTGCGTGTGTGTGTGTGTGTGTGCAACAAGCGGTTTGTGACTATCGACTGCTGGGGTGATGTTTAGACTGAATAAGGGTTAAAAAAAGGCCTTTTTCGCACACTTTATTTGATACTGGTATCTGTCCAGAGAAACAACACAAATAACTTAACTGTGGGTCATGACTGTTCTATTTTAAAGAAATCTATTGTGAATTTTTTTTTTTTAAACATCCTGTCTTTTTGTCATAACTTTGTCCCATGAATTTGATATGAAATTAAGTTTCCTACATAAATGACCCCCCATACCCACAAAAATGTCCCAATTAGAATAAAATACAAAGACATGCCAAATAGTGAAATAAAATATTTGCGGGATTGTGATCAGTGTTAGGATGTGATGAAATTGTGCATTTTGAATTCATAACCCTAACCCTAAAACTTCAATAACCATCGGACAGTATTTCTTTACATAAATACTATATTTTTGTTTTCTTTTTAGAGTGTTTCATCTCGAGACACTGTTTTTATGACAAAGACGGTAACAATACATATCATGCCATGTGTCTTTGCAGCGGCTGTATGCGATTTCTGTAAAAAGAAGGAGTCTGAGCTCTACCAAAAAGAGGTAAGCCAAAAGATTTAGTCCTTTCCAGGCCGATGTGAAGCAAATCAAAGGCTGTGAAAACAGAGGCTTTTCAGTGCTCAGGAAGTCGATAAATAGAATTTGAGCTAAAATGAATCGAGTTATTATCAAATCAAATTTAGTATCATTATTGCTAACTTGTGGGCTGATGTTAGCCTGAGAACCTGGACTCAAAGTGTTTTATCTGTTTCCGGTGAAATGTCAAAGTCCGCCGGATCTTTTTTTATTTAGCCCTTATGTGTTTTTTTTTTAACTTTTTAACAACAGATCCTTCATCTCAACACACTGGAGGAGCGATTCTCCCGCCTGTGGACTCAATGCCAGCGGTGTCAGGGCTCCCTGCATGAGGACGTTCTTTGTACAAGGTACGTGAGTGTGTTTACACGAGATGGTGTCGAGCCAAACACGGGGCCTGTACCGACTCTGTCGCTCCTCCGACCCACAGCCGGGACTGTCCCATCTTCTACATGAGGAAGAAGGTTCAGAAAGACCTGGACGATCAGAGCAAGCTGATGGCCCGGTTTGGGTGGTGAGGAGGCGATCCTGAGCTCCTGACACTGGACTCCTGGTCATCACTGTGTGCCGCCTTTTGTAAAAAAAACACACTTGTACCTCTGACAATTGCCATATATTTCTTTTATGAATGATGTCACTAGTTTGTTTTTGTAAAATAAAATAATGAACACCCAGTTGTTTCCTCTTGTGTTGCACATCTGCTAAAATTATAGTTTATTCAAAGGATGTGAGATGCTACGCCGGGAGTTCGAGGTTTGAATTTGGTCGGCCCATTAGGGAGAAAAAACAATCTGGTGGAGAAGTGTCTGGTAAGCCTTTAAAAACCTTTAAAAACATAGTGTTGGATCGAATAGAAATGTACCACGCTTACTTCACGTTTTAAGTGAATGCTTTTAATGTTCTCTATTTTTGTAACTAAAAATACAAATATCCTTTCGATGCCCTTTGACACACTGTAAACTCAGATTTAAGAGGGGCTTGACAGACTTCCTCCGTAGAGAAGTTGTTCTTTTTTTTAGCCAATCAAGTCCCACAAAGGATTCAAACTCACATGAGGATACCCTGGGTTGACCGAGTTAAAACCATGGGTTAATCAAGTTTGAACCCTGGGTTAACAGACATTAAATCCTGGTTTCGTGCTGAAAGCAAATAATGGATCAAAAAAGTAGAAAAGTTTGCAAAGCTTTAAAAAAAAAAAAGTTTAGGGAAATGATCAAAGAAGATGAATAATGCTATAAAACTGGTCTCTGATTTGGATATTGAGTCTGATCTGATAACATGCAGTGTGAGAGCTGGTGTGTCTGTGTGTCACGTGCACTGTTGCCGGCAGGGGCTGAAACATCTAATTTAATAAAAGTCAAACAGTGACTGAAAACTTGAAGATGTGAATGTGTCCGGATCTAAATTGTCACCTGGGGCCAGACGTATAAACTCCAGGGTATGAAAAGAAAAAAGGTACCCTGTATATTGTACTTTAAAGATAAAAAAAACCCTACCATCCAGCTGGATACAGACTGGCATATTAAATGATCACTAACTTTGTGAAGCTAGATTTGGGGGAAAAAAAGCACCGAGTGGCTTGAATTTCCTAAACTTTAATCTGCCAAAAAAAAAAAGCTCAAAATTTAAACATGAAAAAGTGCCACTGAAATACTTTTACAAACCACTTCAGTTAAATGTAATGGGAACTTCAAACAGCACGTTTTGGCCATGCTAACGTTTAAAAGTGTTTCAAGGTCACACTTAAAAAGTGCTTGTCTGACAAAAAAACAAAAACCTTTCCTTTTCACTCTATGAAGCATAACTATTAGAGAAGTTGAAATAGTAAAGCAGTGATTCTTCACAGAATGAAGGGCCTGTAGTTTTAATCTGTGAGTAGGAGTTTATAGCTGATTAGTTTATCTGGTTATACAAAATGTTAATTATCCCAAAGAAAAATATACACCTTTCTTCTTCAGCTCCTGTTCAGACTTTAATTGAATTGAAGTAGAAGGAGCGTGTAGGACAGGCTTATCCATCTGGCCCCAGACAGCAGCCAATCACTTCACACAACTAGGTTAGTCTTTGAATCGTGAAAGAGACTAGATTCCTGAGTTAAACTTGAACATGGTATGAACAGAACCTGGAAGAAAAACCAAAGTGCACCTTTAAAAGGCCGGAATACAATGCGTTAATAACATATGGTGGGAAAAAAACATCCACATTACAGATCGCGTTTCAACCCCCAAAGGCCACTTCTTAGATTTTTGTAGCAAACTATGTCGACGGCGAAACGAAAAAATGATCCGAGGGGACGACGGCGATCTCGGCTTCAGATGCGAACGTGTCAGCTGACGCGTGCAAAGTGCAGGAACACCACACCTGAGACTTTGACCTACAGAAGTCAAACGCAGAAAGAACGAAAACAGGAAGTTGGAAGAAAATTAAAAAACAGTTTTTACAAATGCTGCTATTAAACCAAAAAGCACTGCAGTTTCTACTTGACAGAATTCACAGCAGCACATGAACTTTGCACACCGAATGACTGCGTGGCGAGCCTGGGTTTCTAAACTGCAATCGGACAGCAGGAAACTGATGGTGCTTCCTGGAGCTGCGCTGGACATCTGAGGTGACAGGAGGTGCAGCGTGGGGGAGGAGGCGGGGACACAAGTGCTGCGTTAGTGGTTTGCTATAGGACTGTACAACGTCTCTGCGTGTTTTTCTTGCTCTTCTTGTTGCTGCGGTTGGTCTCCTTGTATTTTCTGATCTCCCGTACCAGTGAATAGAAAGCTTCTTCGACGCCCTGCGCACGGAGCAGAAAGCAGCGGTTATACGAGAAACGCTGCGATGGGGCGAAACTTTGCGTTACCGTTTCCTCGCAGCACCTGTCTGGTTTTGGCGGACGTCTCGACGAACGGCACGCCGTAGCTCCTCGCCAGCTCCTGGGCCTGTCGGGTCTCCACCGAGCGGGAACTCAAATCACTCTTGTTGCCCACGAGCACCATGGGAACACTGTCACTGTCCTTCACCCTGTTGATCTGCTCTCTGAGGAAGACCAAGTGCAGTTTAGTGAGCGCCGAACTCTTCGAATACACCGATTTGTCGTCATCTCAGGACGGTGGATGGCCGAGCTGACGACACGTTGGGCGCAAAGACTCGCGCTGACACTTCACCACACCCATGGCGCTGAGCGCTCCGATGTCTTCCGAACATCACACTATTACTCTGTCCAGGCCTTCTAACATGAGAAAGGCGCTCAGATAATGTTAGACTTTACATGTAAATGAAACTCAGGCGCTGGTTATTAACCAGATGGAACCAGATAGACAAAGATTGTGTCCAGCAGGGAATGCAGATTTCTAACTGACTGATCAGGTGATGAACATATGAAAAAAATCTTGTCGTCGACACGCTGACGTCATTAGCTCTCCGAAAGGCTGACACACGCATGTAGATCCAGCGGCCAGAATCAGGCAATGCTTTACACGGACCGAACTTAAACAGAGACGCCTGCAGGAAATCTGATTCACGGTTCAGTCGCTCACCTGACGCTATCAGTTGAGTCCATAGAACTACCGGTACGTAGCGACTGTAGCGCACGGCTGCTCAGGAAGAGCAACACAGAATATCAAAAAAAGGCTGAATCACACAAGAAACGTGACAGGTTTTTTTTCCCCTGGAAAAACGAAAATGGAGCCGAGACTTTAGAATAAGTTCCTGTTAACTTCATATGTCGTGGTGAGGTTTCTCCGTCACTCTAGTTGCTGTGCAGTCATGGACAAAAGTTTTGAGAATGACACAACCATAGAAACATCTGGCTAACACCTAAAAACCCTGAGGGAACAGACTTTGTGAAAGTGTCATTCTCAAAACTGTTGGTCATGACTGTAATTTAAAACACAGTAAAAATTGTCAGCTCCTCGGGAAAGAAGTCCAGCAGCAGCGCCAGGCACAAGCTGAGTACGGCTGCATCCCGGGACTCCTGTTTTAAATCTATTTAATGGCAAACATGCATATTTATGAAGTTCTAAATATAACCCGACAGACCCTTTAGGACTTGGAAACCGAATTCCTGACAACACGGTAATGCCTCGGACACACAATGTCGGATAAAAACGGACGGGCCACTGAAAATGGCGCGTCAACTCTGAGAATCCAAGCTTACGGCCTCCGACAGTGACCCGACTCCATGTCTTCTTCTTCTACTGAGCCATCTGAAAGATGGCATTTTTCAAAACTTCCTGGCATTAAATTCAAGACAAATCAGGGACACACAAATGCTGACAAATACACGGACCCGTTCCACTACACCGTCTCTAAGACTGGAACGCATCGATTATATTCAAGTATCAATAATTTAGCGAATTCTTGCTTTATTTCAGTGGTTCAACACATCTAACCTCAGGGCACTAATGAGTAGAAGCTGTTATTTAAATCTTTGATATTTCTGTGCAACACAAAAATAGTTCAGAAATACACAAGGCCTTCCGGCAACACTACAAAAACATAAAATAAAGCGACACAGGATTCAAATCCCAGAAAAAAGGAAACGCTTTTATGAATAGTTTAAAAATCTGCTGCACACTTTATTGCCTCCTTTTTTTATCTTGATTTTACATAAGACCTTTTAAGTCTGAGACAAGCTTGTGTTTGTGCTTGTTTGCAGCTGCCACGGTCAGTGGCTTCCCACGTCGAGGCTATTATATATGGGCTGCGTCACTAAAAAATGATGTCCTTTAAAGTGCATCACAAGCAATTCTGTAGCCTTAAATCAAATAAATAAGACTTCATTTTTCCTGAACAGAAACTTTTGCGACCGACTGAATGTGAGCAGCCTGTGCACTGTTTTCTTCAGATGAGTTTGAATTCTACCACGCAGCCGGACCCTCAAACGTGCTCTGAAATCCCTCAACAAGGGTTAGCGGGGTCGATAGGACGACCCTCGCGTCTTCACGTCGCTCTCCAGCATGAAAGCTCGCTGTACCTGTAGAGGTGGACGTCCTCGAAGGACTTGGTGTTGTTGATGGCAAACACACAGAGAAAGCCCTCCCCTGTCCTCATATACTGGTCTCTCATGGCGCTGTACTCCTCCTGCCCGGCAGTGTCCAGGATGTCCAACAGACACGTCTCTCCGTCAATGACCACCTGCTTTCTGTAAGAGTCCTGGAACACAGCGGAGCCCATTTCAGCGGGGAAACGTGACGACGGACGGATATTATTTGTCATTAGGGCTTCCAAAGTAAGCAGAAACATCAAGAAAATTTGGATGTTTGTTCCCCTAAAACTAAACGGGCAGGGATATTTGGAACCGACGTAAACAATAAATCAAAAAGAAAAGTCGGCACTAAGTTTCAGAGGTCTACACTAATATGGAAAAAGTAGATTTGGCACTTTTCCTTTGCATCCGGCAGTAGAATGTCAAAATGAAGCACAGGAAGATTAGAAAAGTACACATTTGCAATAATATACACTTTCCTACTTTTGTTTGGCTTTACAAATGGAAGCCTGTATGATAAAACCCATGAAATCTCTCCGACGTTCGTTAGACCGGGAACCTCATCCGTCGTGCATTTCGGCACCAGCCGAACACTTGGACATGTGGCTTCCAGGCAGGAACGGATGCGTCACAGACGCTGATTAATTTGCCTCAACTCTTGTTTTCTTGCACAACACAGTTGAATCTTGACACGGTCTTCTTGTCTCGGCGACTGGACCCGAAGACGCCTCCACCCTCGGCCGAGGGGCTCTTCAGAACTTCTTGTCTTGGCCACCGGACTTGAATTTCTTCACTGGAAGACGTCTCGGCCCTCGGCTCTGAAGAAGAAGTAGTTCTGAGGAAGCCTCTGGGATGAGGAGCGAAGCATCTCCCGTGAAGAAATCAAAGTCCAGTCACCAAGACAAGAAGATTTCGACAAAAATTCACTGTGACCAGGACGGCCAAGAACCTCCACAGACACCACAGGTGAACTTTGGGCAGGAACACTAGAAGGTAAAAGTCCTCAGAGAGAAACGGTGACATCGGTGAGACCCGACGGAGAACCTCAAGCCTGAACTCACCTCGATTGTCGGGTCATATTCATCCACAAAGTGGTTTTGGATGAGCTGGATGGTGAGTGCGCTCTTCCCCACGCCTCCCGCTCCCACCACCACAAGTTTGTACTCCGTCATGGCTGTGAATTGGGATCAGCAGACTTGTAAAAACACGCCACGCCACGCCGGTCAGACGGCGCCCCGCCGTGACCCGCAGGTCAAAATGCCAAAGTCTCTCATTGACCGTCTTCCTCCGCCGACATGGCGATGACTGACCCAGATTTAAGGTTACAATCCGCTGACGGCGCTTATCTTAAGAGTCGACACTTTATCACGGTTACCGTAACAACTTAAAATAAGGCTAAAAAAACAGTAAAACCCCTTACCTCGTGCGAGTGTGTTGAATATTAGCCGTATCGATTTTAGCCCACTTTACGCATGCATAAATGACATTAGCCTGCTACATAACGTTAGCCTCGGGCGACTTCCTTCATCAAAACACTTGCAGAAAAAAAGCCTGCGAGCGTTATTTGGAGTAAAACTATATCGTGGGAATCCAAAAAAGTAACTAAGAAACCAGTCATGCAATTGTGATCTCAGTCTTTGAAATAAATAAATGTGTTAAATTGACGCCAGTTCTCATTCAGCCTCCATTGTGGTTCATTCTAGCAAGTAGAGCGTTATCGCGTTAATCCCTCGCTCAGCCAATGAGAAGCCAGAAAACGGACTGACGTAACAACGGTGTAATCACAGGCCAAATTAGATACGAGGCCCCGCCCATCGAAGCCAAACCAGCCACTCACAGATAAGATAGTCCTCAGGGGGCGTGGCTTCCGAGAAAGCCGAGCTCTTCATCCGCGTCCAGACGCTTGTCATAGCTTGCGATCAAATGGTTCAAATACTTTCAGAAACCATAAAGTACGGTGTCATCCGAGCTTTGCAGCACTATTCTTTCATTCCAATGTATTTACATACCGAGCAACAGGACAAAAAGAAACCCAAAAGGCGTTAAAGTACTTTTTGTTGTTTCACGCTGAGGTTCACCTTTGTATTTAACATATCAAGAGTATCAAGAGTGCTCAAAATATCACAACTTAGAATGCATTTTGTTTTTATTTGATTATTCACTGCAAAATAATCCAATTATTTGAAGTGAAAACCAGTTGGCGATTAGTCAAGGCCAATAATAACCACCTGGGCATGAAGTCTTGGAGAACGGCTTGTATCTACTGTCCTCTAGTGGCCACAGGTGCGTCCTGCTCCAAATACATGTGGCATTAAACCCTGAAAAGTGAAGGTGGATCAGACCAAGGAAATAAAACAATAAAACACCAACACAGGCCACATTAGTCGAAGATAACATTGACATGAAAAGAGAAGCGAGCTGTATATCATTACTGCGATGCAGATGTAAAATAGCTGTCTCTCTCTCTCTCTCTCTCTCTCTCTCTCTCTCTCTCTCTCTCTCTCTCACACACACACACACACACACACACACACACACACACACACACACACACTGGCCCATCATCCTCTCTTTGTGGTGGCGTCCGTGCTTCTGCCTCACTCTCCAACTGAGTGCATCTGCTCACTGATCTAATCTTTGCCTTAAATCACAGAGATAATCCGGCATCCATCTGTCCTGAGAGAAGCAGAGAGAAATGGAGAAAACCAACATTGGCATCATAGTATGAAATAAATGAATGAATGAATGAATCGACAACCGCTTATTGCGTCACAAAGCTCTTTGGCTGACAAATCCTGCTGATTATCCTGACATAGACACAATTTAAATGGTTGCTTTAAATTTTATTGTACACGAGGAATTCTCACATATACTTATTTTATACATAGAATATGTTGACCATTTTTGCATGTTTGTATAGTATCTTATTTCGATTTCTTTTCTTTTTACAGAATCCCACCAAGTAGCCACACGTTTTATTTCAAAGGAGGAGGACAACATTGGTACAGCCATGAAATGAGACAAAGATTAAACTTGATTCAAATACACTGATACGACACTGACAAATGAAAAATCTCACGGGAATAATCGTTCATGTCTTAAAGACAACCCCCACCCCGCCCAAAGTAAAAGCGGATTTAGCGTAGTCGCGTTCAAAATAAACCACAAATCATTCGTAACATTCCAGCCTTGTGCTCTGTTTCTCGGAAAGGTGACCTCTACAGTTTCAAGATAGGTCTAAAAAAGAGCGCGCATCAGAACGCCGAACAGAAATGTTTTTTTATGCTTTTTCTTTTTCTGTGTGTGTAAAAACACGTTTCATGTCTGAGACTGTCGCCTTAGTCACTGCATATACAGGTGTGGCGTTTGCCTCCTGAGTGCGATGCTTCTGTCCGGTCGCAAAAGCTCTTCTTGCCCGACCACGACATCAGCTGTCAGTGCACAGGGACCATGGGAGCGCTGCTTTTCAGGGGCGTTACAGGGGATTGATATTGCTGGCTGTGTTTATTAAATTATAATACATCTATTGCTAATAAATGTGGATAGAATCTTGCTAAACCCGCCTTACCATGTGCACCGTGGGTGCACTTCACACCTACGGTCATGTAGATACCAAATAGTGTGCCACCACTCCCTCTGCGGACGGTGCCCTCGCGTGCGCCTGCATGAAACGGACTCAAACTGTGTATGTGTGTGAAAGGAGTGGAGGGATGGCGGGTTAGTGCACTGCTGTGCTCATTAAAACATGCTCACCGCACAATATTTCAGCACCTGCACCCAACACGACGGAACACACGGTGTCACACACAAACACACATGACGCTAAGAGCTCCGACACACTGATTCCGACATGACTGTCGCACAGGAGACGGCACAGAGACTGAAAGTGAACAAGATGGAAGACGGACAACATCCTGTTGAACATCGAGAGGAAGACGGACGACAGGAGGCGGCTGAAGAGACGTGGAAAAGGCTGCGCATGTTAACTTTTGTTCTGCACTGCTTAGCCAGTGAAACAGTTGCTATCACACTCGACTTGTCAGTCCAGCCTTGCTGATGGAAGCAAGCCTGCACGCAAGCAAACACACACACATACCCACACAGACGTACACACACACACACACACATACACAGCGAATGATGAGTCTAACTTGTCGGATGATTACTCTTCCTATGTGCCTTGTGACCCGTGAGCCATGCTGGGCTTGGCCTACTTAGGTCAGACTCAGGTGAGATTTTGCTAGACTCCACAACACTGCAAACCTCACACACACAAACCCACACGTACACACACAAAAGGGAGAACTGTTGTAATAACGGCTCTACACACATACACAGAATGACGGAACAGAGAAGCACCTTTTCCTTCTTTGACGGTGAAGTTGAAAAAACCGTCACTGAGGGCTTTGAGCACAACGTTCTCACTGAATAAACCTGCCCAGGTCAAGGGTCACACGCAAACGCTGATTTGGAAACATCGTATTGCTGCGTCAATGGTTATTTCACATGTCGCTTAACACTGTACGGAGGAGATGATCTCATTCATGACCATGGTCGAGGTTTAATTTCATCAGCGACACCTGTGCATTTGTAAATTTGAACATTGTTCAAAAGTTTTGCATTTAAAAACCCAAAGGGGTGCCATTCCCAGATAAAGAAGAAAAAGAAAAAAAAACTATGCAGCTTTACATAAAAATTTAAATACAACACAGTGCCAGTGGCTTGATACAGTTGCTGTATAGGCAAAAAGTCTGCCACCACACACACACACACACACACACACACACACACACACACACACACACACACACACACACACACACACACACAGGTTTCCCCGGAGGTGTCACGGAAACTGAACTCCTGACAAATCAGAAGAGCTCGGTTTTAGGTAGCATGTCTCGTTGATGACTTCTTTGAAAATGAATGCTAGCTGTTTTTATGTACACTGCTAAGTCAAGCACTGACGCACACACACACACGCACACACACACACACACACACACACACACACACACACACACACACACACACACACACACACACACACCCAAGGAATGAATCCGGTGCATACTCTCAATATGTGCAATTGTAAATATTGTATGAAAGCACACAACAAGTCCATTCGGTGACTCTCTAAACGCCTTCCAGACAACAATCTTCCTCTAGTGTTTTCGTTTGTTTTCCACTTAAAATGGCCGTCTTGTCAGTCTTCCTTCTATGTCAGCTCCCTCACTTCTTCGCCCCCGTACATGAAAGAATTGTGTCCAGGCGGCTGCACGTATTCCTCGGATTTATCCCAGTCCGTCACCCATCCGGCCCCGGCTCCGCCTCCTCCTCCGCCGTTCGAACCGACCGCCTGCCGGCTCATGGCGCCGTACTGGCCGCCTCCGCGGTAGAGATCCTCCGTCTCATTGGCCAGTTCGTCCTCGTCGATGATGCCGCACTTCTCCTCGCTGGTGTCCTCTATGTCGGCCCACGGCTGCTTTTCTCCCGACGCAAAGAGTCCTGGGCAGAAATGAGAAACCGTTAGATCTTATCTTTTTGTATTTCATTCGAACACGACGGTGGTGTTTTTGGCGAGTTGTACCGTAGAAAATGACCCCGCCGTAGTGAACAAGAGAAGCTATGAGGAAGACATACTGCCATTCCTCACGTGTCTGAAAAAGTCCACCAAGATGAGTAAAAAGCAATGTTCACAACAGAAACATGTTGCCATTTGGACATAGAGACACAGGGAAGTTGCTCACCTTGTGCTTGGTCATTGCTCCGACTATGAGAGGACACACCATTCCTGATAGCGTCCCCACGCCATTTGAAATGCCCATTAAAATGCTGGCGTATCGTGGCGCGATGTCCAAGTGGTTGACATTAAACCCTGAGAGCGGGAACGGAGACGGAGAGCAGCGTCATCTCTTTTCCTATCAGCTCCCAACGTCCCAACGCTCGACATTTCCTCTTTATTTTCGAAACGTAAATGCATTCTAACACAGAAACCAGGATACCAGCCTAGACGTTTCGTCATCGATGTTGGACATGAATTTATCACTCATGTTAAAATAGGGACGTGTCACGTCTTTGTCAACTCTGAACTTCAGTTTTCGTGCTTCTTTTAGTTTTGACTCTTTTTTTTTTATTGCATTTCTGTAATATAACAAAGTTTATTTTCTCGTTCTTTGAGTATCTTCACATCCAGGCGCTCTGTTAGCTGATCGGACAATTCTCCGCTCCATCCTCTCGTGTTCGTTTTGTTTTTTATCCTTTCCTTATTGGACCATTGTTTTGTATTTTGACCAATTTACTGGTGTTTTAGCACAAGTTCAACAACCTCAGAATCATATTTATAATTTTTCTCTATTAAATTTCTACCAGCTTGGTTTTAAAGCGTTGGATAAAAGCGTCTGCCAATGACTGTGATGTAATGCAATGTAAAGGGTTTGGCCTGTGTTTAATGGACGTGTGCTGCATTACAAGACTTTTCCATGTTTCATTGTTTGGTTTGACCACTTCTCCCTGGCATTCTTGGCAAAGTCAGGCCTGTCATTCATTTCAAACAGCCCCAAAGTGTTTGAACGTCTCTCACCTGAAATAGCAAAACCGCTGAAGCCGACCGCGAGGACCAAGAAGGAAATGGCGATGCCTTTGGTGTGAGAGTAGCCCACAACCAGCAGCAGAGTGGCCTCCATTCCGAAGCCTGAAACAGTCCAAATGAACACATTTAAAAAAGAAAACAACAACCCTTGACAAAACAAGAGCGTGGCTTCTTCTTTGATAACTGGCACGTGGTGAATAGTGCTTTATATTTCAATATGATGTTATAATTGGTATCATATCCACTGATTTATACAGGAGAGAATGGTATTGCGCAAACATCTTAACATCATGCCAAAACAAATGCCTGCCAAGTGTTTGTCGGGGATGATGACCGTTGCTCTTGGTTTCCCGAGATTATCCGAAACATGAAATATATGCACAAGTCACCTTTCACATTGAAAGGTGATTCACAAGATTCATCACACGTACAGTATCACGGACTGTGAGATCGATTTCATGCCGGCTACACGTTAATACGAAGGTTTCTGACAGTCTTTAATGAGCTTCTGCAGATACAAAAACCTGATTAAATAATCAAATAAATGATAATAGAACAAAAAAGTTTCCTCTGTGCGCAGGCGTGGTCACGCTATGACACTTTGTGCCATGAACATGTCACAATTTAATATCAAAATATCCCAAACCAAAGATAGTGATGCAACTTCACTCGTTCCAGATGTGTAAATGCCTACGGCAGGGGTGGCAAACTTTTTGGCTCAGGGGCCGCATTGACTTTTAAAATTTGACAGACGGGCCGGGTCAGCACATGATACGATACGTGTAAAAAGAAAAAAAAAAATTGCATTTGATAACTGTACATATCAGATTCGTCTGACATTTGTTTGAATGTTGTCTGACATTTGCTTGAAAATAAAACCTGCTTGGTTTTAATGGCTCTGACGTTTGCTTCATGCACAAACCGGTTTTTCCCTTGTAGCTTCACGTCCGGCTCACTTGTGTATCAGGATGTCCACAGTAAAGGCTAAATCTCAAAGCAAATCGGTGTCATTCAGCTCAGGAAAATACTCAAGTGTTCTCAAGTAGCTCCAAAAATGAAATAATCTCCCGTTTGAGCTCCCACATTCATTGATCCAATCATTCAAACATTCCCATCAAGTATGAAGTCTGCACCGATCTTTGGCGGGCCGGATTAAAATGACCGACGGGCCAGATGTGGCCCGCGGGCCGTAGTTTGCCGCCTCCTGGCCTACGGTATAAACAGTTGGTTAAAATGGATCTCTGTCACATGTGCTTGAGGTCAGATATGTTACACTTTAAATGGCCTCCATTTATGTAGTGCTTTCTCACCTTGCAGTTTCAAAGCACTTTACACTACACAGCATGTGTGTGTGTGTGTGTGTGTGTGTGTGGGTGTGTGTGTGTGTGTGTGTGTGTGTGAACCCTGAACCCCGGATGGCTAAACAGGACTGAACAGGGTGTCTTGCACTTCCTAATGCTAACAGGAGGAGCCCGGATTTGAACCGGCAACCTTGGGATTGCAGGGACGCTCGCTCTGCCAACTGAGACGTCAGACACATGTGCTTCTCATTTTTGGAAAAAAGAAATATGAACTTCGGGCAGGTAAATGTTTGACAACAAATTAAAATGAGCTTTTTCTTTCACCGTCTTTTCCCACTCTCTCCCTTGCTCTTTCCCCTTAGTGATATTCGATGCTCGAAAAAGGTCGCGCTCGTACCTCCACAGTTCATGAGCTTCCTGACGTTGGTGGTGGACATCAGGTTGTGGGTTCTGAGATAGTCTGCCAACTGGCCTCCGACGGGGACGATGATTGTCATCACCAGATGGGGCAGAGCCGACACCATGCCCACCTGACACAGAAAACACTGAGGTGTATATTCACGTCTTTTATCTATTGTAACACTGTGGACTTTTTCTTTAGATTCGGGTGAAATGACTAATGCATGAGGTTTAAGTCCGATGGACGGTCAATAAAAATTGGCTTCAACCGAAATGTAAAAAAACTCCAAAAATGAAAACTCAGTGTCATGATGAAGCTTTTTTAATTATCTCCTGTCGTTTCACATTTCATTTTCTTCAGAGCCACTGAAGTTTACCAATATCAAATTAGTAAAAGTAAAGCGAAAAGGCACCCGAGCAGATCAGATCTGGTTTCACTGTTAACATCAGCACCAGATCATGTGCCTCCTGTCCTGATCACACGCCGGCTTTCTATCGCTCTGTCCGTCTCTCTTGCAAACCTTTCTACCGCAACCGGTCGAGCCCGAGGGCCGCCCACCGCCGCCGAGCCGGATCTGACCAGGGTTTCTGCTCGGTAAAGTGTTTTCTTGCCAATTGCTTGTCCAGGAGGGACCGTCGGGTTTCCTTGGATCATTTTAAGAGCGTGCGCTGTCAGTAAAGTGACGAGAGACAACTGTGTCGCGATATGTCGCTACAGCAATAAAACCTGGCTCGACTCAACTCATATCGGAGTCTGAAAATCCAGACATGAATGGACGACTCAATAAAGAGATCTAAAAAGCTTTGTCCGTGGCTGCTCAGCTTGAGCCTCGTGCACGTTGAAGTGCGTGCCGGCTGAGGCTGCGCGCTGGAACAACGTAGATCTGCAGATATCGTGAGTTCACACTGATCGGGTCACGCGACGCGAGAGCTAAGTGTGTGAGAGAAGTCAGGATGGCATGCTGAGATTCCCGAGAAACTCCTGGTTGTTTGATGGATTTAAGGAAATAAAATAGAAAAAAAATGAAAATATTTGCCCCAGCCTTCTACCAGCCAGGGCACATTCAAACATGACCAAATAGTCCATTTGGGGATATTTGTCCTTTTAAAATGTCTACATGAACTTAAAACATGATCATTAGAGCAGCTTCACTTGAGACAATTTAGAAAAAACAACCAAAAACATAAACACTGACTGAGGATTCTCACCTTGCTGATCTCAAAGCCAAAAACCTCCTCAAAGTAGGCCGGCTGGCTGATGAGCAGCAGGTAGAAGGTCCAGCTCCTGCAGAAGTTTGCCACAATGATGGCGTAGACGGGCATGGATGTGAAGAAATGTCGCCATGGTGTTTTGAATTTCTGCCACCAAAAATAATGAGAAATTCATTGAAGTATGAGTAAATACATGTGTATTTCAGGCTCAGTTGGAGATGGACGGGTGTTTGGCTTCGTTTTAGTCCACCGCTTTTCATCGCTATAAATGCACAAATGATTTTATGGCACCGTACATGGAGAGGATTCAGAAACGTCGCCGACTCTCCAATGGCATCCTCGATGTACTTCCTCTCCTCTGGTGTGATGGTGGGATGGGCTGCCGGGCTTTCGTACGACACCAGGATCCAGAACAAATACCAGAATATCCCGAAGCTACCTGGAAGAGTCAACGGGCGGAGTAATGAGAGGGAAAGTAAATGAAACACACGAGCATACACACACACACCGGTTCAACATCTACCCTTTTGGGCTGCTGCAGATAATTCAGAAAGACTAGTCTTCACGTGAGGACTCGGGACTTTACAGAAGAGCTTCATGTGAAGCTCCAGTGTCAAAATGTTGCAAGCATCGTGCTGGGAGTGAGTGCCTGTAACTCACACAATCTAAAATAAATAGGATCTTCAAATAATCTTAACATATCATGGCTGCCTGACAAATTTAGTACATATACATACACATGTAGATGATAATATATCTCTATATAGATACTGTATATATGTCTATAGATAGATAGATTAGATACAAATTAACAAGGAAAAATGGTTTCTCATTGTTGAAATTCCAACAATAGTTGATATTTCAAAAATACTCTTAGGCAGACATACTGTCTATATGTATATATACATATATATGTATATAATACCCAGCACTAGTTAGGACACACATGACTGCACAGGCAGCTGGTTGGTAGGAACCACTGCGTTACTAACCATAGACATAGAATACAGAAGGCCACCCAGTGTATTGCACGAGTATCCCGGCTAAAGGCATGGCGACCACCGCCCCTGCATAGGATCCTGCGGAAAGAACATGTTTTTCTGTTTACGCTTTGTATAATATCTTTACACAGACGGGTTATCATGATTATAGGGTCATACCTTTACTGCTCGCATATAATTTATACCCCTACAATATGCAACTAACTGCTATCTACGCCTATCTTGACAAATTTCAAATGGAAAATAAAATTAAAAAAAAAAAAAAAAAAAAAAAAATTTGTGAACTAATAGCAGAAAATGTTATTTCATTATGTACCTCTGATGTTTGGCATCACATTGCATACTGGAACCGGAAGTTGCCGAAGTCAATAACGGGAATGACGTAAAAGCAAAACCACCACTTGCATCTGGCAACTAAAACATGGATCCTCAGCTCAAGTTCTTAGTATTGCAATCTTGAAGGCGATTCTTAATCCGTCCATCAGGTTGAAGCCCGCACAGCTCCTCCAAATTCCTCTCTTAATTCTAAATTCTCCATCGGAAGTGGAGATTTTAACGTTTTGATATATATCGTAAAAAACTTTACCACAAAAGGCTGTCGTGGCTAATCGACTCCTCTCCAAAGGAGGAGCCCACTTGGCCCAGATCCCATGGCAGGCCGGGTACGACACACCCTGGAGGTAAAGTACATGCGCATGACTAGGTCGTGCCATTTGCCCGTACAGGCACACAACACCGTGCACACACACACACACACACACACGACGGACATACTGTACCTCGACGAGGCCCTGACATATCCTGACCAGTATGACGCAGCTATAATGGCAGCGAGCGGCAGACGGGATCAGCATGTTGAGGGTGGACGTGGCCACTATGGCGAAGCCAAACACTCTTTAACAAATGGACGACAAACAAATCACACATTGTGGCAAATCACAAAATTTAGATTCAATTCATACGTATGATATATATATATATATATATATATATATATATATATATATATATATATATATATATATATATACATATACATATATACATATACATATATACATATTCTTCTCCTTTGGCCTTTTCTCCACAGGGTCTCCATAGTGAATCCACCTTCTCCATCTCACCCTGTTCTCTGGACCCTCCTCTCTCACACCAACTACCTTCAAGTCCTCTTTCACAGCGTCCATCCATCTTCTCTTTGGTCTTCCTCTAGACCTCCAATCCCGGCATCCGTCCACCAATATATTCACTATATTCACGATACATTCAATATATTCGCTTCCCTGACCTTCTCTCCATAACATCTACCGTGTGTCGTCCCTCTGATGGACTCATCCCTGATCCTCTCCGTCCTGGTCCCACCCAAAGAGAACCTCAACATCTTCATCTCTGCGACCTCCAGCTCTGCCTCCTGTCTTTTGGTCATTGTTACTGTTTGTAGACAAACAGCATGGCTGGTCTCACCACTGTCTAAGATGTGTGTGTGTGTGTATATGTATATATGTAGACACAAACACACACACACACATATATCAATATATAAATCTATGAACATTTATGAACAGTCTCTCAGTTATCTTGTATTAAACGATATATTGAGTATGTCTCTTTTCACATTTTGATAAAAAGAAAAATGAGACTGACATGATTGCATGAGTTGGGGAGTCAGTCGGAGTCCTGCCACCAGTGCAACACACTGCTTATTTTACATCTCACTACTGGCGACACACTTTAAGGGTTAATATGTCATGATGGGACTTAACCTGTTGAGTATTATATTGATTGAATACACATTTATATTCAGCAGATCACACAGGAAACTGCACTTTGATGCGGACAAACTCACCTGTTGGCTGCGAATTTTTGACATATAAACCCCCCCGGGATCTGTGTGACGATGTAGCCCCAGAAGAAGGAGCCGTGGATCATTCCCACCGTCTCGGGGTCCCAGGTGAATTGCGCTGCCTGGAGAGTTACATAAATTACAGCATCATATTATGACTTCAAATCGAGACGAATGGATGTACAGTTCACGATGTTCAGCGTCCGTCAGCGGGCCATCGGCAGCCCGCCTGGTGTTCAACCCTCCCAAATTCTCCCACACACTCTCCTTCTTATGTCCCTTCACTGGCTCCCGGTAGCCGACAGCGTCAAGTCCAAGACCCTGGTGCTCGTCTACCGGCCGGTGAATGAGACAACCCCATCTTATCTCCAGGATATGGTCCAGCCACACGTCCCCACCCGTCCCCTCTGATCTACCACCTCTGGGCGACCGTCCACCCGTCACTCAGAGCTCCGGCCGCAGGTCCGACCGGACTCGGCTCTTCTCAGTCTCGGCTCCTCGGTGGTGGAATGAACTCCCGAAAAAGGTCAGAACGGCGGGGTCGCTGCCCATCTTTCGCCATGATCTGAAAACATACCTCTTCACCAAGCACTACCCGACTAATCACACTTAGACCCCCCCCCACCCCCCACCCCTACCGAAAAAAAAAAAACAAAAAAAAAAACAAAGAAATGAATGTATGCATGTATACGGTTCTGAGATGGCTCTTTGGTTGACTGGTCACTTCTGACTGCAGACTACTGGTACTTTGGATCTTCGGTGACTGAATTGCACTTTTTGTAAGTCACTTTGGATAAAAGCGTCTGCCAAATGACTGGAATGTAATGTAATGTAATGTAATGAAATGTAATGTAATGTAATGTAATGTAATGAAATGTAATGTAATGTAATGCCATGATGGACCTCAGCAATGTCTGTCAATATGCATCAGGAAGAAAACGCTACGTTCATGGGAGTTCACAGGACAATTTAGCGAACAGAAAAGAAATCTTATTCCAAAGACTATAATTCTTTCTTAGCAAATATTTTCCATATTTTTCCCATATTTTTTTCAGTGAATAACATGTCGTAGCAATACTTCACTTCTGATCGAGTGCACCAGTGATCTTGGAAGGATTAATGGAGCCAACAGACAGATTAACATACAATAAAAAAGCTGTATGAAAAGAATGGGATCAATGAAGTTCCAATGAAGAACTGTGTTTCCTTTGAGAAAAACAAATCATGCCATTCAAATACTCCACAAAGTTATATCTTTATCTGAGGATAAACATGAATTAGGTTGTTTTCATGACATCATCATGAAACACATTTTGAAGGCATCGAACCTTAAGCCTCATACAAGACGGCGCTGTAATAGAGTCGACGGTAACGTCACACACCCAGAACGTTGCTGAAATAATAATTTATTCTTTATTAATCCCCATGGGGAAATAGGTTCTCTGCAATGAAGCCACGCTGGATGAACGGTGAGCACGAGGCTGCAGGAGGGCCGTCGAGGCTTCGGCGAGTTGCTCGACAACACGAGGAGCCTGGAGTTCGACCGGGAATGTTTGCTTCAAAAGATGATTGTTCTACCTCCTGCGCCACCAGATTAATGGCTCAATTTAATTAGAACCAACTCTGACTTTTAACAAAGAATGTCTGTGTTAAAAGTGGAATGTTTAACTATGTCATAATGTGGAATAATTTAACCGTAGCCTTTCCTGATAATATTCTGCTGTAATGGGACGTTAGCCTGTCTATTCTGAAGAGTGAAAAAAAACACGTGTCAGTAACATTGTGAGTGATTGAATCTTCTTTTAAAAGTCCTGTACGGAGTCACCCTCCTCATCAGGGACGACGCCTGTATTACAGAGTAAGAGTTTGGCGTTTCTCACCACGAGCACTTCCTTGTTGCCCTTGTAGACGGTGTGGTCGTTCACCATGCTGACGATGGCCACGCCCAGGTTGCAACGGATGCCGAAGGAAATGCAGAATCCCAGGCCGGACAGGATGGCGATGATGTACCTTCTCGGCAGGCCGAAGCAGGTGCAGTCGACAACCGGGAGCTCCTTCTCTTGCACCAGCTCGGGACGGCCCTCCGCCGACAGCTCGATGGTTTCTCCGTTGGGCTGCTGCTTCTCAATCAGCCTGGAAGGACACACGTCCTGAAAGTGAGCGCGATCGCAATGCCTTGCATTTTGGGGAAACGTCAAAAAAATGCTTGTGTCAGAATCGGGGGGCTTCGATCAACGGTCGGGGCGATCAATACACAAGAGTCATAGTAAACATGCTCCTGCTAAGTTACTTTTTGGTTAGTATTTACATTTCAGCTCCTTTCCCTTTAAAAAGAGATCTAGAGGCAGTGATCTGCAGGCCGACACAGGGACAAAAAACAAACCCAAAAAAAACAATAATATTGAATGCTCAGCTAATTCGGGATAGAAAAGGACAAAGTGCTAAAACACCAAGTGCTAAAACACGGTGGCTCGGTGACTTTGAGCTCATTCGGGAAGGGCATCGATGACTGGTGACTCAAGACTTTTTGGAGGACAAAAACATAAACAAGTAAAAAGCGCATCAGCTGTTTGAGAAATGGGCCACTAGTTTGTCGGGCGGAAGGACACCTCGCAGCAGCTGCACAAATAGACAGAGCATATTTTTAACTCTAATCGTTGAAAGGACAGACTCGAGGAATAAGCAAATGATCCGAAGGGTGTTTGTTTTATACAAACTGTTGAATTTTGTCATATTTGCAAGAAAATGGCTGCAAATCAGACACACGTTGTCTGAAACTCCAGAATATGGATGTCAAAGATCAAGAGAAAATCCTAAATGCCATAACTTTACTTTATGAACAGCATGAACAATAATCATAAAGCGAAAAAAAAAACTAAGAAAAAAAAAAATCAAGAGAAAAATAACATAAAAATCAATAAAAATGGGAACAAATTCAATTAATTTAAATTAAATTAGCCAGAAATCATCAGAACATCCCTTCAAAATATCCCTCAACAGGTTCCCCTTTTTTCCTGAAATGCAGCCTGTGGGACAGAATTTGACACAAGAAATGAAACATTTTACGGTGGTTTTAGCTCACAGCTGTGGTTTATCTCATAGCTATTATTTTATCCTTCCCATTTTCAAAAAGAGAGTGTTTGTGGTCTGTCAGCGCGCAGACACACACGTCCACGCAGAAGCACGCCTGAGTCAGCGCGTCCCTCCGAGTGGATGCAGCTGCCACCGGCCGAGGAGCTGAACCAGCCGGTCGTGCCAGCGCCCCCTCCTCGCAGCATCCTTTGGGACGCCGGGACCTGCTGCCACGCCGCTGATGCTCAAGATGTCCACTCTCTCAGACACGAACACGGGGTTTCGGTAGATTTGCCACCAGCCAGTACAATCTCCGAAGGCGCAAAGCTGCTTAAAGCAACGAGGGGTTCACATTGTCTGCAAGACATGTAATTGGTGACTAATTGTGATGAGAAACTCAAATTAAAGCATGTTTACATTTAAAAGGACTGGAATATATCATTGAAAAATAAGTTAAATATTATCGGAAAATTCAGGTTCATTTCTGGACTCTTTTTGTCATTACAATGGGGATATTTCATCTAAGCATGTCAGTGATGTTCAGCTTATTGTGTTATTTTAGGCTTTAAATTTATACAAAAAGCTGTTTTTGTTAAATGGCGGGTGTCATCATTTTCCACAGGACTCAGAGACGCAAGGGGAGCGGCCATCTGTGTCTTACAACCTCCAAACTCATGGCACCACCACCCACTGTGAAACACACACACATACACACACACACACACACACACACACACACACACACAGATACAGGTACCCTCAGTTCCCACAGTTCCAATTGTGTATATGTTGTCTCATCGTGAGCGTGTTTGAATTCACATCAAGGTGCAGTCATGTTACCACTGGGATGATCCAGTTAGTCATTGAGCTGGAGAATTTACACACAGGAACACTCGCTGCCAGGATTCAGCCCATCTAACAAGTATCAGTGTATTTCTAGATAAATGCAACAGCCAATTCAATGTAAACAAATGTTTGATGCATTTCAAGCACTTTTTCTTTCAAAGCACACGTCTAAGCCAAAGACTCCTGCTTAAAATAGGCTGCAAGGTAACTTGTTAACAAACACACACACACACACACACACACACACACACACACACACACACACACACACACACACACACACACACACACACACACACACACACACACACACACACACACACACACACACACACACACACACACAAACACACACACACACACACACACACACACACACACACACGTACATACACACACGTACACACACGCACACACACTCCACAAGACAAGTCCGATCCTGACGCTTGTTCATTATTGATGTGTTTTTGGGTGAGATAAATAATTCACTCCCAGCTTTTACACCATAACCTGTCACTATCCATCCGTCTGCTTCCCTGCCTGTATTTAGTCCTGCTTCTTTCTCACATATGCATGTGGATTCCACTCCTCCCCCATTCACGCTCAGGATAACCTCTTTGCATCCGGTCAGACCGTACATGAAGAAATAAACAAACTGATGAACGGAACATCCGAAAGTGCTTTAAATTAAACCTATATTCTTCTTGACAAAATACCTCCTTCCTGTCCTCCTGAATAAAATGAGAATGAAACGCCATTTTGAAATTTAAGAGAGATTACTAAGACTTCATCTCTCTCTCTCTCTCCCTCTCTTAATCTCTCACAACATTCAGATTAGGATTACAAAAATGATTCGCTTCCGCAAATGAATATGGAGAGACAGAATGGCGGCAGGCGTGGCTCAGCACCATTCTTTTCTTTTCACTGATGCACCGTGGAGCCTTTGCACTTACGTCTTGTCACCAGTTCATTTAATTCAACAGTGGGTCTGGGGAACATTAAACGATTGAAAAATGGGAAATGACAAATGATCAAATGCCTTATTTTTGAAAAAAGTTAGTTCTTCTCCAACTGCACTATAATGCAAGTGATTCATTTATGATTTATCAAGCTAATTCGGTGGTTCAAGACTCCTGGGTGAGGATCTGATTTTTATTGGCTCTCAGGTGTTTGAGAAGAAATAAATGGCTTACTGATCATTTTTTTCCTTGGTTTTATTTTGAAGATATATACAATATATCCTTCAATCCAGCGCAAGACTAATGACGTGGAAACACACGTCTGACTCTGAGATGATTAAATATGTGTTACTGCAATGAAAACAAAAATAAAGGCATGATCAAAATGCACCAGAATTGAAATAACAATAATTAATAATTCAACGGCTAATCAGTAAACACAGTGTGTGACATTTTTCAATTCATTTCAGGGTTCTTTGTCAACCTTTATTTGTTTCATTGAGAAACAAGTCATCAAAGTTAATCCATCAGGAAGGTAAATGAACAAGTTCATCTTGAATTTATTTGAAATCGATTTTAAATGCAGTCAGTGAAAATTCTGAGATTATTCCATATTGCCCTCTCTATTTATTGACTCGATTCCTCATATCTTTTGTTTCTGTTTGCACGTGTACATATGTATATATCTTTCTCCCCCTGTCGGAGGGTTCCTGTGTTCCTCGGATCTGGTTAGGTAAAGTAGTCCTGGACGAGGGTCCAGATCAAGAAAGGTGCTGAACCTCTCCTGGATATGGAAAATGCTGTTTTCCCCCCTGGAACACTTTAAAACTTGGTCTGATTTACAGTCAAATAAGTCCATCTTCCTGATCTGAATGTTAGTGATGATTCTTACTTAGGTCCTTCTAATGGCAAATAACTCATTTAGATCATGAGGAACTCCTCGGCTCTGAAAACAGAGACTGCAACGCGGGGAGTTTAGTCATTTTTAATCAGTCGCTGTTGTTGCTACAATACATGCATGATAAATATGTGGGAGAGGAACTACGTGACTACACGCCAGATGCTTATTTTATTTATAATTCACTTTCTTTAGGTAGCATTTTCAGCCAACTTCCCCCTCTCATTTCAACTTAATTTCTGATGATGTCAAATAATCTGAATGTATATTAAAGGCAACAGCCTGTTGATTTTTAATATGATTGCTGAGGTATTACTGAAGGTATTTTTATTCATTTAACAGAAATTTCATTCATATATTGTAGATTAGAAACAATATTTTGATTCCTTATTCACTTTTGTTTCATTCCTCATTCTAAAATGTGCCTTGTTTTTAAGAGTGACTGTAGACAGTCTCATGACATAGCCCCATGAATAAGTCGCTTTTTTCAAAACGGTGACGGTAAAATTACATCTCACTCACGTCTGCGTGCGAGTGCACACACACACACACACACACACACACACACACACACACGAAGAGAAACAAAAAAACAAAGAAACAGCATCAGAATGAGCGTGGCGCTACAATGATGCCATGACAGCCAAAGATGATGAAAACTGACATGATCAAAAACTCGGTGTGAGAGCTCGGTAATGACTGTCATTTGGTCTCCTAATTAAATATAAATGCCTGTGTGTGTATTCGCTGAGGGATGCAGACGTTTTGCTCGTTAGACCTAAAGACAGATTGCTGCCCGACACCTAGACATATGCTACTAGCTAACGAGGTTAGCCCACAGCAAAAAGAGCTGTTAATTACCGACGCTCCGCACTTAAGGGCAATTTCCCGGCTGTGTGAGGGATTTTCTTATTCCAAAATTGTTCGATATTTCTGCTATTTCACCCGAGCATCATTTTCTTTACAAACAGACACGAGATTCCTGTTACCTTATCTGAAATAATTCACGGGTAAAAACTGAACTAGCTAAGACAAGAAATCAGGGTAGTTTTCTCCAGAGTTTGTCTTGTGAGGCTTTGCAGCCGACGTGGCTTCTCCGGGACCCGATTGGTCTCATCTGGCGATGATTAATGAGCAAGAGAGCGTGAGTCGGCAGGAGGAGCTCACCCCCGGCGCTCTGGATTATCATAATTACAACAATACCGTCCGCAAATGCTCACGGCTCCTACTCTGCACCTAACGGGAGCGCAGCGAAGAACTTTAACATGGAAAATAAAAGTCGGACACAGACGACATTTCCCCCTTAATTCATTCATTATCGGTAGCGCTTGTAGATGACGGAACGGCTCCATCATTGTAAAGTCGTGATCGTGGGAGAGCTGGAACCCATCACAGCTGTCATTTGGCAAGAGGTGGGCTTCACCCCCGGACCGCTAGACGGTCCATCACGGGGCCGCATGTAGAGAAACACAACCATCCACTCCGACATTCACACGTCCGGATCTCCGGACAATGGAAGGAAACTAGACAACCAAGAGGAAACCCAGGCAGAGTTGGGTAGAACATCCAAACTCCACACAGAAAAGCCCTCTGGCCGAATCAAGCCACGGACCTTCTTGCTATAAGGAGGACATATTTCTTTAAAACCGCCTGGGTTGTCAATCTGCGGAAAATTCAAACTTAAGCCAGTGCGTTTGTTCTTTAGAATCCAATCCCTGTGGACATTTTTTATCGATCTCACTGACTAAACAAAAATATTTTATTGATCACGGTGACCAAAAGGGTTCACTTTCATACCAAGTATGTTGCACAAACTGAATCCTCTCCAGCCTTTGCGGCTTGAATCGATACTTTGAAAGCACCTGAAGCAAAGATGTGGGCGCAGCTTGTTTTATCATGCAAGTTTATTCCTTCGGAGTCATGGACTGCACAACTGCAAAGGGCACGAGGCCAACGATGAGTCACACCGTGTTATTGTCGGAACGCTCACAAGCGATCTTTTCAAATTCTATCGTTTCTATTGCAAAGAGAACATGGCCCACCTGGGGTCAATCAGAACATGAACCACAAAACTTTCTTGTGGAAATCTTCTTGCCGTGGCAGCTGGACTTGAATTTCTTCACTTGAAGACGATTCACCCTCATCCCGGAGGCTTCTTATCCCGGAGGCTTCGTCAGCTCCGATGACCGGCGGCGAGTTTCCGAGTAGAACTGCCAGGGTTGCAGGCGGGTCTCGGTTATGGTGGCTTGTTATGTAAATGGAAGAGCTGACCGGTGAGACACTCGGTCTAAGGGGGTCACTACGCTAATGGCGATGTCAAAGGGGCAATTCGGGGGGCGGGGGTGTCCTGGATTAGGCAATCCCCAAAAAGTTGCTCCTATGCCGCCAGAAGATTTCGATGAGTATTCACCGCGAACTGGATGGTCGAGAACCTCCGCAGAAGATGATAAAACATGTATTCCGTGACGCAAATGTGTTGCTTATCTGTTGTCGTTGGTTCGGCCCGCTGACGGCGTTCAGCTTTCTCAAATGGCCCCTGGTGATAATGAATCGCTGACCTCTGCTCTGAACGTTTGCATTAAGTCATTTGATGTTGAGTTGAACAGCAGCCATTGATAGCGGCCTGGACGACAAAAATGGACACACCATACGCAGTTCGGGTGTAAATGTATCCTCGGCACCAAACCGAACCTACAGCTTTCCTGGGACTATTACACTATCGCTTGAAACTCATAAGCTCTTATTCAACCCTCTCCTATCATCAAATATCTGGTTCCTTCTGTCATTTTAAGACCTGTTTCAGGAGAACAAGGACCCAAGAAGACCTCATTAAGCTCCTCGACAACAACTGAAGCACAGTGGCAAGTTACTGTTTTAGTTCCTTAGTTATTTCCTTAATGCAGCCTCAGGGCAGCACTGGCCTATGTCTCTCCAAGCCTGCCTTGGGGGGTCACGGAGCAGTGTCTCCCTGTGCCGTCCCAAGCCCGGATAAATGCAGAGGGTTGCGTCAGGAAGGGCATCCGGTGTAAAACTTTTGCCAAAACCAAACATGCAAGTCAACCATAACCATATCATACCGGATCGGTCGAGGACCGGGTTAACAACGACCGCCATTGGTACTGATGACCTACAGGGTACTAATGGAAATTGGGCTACTGTAGGTCGAATAACAAGAAGAAGAAGAAGAGGAGGAGTGCGTGTTCGGAAGCAGAGAGAGAGGAGGAAAGGCAAGATTCTGGGACTGAGGGGAGGGACTCTGAATATTGGGACTATGACAGGAATAGGTAGAGAGTTGGTCGATATGATGCAGAGAAGGAAGGTGGATATACTGTGTGTCCAGGAGACCAGGTGGAAAGGTAGTAAGGCTAGAAGCTTAGGAGCAGCTTTAAGTTGTACTATTATGGTACTGACAAGAAGAGAAATGGAGTAGGAGTTATCTTGAAGGAGGAGTTTGTTAGGAACGTCCTAGAGGTGAAAAGAATGTCAGATAGACTTATGAGACTGAAACTGGAAATCGAAGGTGTGATGCTCAATGTTGTTAGTGGCTATGAACCACAGGTGGGATGTGAATCTGAAGAGAAGGAGAAGTTCTGGAATGAGTTGGATGAAGTGATGCAGAATATTCCCAGAAATGAGAGAGTGGTCATTGGTGCAGACTTCAATGGACATGTTGGTGAAGGCAATAGAGGGGATGAAGAAGTGATGGGCAGATTTGGTATCCAGGATAGGAACGCAGAGGGACAGATGGTGGTAGATTTTGCAAAAAGGATGGAAATGGCTGTAGTGAACACCTTTTTCCAGAAAAAACAGGAACATAGGGTAACTTATAAGAGCGGAGGTAGGAGCACGCAGGTAGACTACATCTTGTATAGACGAGGTAACCTGAAAGAGATCAGTGACCGCAAAGTAGTTGTAGGTGAGAGTGTAGCCAGACAGCATAGGATGGTGGTTTGTAGGATGACTCTGGTGACAAGGAAGATGAAGAGGACAAAGGCAGAGCAGAGGACAAAGTGGTGGAAGCTGAAAAGGGAGTAGTGTTGCATGGTTTTCAGGGTGGAGTTGAGAAAGGCTCTGGGTGGTCAGGGTGAGCTTCCAGATGATTGGACAACAACAGCTAGTGCTATTAGGGAGACAGGTAGAAGAGTACTCCAGTAGGTCTGGCGTGGCAGAGAAGTATGTTAAACTGGTGCAGGACATGTATGCTAGCTGTGAGACAGTGGTACAGTGTGCTGTAGTGGTAACAGAGAAGTTAAAGGTCGAGTTGGGACTCCATCAGGGATCAGCTCTGAGCCCCTTCTTGTTCGCAATAGTGATGGACAGGCTGACAGATGAGGTTAGACAGGAATGTCCATGAACCATGATGTTTACAATGATATTGTGATCTGCAGTGAGAGCAGAGAACAGGTTGAGTAACATCTAGAGAGGTGGAGGTATGCTCTGGAAAGGAGAGGAATGAAAGTTAGTCGCAGCAAGACAGAATATATGTGTGTGAATGAGAAGAACTTGGGTTGAACGGTGAGGCGACAGGGAGTGGAGCTCAAGAAGCTGGAGGATCTCAGGTACTTAGGGTCAACAGTCCAGAGCGTAGGAGAGTGTGGAAAAGAGGTGAAGAGACGGGTCCAAGCAGGTTGGAATGGGTGGAGAAAAGTGCCAGGGGTACTATGTGATAGAAGACTATCAGCCAGAATAAAAGGAAAGGTGTACAAGACAGCCGAAAGAAGAAGAAGAATTATGAGTTTTGTGGTCCGACAGCGAGTGAACTTTGTGTGATAGAGCAGTGACTCTACCTCAATTTCCAATCCACCGAGACAGTTATCATGAGAACCAGAACCAGAACCAATTTAATTTCATTGAATCTACAGGGGCATTTCATTCAATAGTGCTCTCCCAACACCTATACAACAAGGAGATATTGAACCCATGGTCACTGTATCACTGTGAAGGGACTAACCTTGAGGGTGATTAAGGGATAAAAAACACAAAAAACAGAAGTGGCTCCTGCCACATACCGCGTCAAGTTATTCCTTTGGAATACAGTGCATCGGAGTGTCATTGCGGTATCGGTTCAGAACAGAGAAGCAACCGACCGACGTTCAAACGTGGCCAGGCGGAACTTTGGCTGCACCTTGAACAAGTTCAAACGAGCACATCCCCACATTGATAGCGGCAAAGCAAAGGAACAGGGGTGTCAAACTCAGCTCAGGGGCCACAAGGAGGAAAATCTGTCCCCTAGTGGACCAGACAGGAAAACCATTCCATGATAACAACCGTTTCTGTCATCAAAAATTGCAGCTCAATTTTATGCTTGTGGAATAACCTCGCGGGACGGATTCAATCCGTTGGCGGGCCCGATCCGGGCGGCGGGCCATACGGTTGACACCCCTGGCGAAGAGCATTGTTGTTCATGTAAGGGGAATTTGCCTGTCCTCCTCCAGTAAGCCTGGATGGAGTACCTGGATAAGCAGTTGGGCTTCAAAGTCAGTTTGAGATTGAAAAAAAAAAACTGTGTTGACTCTTTATCTTCCTCATCAGTTTGAAAGTGTTGGAACAATGGGATCGACGACGACAGTGTCTGCACCGCTGCCGCTTTCTGCTACATTTCCAGAGACACATGTCATGCTATGCTGTTGCAATTTGTGTTTGTCGGACTGCTCTTAAGTCGGAGAGACAGCGGGGCGAGACGAAGTTCTTCTGCGGCACTTATCTTTTACGTACCTGCTTTAGCAGCTTCACAACAACAACCTATTTCCTCATTACTGTCCACGGGTCCATGAAATAACCGATCAGAAGTAGACTAATAGACACTAATAGAACCGAGTGTTAGCATTACAAAGGCGGATTATAAGTGCATCGTAAACTCTGTACGTTGCATTTTAAACCAAATCAACTAAAACACATAAATGACTTCAATTTTAAATCTTGTGCTGTTCTGGCGTACTGCACAGTGTACCGAACATTGACCGATGCAGTAGCATATGTATAAATTAGCCTTGTCCGTGTCATGCAGTCAGATGAAGCACATCAGGCTACGTGTACTCTTTCCAAAAGTCAAGAACAAAACGCCCCGAAACAGCTAGATTACCGTTTTAAAATCCTTGCTCGGAACAACTTGCTTTCATGGTAAAGAAGACCTCTCCTCTGAGGATCGGTGGGGCGAATGTTAAACATCTCTGGCCGTATACAAGACAACATTTGGTCGGAGCGAGAGTTTCAAAGAACCAGTCCCACATAATATACTTTTCATTGATACAGTGGAGAACTCCTTTTTCTCAGTACTTTAAGCCTGACACATTACCATAATATAAAGGTAATCTATTTGAGGAAATTTGGCCATCATTGAAAATGTCCCTCAAACACTCAACCTAATCACAGGAAACCCCCGAACCACATTAAGACGGCGACACTGGCGTGTTGTGTAGTGACCTGAGACCTTTGTTCCCCCGGTATATTAAATTCACAAATTCACTGAGCGTTCTCTGTAATCCTCTGATAAGAGGATGATAGAGGGAGAGAGACAGCCAGGGAGGTTAACGGCAAAAATATTATATAACGCCAGACGCCTCGTCTTTAGTTCAAATCTGATGAATCGATCCGACCTTGTTCCGGATCAAAACCCTGTTTTTCTTTTCCGAGCGGAAATGCTATCCGGATTTTCCCATCTTCGGGTCGGGTTTTAGGAGGTCCGGGTCGCAGCTCCACGCATTCTATGAACAAAATTTGGTCGCTTATTTTCCGATTTCAGACGCGGCGCCCCGCGAGCTGCGAACTGTCCCCGAAGTGAACAGATTGGGTCTCGGTGGGACGGCGTCACCCCGGAGGACACACTCCTCCCCATCCTGTCACACAACACACCGCTGTTTCCTCCCTCCGCCTCCTGTGTGGACACACACACATCGCAGGCAGACGCACAAACACGTGTGACCTCCACAGACTGCTGGCCAAATAATCTTGCATGGAATGATGTGATTACTAACACACACACACACACACACACACACACACACACACACACACACATGCACTTGATTCAATCATCTGTGAGAAACCTTTCAACAACCTGTGTCCACGTGACCTGTCACATTTTTAAAAAAGTAGCATTTATTTCCTCGCTCGGCCACCCTTAACCATTTTGTGGGTTTGTCAAGTTTATAATGTGTAACAAAAAACAATCCTAACACGGCTCTTCTAAGTTCACACACAACAAGCATGTTTTCCTGCCTCAATCTCTTGCGGCCGAGGAAAACAGCAAGCTGACGGCTATTAAAGAATTACTCTCGTTGTGACAATCACAAATTAAAGTCTTGACTTTACGTTGCTGGGATTTCTTATTCACAGCTCTACATTATCATTATCATTATTTTTATTAAATTATTAATAATATATTATATCATTATTATCATTTTTTATTGGTCAAATGGTAACAAATTTGATAAAGTAACAGCGGTGTTTCCCTATGTTCAGGTGGCCGTGCTCACGTCACCATTGTTTTGAATATAATATGTAATTATTCTCATTGCGATTTCTCAGAGCTCCCATGCATGTGAAATGTATTTGTTCATCCGTCATTATCTAAATATTTTATTGAGGCCACTTTTTTTCAAACCCCTGCAAAGTAAATGGGAGTATAGCGCTGCGCTGCAAGTAAAATGGATTAAAAATAGATTACCAGTTTGCATTCTGCGACGCCTCCTGAGCAGTTAAAACAAAGAACCGCAGACAATCTCGTCGACGCGGAGAGATCGCACAACCTTCGCACGGTTTCAATGAAACCGTTTTGGATCTTTTCATTGAATGCACGAACATGATCACATTTAAGGTGTGGTACAAGTAGCGATGAAGAGGTATTTGCACGCGCTCTTTTGCACAACAAGGCGGATAAACAATACTCGATCACTGATGTGAAAATGTTTGGAAAGCGCAGTAAAAGAAATGCAGAACGCACTTGACCTTACGGCGCTGACGTTCTGCTTACCTAGAGGAGTTTAATATAGAAACAGGAGATGCATTCTGATGGAGAAAACCTTTAAATAATAGATGAACTCCTGGCTGCTTTCATCGAGAGGGATCACGGTTTTGTCTGTGAGCTGGTGAGATTGCATACAGATATCGGGGTGTTTTCGTGCAGTGCGGGGGAATCCTCCTGCACGGCATTTTCACTCATATGCACATCTATAGGCTGGACACACGTGCGTGTCCCAACGCACGCACGGTTAGGTGGGGTTTTTTCTTTCCTGAGCCAAACTAGACACGTTTTCAGAAGAAACTTCTGCAACTATGATAGTTGACTCGCCGAGGCCAAGAAAAAAACACAGCATGGGTCCGGGTCCGATCTGATGCCGCTCCTCACTCGGAGCGTCACCTGCGGACGTGCACAAGACTCGTGACCAGTAAGAAGGGAAGAGCTTCGATGTGCATGTTTGTTAATCTGGGAAAGCCTGATGTGATGAACTTCATCTGTGCTGGTGTGTCAGCGCCTCAACGGACGGACGGATTGACGGACGGACGGACGGGCAGAGGAGGAGGAGGAGGAAGTGACATGGGTCGGTTGGAGCCAGTGGGTGGGGGGAGTTTAGGGATTTGCGTGGCTCGACAGCTGGACTGAAAAACAGGCTATTTCAGGATGGGATTTATACATTTGGTTGCTACCTCAAATCCTGAGAGAGCGGAAGCTTAAAGCAATGGTTATTGCACGAGGCTCTATCAGCAACTCTAATCTGTCTTTTTTTTCTGAAATATTTTATCCACAGCGCTGTGCGCGATGTTTGATCGTAAGTTGCTTTATTTCACACAGATCCGACTTCAGCGCAGCACCCATCTTCTGCACGCACACAAACCAGGCAGGTGGTGGAGATCAACAAATCCCCATCGTTGCTAAAATCATCACTTAATTATTACAATAAGACTTTGTGTTTTTGTCTGATCAGACACACTGAGATTATACACCCATGTGCTGCCGAAAGAGAAAATTAAACTGTAACTGTAATTGTCAAAGGTTAAAACGTCCTCCACATATTTCAAGCACAACGGATAGATAGATAGATAGATAGATAGATAGATAGATAGATAGATAGATAGATAGATAGATAGATAGATAGATAGATAGATAGATAGATAGATAGATTTTTCCATCCTGCTGGGACCTGCCAATCAAGCATTATGTAATCGCACTTCCTTCTAATCTGACACACCAGTTTTTTTTGTTGTTTTCTTCTTCTTTTTTCTTTTTCTTTTTTCTTTTTACACACAGCCCTCTGTGACAATAGGAAACAAGCAATAAAAGCGGCTCCTCCTAAAAATAAACGTCCATAATAATTTTAATAAGTAGGCTCAAAAGAAGCCGCCCACATCCCATCAACACTTCTCTACAAAGCAAGAGAGAGAGAAAAAAGTCCTCTGGTAAAATCTGACGAGTCTCCGCGACACTGCTCAGTATTTCAGTCTGCAGCGCTGCTGCACCCTGACACTTTCACGACCATTTAAATGTCCTTTTTGGGATGACAGCAGCATTTTTACTTGTTTTTGTTGTTGTTTCATGTCGCCTCCCCATTAACACACACACACACACACACACACACGCACACACACACACACACGCACGCGCACACACGCACGCATCACGTCCCCGCACCTTCATCCGTGCGTGATGTGCCGCCTCAACCAAGGAGCCTCCAAGAAGTAAACTTTTTTTTGGTGGGGCTGCGGACACACACACACACACACACACACACACACACACACACACACACACACACACACACACACACGCTCGTAGAGTGATGGGATGGAAGGGTGCCAGTGTTTCATTGTGTTTAAAATGAAAGAAAATGAGAAAGGCAGTAAAAGCCGCGTTACCTGTGAATCTTCCCCAGAGTTTTGCCGGCGGCCGCCTTGAACCTGTCCGGTCGGATCTCCATCCTCGCAGCTTCCGTGACCCGGCCGCTGTGCGCCGACGTCCCGCCTGAACGCGCACCGTCCGCGTGCACGCTCTCTCTCTCCGTGCCTCTCTCACGCCTCGCAGAGGAGAGGTGCGGGCCTTCAGGGAGGAGGAGGAGGAGGAGGAGGAGGAGGAGGCTTCTGATCCAGAGCTCAGAGGCGTCCCTTCAAGGCAAGACAAGACAAGAAACATCTCGAGATGATCACAACAGTTCCCTGAGGTTGCACAACAGTTGCTGCTGCAGCTACATCACTCTTTAAATGAAGGGAAATCACTTTGGCTTTTTCCCAGACGAGTGTCGTACTGGAGGCCGAGAGGTCGCGAGCAGCCCGACAACAAGTCGACCCAACGTGTGTTGGACGCGTTAATACCGTCCGAAACAAGTTGCTCTTCATTCACGAGTATCACGGACTGGACTGTGGTTATGGTGATTTTAGGGGATTTTAATCTCTACTTTATTTAACCATCACAGTCAAATGGCCTGCACCCGCTTTAAATGAGCTAGCAAATTTCCGGTCTAAAATAAAATATTTACACTTTCGGAGGTTGTGTCCGAAAAGGCCCAAATTGAATGACATAATATCTATTTTTAGTCGAAGAAAGTCGCGGACCGTTGCCGGGTTACGGGAGTTGGTTTTTCTCTGCCGAGGTTTAGTCGGCTTCTTTTCCCAGTCAGGTTTAATGCATCAGGATTGTTACAAATGGCAAAACTCTTGATTCAGCTCATTCGTTCATTATCTTTACCGCTCGTGGTGCACTCAGGGTTGCAGGGTCTCTTTCTAAACTAACGTCTGTATTAAAAAATCATGTTCCATCATGAAAAACGAGGACCTTCATCATCCAGCTCTTTCAAGCCTCGTAGCAGGAACTTTAATCTGCGCTTCAATTTTTTTCAAGCGCCTCTTGAGATCGAGATATCATTTTTGTTTTTATTACTTATTCACTTTGTCTGTTTCGTCCGCATCCTTATATATTTATTTCTTTGCGAGATACTGACCTGGAGCCACCCTGCAAACACTTTGAGTGCTTCATTTATTGGTGGCGGAAGGTCTATGTAGAGGTAAAAAAAAAAAAAAGCAAAAATAAGAGCAAAAAAAAAAATTTCAATACTTTAGTGTAGCTACTTTACAGTAAATTTAATGAATCCATTAATCACATATGAGAACAATATTATTGCAAAAAAAGAAACTGAAATGTTGAAAGACAGTTTTCACTCATTGAGGTATCTGATAGCTGGGAGAAATTAAACATGTCTGGTAGCCGCTTAGCTTATTCCAGTCCTCATTCCAAGCACAACACAACATTATAGCATTTCTGCAGCATGAAGGCATTTAAAAATAGGGCTGTGGTCAGATGAGATAAAAATCATACAAATACATCTGTCATATTAAACATATCTAAATGTACACACACATTTGTACAGCTATAATTGTGAGAACATTTATGAAAACGAAGCATTTGCTTCCCTCTTCCCCTAAAACTGCACACACTGGGGTGCAAAACCCCTCACAAGCCTAAACTTCAAAATGAAAGCCTCAACTCGGAGAACGAACGGCGGTGCGCTGGCCGATACTTTAAAACTGGAATTGGTCCTCACAAACACTCAGGACCGCAAAGACACACGTCACCGTCGCTCGCGGTCAAACACGAATCAACACGTTCAGCTCAAAAAACGAATAACGCGATGGATCGGACAGCTTAAAAAGACCGAACACATTTCTGTTCGGGAGCTGTATGCATTCACGCAGCGGGCGGTCTCAACAGTGAACCGGCCGGCTCATTTTTTGGATCGCTAGAATATATTATTGAACCCGATAAACACACACATCTGTCTTGCTCTTAAACAACCATGATAAAAGTTTTACTCTCAATCTTTGGCAGCCTATTTGCAAGTGTTTTTAGTTTTGTACAGGTTAAAAAAGATCAGGCCGTGGCCCTCCTCTTGCTCGTATACTCTGAGGTGTGAAAAGTATCGTCCTTTCATTCCCAGTGCTGCTCACAGCCCCGTGTCCTGCTCGTCATCTTCCTCCAGCTGGGGCAGGAGCCGGTAATGTTCGCCGCCCAACGGCGGGAACGCGTTTCTGGGAGGGTTGTCGTCTTCCTCCGACGGAAGTGCCCCGGAGTCGCGGTCCAGCTGGCCGTCGGAGCTGCACTTGGCGTACAGCTCGCGGCGCCTCCCCTGGACGCCTCCCTCCTCGCCCTGAAGAATCCGGCCGCTTTTCAAGGTGAAATGGATGTAGCCAACGGGGACGGGCAGGGAGGCAAAGACTATGAGCATGACGATCAGAGCCAGGGCCCAGCCGGGGTACTCCAGAGTCATCTCAGAGGCCTGGACAGAGCAGGAGACAGGAGACACCACATGGACGGGCCGTTTCTGAGCCTGATGAACACGTGTCTATGGTTAGATCTGGAGCGGCAACATAATTCAAGACAGGGGAGTCAAGGTAAAGACAGACGCTCGTGGCCTGAAGTTCATGCTGGCTCTCAGCTTACGCTGCTTCGGTTCCAGGAAGTGTATGTTGGACCTTTGAAGACCATGCGCAGCAAGCTGGCAGCCAGAAGTCCTACCATCGCCAGCAAACACACATACTTCCAAAGATATTTGTACACCACTGGAGGGCGCCACTTCAGCATGACTTCGATATCGTCCAGAAACCTGCAGTGACAAGACACACACTCGATACATGATTCAGCGCGAGCGGGAAGCAAACGCACCCGGAGGGACAAACGAAACAAAGAGGCTCTCTTACCGATCCGTCCCGTAAACCCACGCCACACTGACGGTTTCGAAGATCACCACGATGACCAACGGCAGGGTCGCGGAGTAGTCGTCGAACATCGTCACAAAATAGTTGCCAGAGCGCTGGGTGAACAGAAGTCCGATCAAGAACCCCAAAGCGCAGCTGGACACTGGAACACCAAGCAGAGATGGACTCAGACGCACCGGAAGATACAGAGGAATTAAGACATCTGAGATTCAGCGGTTGTGACGTTATGACTGATTTTAGCAAACATTAGGAGGCTCTTGGCTAATAATCCTGTGATTAGTGCATTTTGGAGAGATGCTGAGAATACAGGGAGAAACTTCAGGGGCAATACAGGGGCAAATCTTCGGAGCTCCTTGTATTTCTTTCCCCCTCACTGTTCCTTGATGTTGCCCATTGTCATCGCTGATGTCGTCGTCTACGTGTCTGCTGTCTATTTATTCCTGGGTTTCATTTTGTCTTACGATATCCTGTCTTCTGCCTTTCTATTTCTATTTATATTCATATTTATTTCCTTTTTTTGACATAATAACTGTTACGCTGCTGTGACAAAGGAGTTTCACCTATGGGGATCAATAAAACTGATCTTCTCTTATACTTGTTGGTGAACACCAAAGTAGCAGAGAGGCTGCGACTTCTGAAAAAGTTATTGTGACTTTAAAAAGAAAACATACAATCAGGGCTGAACAATGTCAGACATCTGAATGTTCCCAGACATATGAGCTGTTTTCACACAACAGTGCCAGAAGAGTAACCTCACCAGTTTGATGTTTGCTTACATGCAATCAATTATTCTAAAAATATAGCTTCTTCTCCTCCTTTCAGCTTTTCTCTTCAGGGTCTCCACAGCGAGTCAACCTTCTCCATCTAACCCTATTCTCTGGATCCTCCTCTCTCACACCAACTACCTTCATATCCTCCCTCACTATGTCCATAAATCTTCTCTTTGGTCTTCCTCCAGACCTCTTGCCTGGCAACTCCAGCATCCGTCTACCAATATATTCTCTATCCCTCCTCTGTCCATGACCCAACCATCTCAGTCTGGCTTCTCTGACCTTCTCTCCAAAACATCTAACATGTGCTGTTCCCCTGATAGACTCATTCCTGATCCTCTCCATCCTGGTCACTCCCAAAGAGAACCTCAACATCTTCATCTCTGTGACCTCCTGCTCTGCCTGCTGTGTCTAGTCCTTGCAGCGTCGCTGGTCTCACCACAGTCTTGTACACCTTTCTAGTATATATCATTTTATTTTTCCCATTGTGGGATGATGAAAGACACATTCTATTCTAGTACATGTATTATATTGTTCTGAAATGGAGATGGGATGTCTAAACACACAAGCGTTGCCCATTTGATCTCTCACACACACGCACGCACACACACACACGCGCGCACGTGGTAGTGCTGTGATGTGAAGACATTTGCTACAACTCGAAGTAAAACATTCTATATTTTGCTTCTGTATCACTTCAAACAGCGTGCGTTGGCACGATAATCTCTGTATGAAACTCTTCTACACATCTTCTTCTGTATATTCGGTATAACGCCTTTCAAATGTGGCACGTGCCGGCAAGTATATCCATCCGTGATAGGCTGTTTTGTGCACGAGCCGGTTCTAATCTGATAAACATAAATGACAGTGCATGTTACCAGTGAGCAGGGTCCGGTGGCGTCCCAGCAGGCTGAAATTATCCATGAGCGGCGTCAGTATTCCCTGCATGGTCCCGAACATGGTGCTGAGACCCAGGTTGAGCAGCATTAGGAAGAAGAGCGTGGACCAGAAGGGGCTGGCCGGGAAGAGCGCCATCACCTCGGTGAACGCTATGAAAGCCAGGCCGGTCCCTTCGACGCCCTGGGCCCCCGCAAAGACAAGACACAGAGACATGTAGGACGGTTGGAATTTGTGTATCCCGTAGCAACAAGAGTGAGTATTCTTTGCAAGTTTATTCACTTTTACTTGACTTCACATGTAACTGTTAGCGCTCCAGTTATCTTTAATATCAGATCATTTATGCCCGGCCTTCCCAAACCCCTAAACCCAACCGTCTCTGTCCCGCTCTCTGGCTCTCTCTCTGAACCCCAGCCAGTCCGACCGGTCCAGGCAGAAGGACGCCCACGCTGAGCTCAGGTGTCCGCGGCCGCTGCCTTTTCATAGCGACCGAGATCCCGATCGGCTCTCTGATGTGATTTGGCACGACAGGAATAAAATCAAACTTGAATCCAGTTAAACCTCGACTTTCACACGAAGCAACATCGAGAGCATAAATGCACCTCGTGCACGTTTGCATTGCTTTGCGTGATGAGATGAAAACGCAGATGGCGGGCCTTCTGCATTTTCACTTTCTCATCGTATTGCATCCGTTTATGATCGTGAGTTTGAGATTTTCAAAAAAATGCATTTTTTAAAACCACTTGAAATTAGAATTGTAGGTCAAATGTCCAGTAATTAAACTCACTATTTGTAAAACAACAATGTACGCCGTACGTCCGTCCCACAATAGTGTTGTGCTTTTCCTAATTATATTCTTTCTCCTGGATGACACGAGGTGTCAGGACAGACTCTGGCCCCGACCTGGAGCCGGACGCCTGGTTTAGAGTTACCAATGTCAACAGGATGAAAAACTTCAAAGCGTTCCGCTCGACGGCCGCCGAGGTATTTTTGTTTGTGAACATACGGACGTCAATGTCAGGGGCCGGAAGTAAGATGCCATTTCACCTCCCTGATCTCGGCACAGAAACTCACTTACCTAATTGGAGCGAAAGACTTGAACGCATTTCTGGACGGATTGTCTCGCAATTTGAACGACCACTCGCCCTAAATGAGAAATTTGACGTACAGTTTTCCTCTCTGACCGCATGAAGTCACATACACTGTTCTTGTGTCGGTACATCCATGAAAAGTGCACGTTTCATTCTAAATGTTGTGTCTCAGTATCCGCCTAGCGCCTATTTTCCAAAGGGTCAGTATCTTTGTATCTTTTCCTGTGTTTTTTTAGTTTTGCCTTTCGCGGTCTCTGCTGGAGTCGTACAATATGCGGCACGACATGACATGTATGTTTTCAGTTCCCGCCTGGTAGATATTTCACAGAACCTCCCAGAGTTTTCAAGGGGTCCTGGGAACCGCCGCCCTCGGCCTCCTGACTTGCTGTTTATAGATGTTCCGTTTCAGCGACTTCTGTATTTTATCTCATAAACCTCATTTCTGGAAAAGCCAGTCGGGCTCGGACCGTTTAGCCAACCAGATGAGAAAAACTCTCGTCAAAAAATGAAATGCCGAACGATGAGGAAAGAACATTGTTACGTCGCTGATTTCTCAGTTGGAAGCAACAACTGAGAAATACAGTTTCGCCAGAATTTCACCTTATTCATCTCTTCCTCGAGACTGCAGTCGGTGATATTCGGAGCCAACGTGGTGCCGTAGTGTTCGTACCAGTCTCTGTACTCATTGATCGTCACAGAGTTCGGATCGCTCATGTTGAACCAAGGCCACCAGTGCTGGTCATGGCCGTGTGACGCCATGTCGCTTAGCAAACCAAGATTTCTGGCACAGAGTTAGATACAAAAAGATGTAAGATGGGAAACAGTTGAGAAGAAAAGTCACTCCTGCCGATCTAACGGACAGTTCTGGTTTGGTATTTAACTGTAAATGAGCGCCTGCCGACTATTGTGATTTACAAATTCAATGAATTAATCCAACCGTCTTCTGCCGCTTATCCAGTGTTCAATGAAATTCATAATGAATACAATTAAACTGTGACCCCCCCCACCCCCCCAGACCACAAGGGGGGTGGGAGGGGGTCTTACATGACACTGAATACATAGGGAACTGATGAAGAAAGAAAAAAACATAATCACTCTAACATTGTTTTTTTTCCCCTTGGTAGTTCATTCACTTCATAAGTAGGTGGGTTATTATGCAGGAAAACTGTGATATAAAAACAAGATAGATACTCAGCCACGCAGCGCAGTGCAATGTTCTTGGCCCGGAACCCAAGCACGACAAAAACCACGAGCGAGGCCAGCACCGACGTCATGTAGTTGATGCCGGAGACCAACAGGGCGTCCCTGTGGCAGTTGTTGTGGACTGGGTTGTAGGAGGAATATGCGATGACGGAGCCGTACCCCAGACCCAGGGCGAAAAACACCTGCGTGGCTGCCTGACGCCACACCTGCACATTACCCCAGATTTCAAGCTGAAAAAAAGAATCAACAGAATAAACACGCGCAGCGGACAGATGTTTAAAAGCCTAAACGGGTCCTTTTACTTGAACGAGAGATGCGGCTCTGAGACCGGGCCGATTCGACGGACGCGCATTCACCTTCGGGTAAAACATGTATGTGATTCCTTCCACGGCACCGTCCAGAGTCAGACCTCTGATGAGGAAAATAAAGAGGACCACGTAGGGAAAGACCGAGGAGAAGTACATCACCTGGGAAAACACAGGAAAAAAGGAGGGGAAGTGTTTATTTCTGCACCAATAGGTGATGCGTGACAGGAGCTTGGCTGTTTAACGGTATCATCTCAAAACTTCTTCTTCTTCTTTCGGTTTTTCCCTTCAGGTGTCGCCACAGCGAGTCCACTTTCTCCATCTAACCCTATTCTCTGGATCCTCCTCTCTCACACCGACTACCTTCATATCTTCTCTGCTAATAACAACACATCGCGGGACCAGGTTGCACACATCAGTGTGTCCTTTTAAGAACGCAATCTTCCTGTTGACCTCAACACAAAGAGGACTATGAAAGGGAATTTTTAATCTTTCTTTTGAAATGTAATTATCCTGATATCATAAAAATGGCATAAATTTCATGAAGATTTGTAAATATTGCTTTTTTTATTTGCCGTCAACATGCTTGAAAACAACTAAACTTAACTAAACTCTGGACACATTTAATAACAACCTTCTCAACACAAAACTGCAATAATCATTTCCAGTTGGACTGTTCAATTAATATTCATTCACACGAATGCAAAACATTTACTAAAATCATACAAAAAAAGTCCAACACACAGTATATTTTATACCAAGCTATCCTATGATTACTGATGAACCGGGTCTGAATAAAAATATTGTCCGACACGGGCGGAGAGAATAAAAAAACATTTTACCTTTGCAGAAGACTTGATGCCCTTGATCATGGCAAGAGCAACTATTGCCCACGCAGCCAGGAGGCAACCGGTCATGATGGGGTTCAACTCTCCCGACTCTTGGATGGAGTCGGAGATGTCCAGCGCTTTCCGAAACCAGAAGAACGACGTGGGAGAGCTCCGTGCACATTCTTCCGCTGACGATTCAGAGCGGACAGAACCCTTAAAATGGCGTTTTCTGGGTTTGATCATTCAGCGCTGAACAGTCACACTGGAAGAGCGAGCACCTGTGTCGTTGGCGAGTTCGTCGATGGGACACCGGTTCCACGGCAGAGGGTACTGGAAGGAATTGCCCAAGTAGAACAGGCTCCAAGCGATGATCACGTTGTAGTAAAGAGCCACGTAGAAACAGACCTGAGCGGGGAGGAGGAGGACTATGAACGACCGACGCTCGGATCGACGTTACGATCTAGTTTGCCGTTTTGTTATTTTTTACCTGCTGCACAAACACCTTTGTCCTTCACACCCTTCTAAAAACAATACAGTAGATGTTTCACCATAAAAATACTGTGAAATTTAATAAAAGGCCCTTGTGCTCTACTGTAATTTCAAATGGCTCAGATCACTGATATGAATTTGACTTTGCTAACACAGATTTGAAACGGAAATGATAAAAGCCCAGCGTGAGAATCTCTCAAGACCTTAAAATAAACAAACCCTCCCCATCAAACACGCCCTCGACCCCGAACCCCCGAAACAACGCATCCTCGGGCCGTCGCGTTCACGTCTCCCAACGGCCCGACGACCGGCCGCTTTAGCAACACTGACATGTGGCGTTTGGCCATGAAGCCGAACATCTGTGAAGGAGAGGGACGGCCACCCTGCCGGCCTCCGGCACGGGACACCAATCTTTAAACGCTTGAATCAAAACCGAAATGGGTCGTGTCGCCGACGAGCATTTAGAAAAACGAGCAACACAGAGCGCACGGAGAGGTGGTGTTGACGCTTTGCTCGCTGGCTGTGCATCACGTGGGGCAGAGGGCCGTTACGTAACAAACTGTAGGCGTTACAAGGCCGTGCCTCACGTTACCGCGTGTCAGGATATTCCCGTCATCCGCCAGATATGGACACGGTTTAAATAAAAAAGAAAAAAGGACTTGTTTACAGAGAAGTGAAAAATGAGGCCTTGCTGTAGATGTGATGGCTTTTTACAGAAAAGGACGACGTTCATGCTTTGGAATGCACTCGTTCAAAGTCTGTGAGATGATGAATCCTCTTTAAATACAATACTTGAACACAGCACGAGGCGCTCCGCTGAGATTCGATGAGGAGTTTTGCTTATTGATTTCTGAAGAGTGTCACAGTTATAAGCACTTGATTCTCACGGACGGCACAACATTAGCAAATTCAGCCGCCGTACGTAACCCATCATGGATGAGCCGTGAGCAGAAGGCAGCCGCACGAGCGGCGCCACGGGCACTTAGGTGCCCGGCGGTTTGCTCAACGGCGTTTTGACAGGCTAGGGGTCGAACCTGAAAGATTCAGATTCAAGCTGACCGCTTTAGCCATCTGAGCCACGCTGCCCTCTGCGCTCTAGATTCCCACATTCAGCGAATTTCACAGGGAGGCAGCAGAGCCAGAGTGCAGTGGCTGAACCTTCTGGATCACGGTATCTCCCTGCAAGGGAACATAAACATGCACATGCACACACACACAAACACACACACACACACACACACACACACACACACTATTTAAGATGAGCCTCACCAAGCAGCTGGAGTAGCCAATTCCAGACAGTTTGGGGGAAATGTGCTTCCACACACCGATGCTTCCCTGCCGAATGCTCTGGCCTGCTGCCAACTCCATAAAAAACAGGGGAACTCCGATGACCAGCAAAAGAAAAACATACAGCAGCATGAAGGCCCCTGGAAGGAAGGCGAGAAGGAGAGGAGGATCTCACTCGATGAGGAAATCTCCACGCCGCACCCGGTCAGCGTTACGGCGCAAAATGGACTTCTGCTCGGATGGAATGAAGATAACATGTGCAATATTCTTCTTCTGGTCAACATCGATGTGTACATACACCACACACAGATGCTTCCACTTCTATAAACTCATTGAGAAAAAATTACATTATGGTCAATTTAATACTGATTAAATTGCGTAATGGCCTCGTCATCTTGTGATAGGCAGATGGACAAAAATTACACAAACATTCTTTTTTGTGCAAAGAACATGAAAATAATATAATTTGAAGATTCTAGGCCGTGTTTTGTTTAGCGACAGCTGCCATACCAGGCCGCTGGAAACAAAACAATTTAAAGAAAATGTCACGTTAACAACACCAGATGTTGCAGGTCCGCGATCGCACAGCGACACGCAAATGTGGAGTATTTTTAGTCCGATCGGACCAAAGCTAGACAAGAACCGTCCAAATGATTGTAAACAATTGGGCCGGAAACCCGAGTCTGCGGTTGTGAGACCATCGGGACTGGCTGGATTTATCCTCCGGCGGGACCCTTATGATAGTATGATAGAGAACGTACGTTTTGCTGTGTTTTCAAGCACAACATGGGCCAACAGACTCCCTGCACCGGTGAGTTTGCTGTGAAAAGGACTAGCGGTGTTACAGCGTCCTAAACTTACGACTTTTGGGTAATAAAAATACCGATAATCCTACGATCAAATTGTCTCCGATGGATAATCGGTATCAGAGAAAAGCGCTTTTCCAAGTTACATGGAATCAACTTTTTTAGATATGGAGATGTTTTAGGTTTCCTTATTTCTCCAGTTACTAGCATTCATATTTTACTGACTAGTTCCAGACCAAGGAACATGCTGCTAAATCATATGTATTATCTATTATTTGCTTTTTGGGACACTCACCTCCACCGTTTTGGTGGCAAAGGTACGGGAACCTCCATACGTTCCCTAAGCCGACGCTGAAGCCAACCTGCGCTAGAACGTATTGGATCTTGGAGTCCCATGCCGGTCGGTCACCGTCGTTCCCTTCAGCCTCGTCCCCGTCGTTCATGTCGGTGAGCTGGGACTGAGACCGGCCTGCAGCCAGCCAGCTTTGCTCTTCGCTGCCATTGAGCGGCGGCTTCTCCGTCTGGACGGGAACAGAGAAGCTCAGATCATCGAATGAGGACACAGTCTGATCCAGCTGGAATTTGAATGTGAGGTGATGCTTAGGACAATACCAAGGTTTCATTATGGTTACTGAAAAATACTGCCGCATCACAACAATATAACGTGCACGGTGTTTCTCAGCCGGTGCAAAAAATTTGTATCGCCGGTAATAAGATTTGCTATTCGGTGCCCGAAACCACGTGTCCGATCGTAGGCGGCGGCGCATTCGATCAAGCGTTACCACATCTTGTATTCCATCCAAAATGGAGGGAGCGAAGTCTCAGCGCGCTGAAGTGAAATGGTTTCTGAAGTGTTAAGAGATTTTATCCGACTGAGTTTGTAACCTTGATTTTGCTGATCGTTCTTAACTCCGCATTTCTACCAATACATACTATCTTTTGAGTTAAATAGATTTAAGCTGATTGAATTATTGGTTGACTAAAAAAAGGATCTTTTGATGATCTCCTTTAATTTGTCACTTTGATACAAAAGAAAACAGCCGGTGGAAAAGGAGTTGGTCACTTTCAGTGCGGACTGGACAGCTGGCGTCCTGCTCTGTATTATCATGTTACGTTGTGAGGCAGCAGCATTTATGATTTGCTAAGTAGCCACCCCCGAATTAAACATGGTGAGGAAGGGAGACATGGTGTTGCCAAACCTCTACTGGCAAGAAAAAATTCCGCCTGTCACACATTGTGTTGCCAACAACTGAACAGGACCGCCAAATGTCGGGGTATATTTCAAAAACTAAGAATATCTTGGAGTGTTAGAGAGCTGGACCAACTCTAGATTTTCACAAAATTGTCTCTCCATCAAGTTTCATGAACACGTGACTCATATTTTCACATTTTCAAACAGCGCAGAAAGCCTCTTGGCTGCGATGATTATATGTAATGTGCTTGCGGTCCGATGGGACCGAAGGGGGTGAAGAAGGGAGTGGGTCTTGCGCTTATTCGGTAAAGTGTAACACGCGCTGGGAGCTCTGGCCTCCCACCATCACCTGCCGTGTAAAAACACCATGGCAACGGACGTGCTGGAACTCATTCCACAACAAGAGGGCTGTGTGGCGCGAAACACACCAGTCCTACCGACGAGTAAATAGATAAATCTTCTTCTGCTTTCGGCTTTTCCCTCTGGGTGTCGCCACAGCCAATCCACCTTCTCCGTCCAACCCTATTCTCTGGATCCTCCTCTCTCACACACACGATCTTCACATCCTCTCTCCCGACGTCCATCAATCTTCTCCTCGGTCTTCCTCCAGACCTGCGATTCCAGCATTCGTCTACCAATATATTCGCTATCCCTCCTCTGTTCATGACCCAACCGTCTCTGTCTGGCCTCTGACTGGGAAACAGCAGAGCTGCACCACATGGCACCACGGCAGCGCCTGGCGGTTATCAAAAAAATAGTTAAAAATCAACATTAAAAAAAGAAAAGAAAAGCGACAAGCTCATTGTTTGCTGACAGAGCAGACGTGTGAACATCAGATGCAACTGGACTCCAAATTCTCACCGGCCTCCTTATCAGGCTCCAATTATGGAGCTCTCACCGGTGACCTGGCAGTTTACGTGTTTGGAACAAACGTAGTATCGGCTTGTAAAAAAAAGGAACATTTTAATGGCGGAATGAGACTTCGGAAACGTTAAACTGTACACGGATTCCCACCTCTGGAAACTCACACATAATGATCTCGATACATTCAGTGAAGTCATCGGTGCCGAACACGTGCCAAGTTTTTCAGTTACACTCGGAGACTCTTGATATGCATTGAATTAAATGATCTCATAATGCGAAACGCAATCTTTTCGGGAGCAATAAGGCTATATGTGTACACACATTAACACAGCAGCGCGGCAAAATGAGAAATACACCCGCGAGCAGAAGAGCGAGAAGAAATAAAGCGAGGGGCGGCTCGGCTCTGGCTGACGAGGGGTTAGTCTTGCGAGGGCCGTGGGGGGGGAGGGGGTCCACCGGCGGTGTAAGGATTACATTGGCTCACGCCGTGGGAGGTGCTGAGGTGCACGAGGAGGACATGTGCAGGATAAAGTTGGAACAGGACTGGAGCAATGCTTTGGAGGAGTATTGCAGAATAAAGTGTGTGGCAAAACACTCCATTCATCTCCTCGCTGTGAAGGTTTTGGATCAGAAAAGCTGAAATACGACAAGAACCTGGATCACTCTCTTTGAACACAAAGTTGTTTATGCAAAAAGATGTTCATATATGGGCACGACAAGTTATATGGGGACACCTCCAGAGTCAGGTGACCTTGGCAAGTGATTCAACAAGGTAAACTGAAGCAGTATCAGCATTAAGACTCATAACTGATAATGCTAGTGAGTAACCTTGACGATATAAACCAAGCTTTCAATCCGAGGGGAAAAAAAACACCTTGGAGAAAGACTTGCCGAGGCGACAGTCAACCTCGAGGGTGGCGGCGGACGAAGTACCCTTTGACGGAAAGTTTGATCCGTTTAAAGGTTGTTTTTCTCTTGTAAATAAAAAAAATCCATGCTCAGTTTTCCATTCTTTCTTTTGTATGAAAAAGTTTGTAAACCATTTCTTTGATCTAAATACAAATTTTCCCACGAACACAAGACATAATTTAATTACACTGCTAGTAGTATGGACTGTCTTTTTTTCAAATTCTCTGGTATTTCTTGTTTACTTACACAGAATTTGTTTTCCCTAAAATTACAAAACAATATTCAACTCAATTATGACAGTAATTCAATGTCATTCAGGTCAATTTAAATCTCATTTCTTACCTTTAAATGGAAAACCAATGAATTCCAGCCTATAGGTGGATCAATCTTAACAGATTAAATCAACTATCAATTAAAAAACCTACAGGGCCCTTTTATGTTCTGGATGCTCACAGTCAATTTTCCATCGCGATATAGTTTTGAACACACGCGCACAAGCACACGCACGCACACACGCACGCACACACACGTATATGTTGACACGCTTTAACATGTCTCTATAATGCCTGATGATTACTGTATTTCACAATAATACCATTTTGTTGCTGATAGGGTTGAAATCTGTTGCATTCATACGTGCTGGTGGCTGGCGACCTGCGGTCAGGACGCCAATCTGTGACAGAGGTGGAGGGGAAACATGAGTGGAAGAGCAAACTTAAGTTTTGTTAATCTCAGTAGAATATTGCATGGTTTTGTTTAGAAGTGGAGCCCAAATGATATTGGTTCAATGAGAATGACTAGAATGGAATAACCTGGAACGGCCACATTGCAAATATATCGCCATGGCCTCCTTCAATTTCGAGTGTTAATGGCTCCACACTTGACATTGTTGCGGGGAAGCTGGCCAGTATTGAAACCAGTCAGAGTACAGGAACGCCTCCAGCAGCCGTCAATCACAACTGACGGGCTTGATGGTACAACCCATCAGATCGAAACGTGTTGCACAAAGTCTTATATAGACCCCAGATAAGGATCTGCAGAGTTAAAGGACATTTGAGCAGATTTCTCTGGTTGCCGCACTAATTTTAAACAAGAAGTAAATCAGAGATTGACAATATGAAAATATGTATATATTTTCAAGTCACACTGAATGTTGATGATGCACTTACGTGAGGAGCCAGGCTCATATCTTAAAATAATAATATATATACCTATGAGTCGCCAACCACAGCCAAAGTTGTATCAACACGGTGAACTAAATCCTCTGCTGCTGCTGTTACTTCCTCTGCTAATGTTGCTTGATATCCTCACGGGACCAGACACGCAGTGCAAATCTGAAATTCTTCAGTATTTACCCAGAAAGACGGTGTGTGTCGATATCACCGCCTTTAAGCAACCGGTGCCAAAACGAGTAACCGTCGACAGAATTACAACATCACTCCCGTGGCATCATGGTAAGTTTGAGCGAAGATGTGTTTATCAGGCGATGAAAACATTTCTTGTTGAAGAAACAGCATTTGATGCAGAATGTATGTTACAGCAGAAACAATGACATTTGAAAGTTTTGGGTTTGGTTGCTGCAGTCAAAAACAGACAAAAATAAAATCGCCTACTGTAAAAAGGAAATGCGGATGTTTTGTGAATTGGCCTCCATATTTGCTGTCGAGGCCACGACTATCAAAGACAATTATGAAAAGTGAAAACAATGGAAGTTGCTGTTTTTCCATAAATGTATTAGCACAACGTATTAACAAAACTATTGACTGTATGAAGACATGGTCCTCAAGAGTTGCTTTTGATACTTTTCTGATCTAATTTTCATATCAGACTAATTTACGGTTTTATGTAAAAAAACAATATTCCTGAAGTAAATTCACAAAATATATATGCAAAATACACTAATTCATTATCAATGTGACAAAAGAGAGACACGCCTATATGCATCCGTGTAATAAAGTTGTGTTTAAAATATGGATTTTGACATGAAAAATCCCTTGTAGATGTTCATTATTTCAATTTTATTGGTTAACAGCCAACAAAGTCCTCTCCAGTCAGTTTCAGTTTAGTTGAAATGTAACACTTGGGAGCGGTTTGGTTTTCATACAGAAATAAACGTCAGTCCCATAAATTACAGAGAAAGACATGTGTTAATGGTAGTTAATGCGTTTTAATGTTCATCATTAATCAATAACTACCGCTGCCCAATGCCACAGATTTGACATAGATTTGTTTTAAGTGCTTAAGAAGAGGTTCCTCGGCTGCACCGACATAATCGGTGTACTTCAAACGGTACTGCTATTTTCTAAAATAAAGCATAGAGGAAAAAATATATCTGTAGTTGTCAACCTTGCTAGTAATGTAATAATAAAATGTTATTTTCAGATATTTTTGAGTTGCAAATGTATCTTCTGTTTTTCATGCTGAACCAATGTGTACCGTATCCGAAGACATTTCATTCGCCACACATCGGATGACCAATGAACTAATTAGGATTCATATCCACAAGTATCGAGATCATAATTTGCAGGCCGTGTCTACCAGTGGTAAAATGACCAAAAGACACTAATCGGTGCCAAAACAAAAGGGACTCACCCTGTGCAGCGTGAGCTGGTACTAAACTGTGAAAAATAAAAAAGCTCCCCTATGTCTTTGTTTGTTGGATTCAAACCTAGTTTCTTGTCTATTGACTTTTGAATATTGATATGCATCTGAAACAAAATTAGTGAATACAGCAAGCAACAAGGGGGATGCGCAGAATTGTGGCAACTATAGAGGGGTAAAGTTGATGAGCCACACGATGAAGTTCTGGGAAAGAGTAGTGGAAACTAGACTGAGAGCAGAAGGAAGACTATCGGCCAGAATGAAAGGAAAGGTGTACAAGACAGTGGTGAGACTGGACTAGAATGGACTAGAATCCCTTACAATGACCAAAAGACAGGAGGCAGAGCTAGAGGTCGCAGAGATGAAGATGTGGAGGTTCTCTTTGGGAGTGACCAGGATGGAGAGGATCAGGAATGAGTCTATCAGAGGAACAGCACATGTTAGATGTTTTGGAGAGAAGGTCAGAGAAGCCAGACGGAGATGGTTGGGTCATGGACAGAGGAGGGATAGAGAATATATCGGTAGACGGATGCTGGAATTGGAGCTGCCAGGCAAGAGAAGACTTATAGATGTCATGAGAGAGGATATGTAGGTAGTTGGTGTGAGAGTGGATGGAGAAAGTGGATTCACTGTGGCGACCCTGAAGGGAAAAGACCACAGGAGAAGAAGAAGAAGAAGAAGAAGCAAGCAATGATACTACTCAATATAGAGTGCATGTTGGAGCACAATGACTTATTTTCCCACAATATATGTACACACACACACACACACACACACACACACACACACACACACACACACACACACACACACACACACACACACACACACACACACACACACACACCAAATAATGCTCTGGAGACTATGGAGGCTTGTGTAGAAGTTATTCAGAAAACATTTTAATGGTTTGATGCAATCAACCTAGCTTCCCCCGACGAGGATGCTTTCGTTTTGCAAAAACCACCTCGACTCAATAACTTTTTTATGCTCATTTGGCTCCTACGGACTCAAATAGCAAGGAAACCTTACAACGCCACAACAAACTCAGTGTACAGTAATGAGGAGTTAACCCACAATTTCAGCAGCCCTAATATTTTCTGATGCTGATGGAGTTCGGACCCATCAGCATTTATCGCATGGTCAAACACCCATGAAACTAAAGTAGCAGTATGAGATGATGTGTATACAAGCAATAGCAAAACACTTGTTTCATATGTTTATGTATTACGTGGCTGAATGTCGAAGACATCAGTTATTTGTGTAAGTACTTCTCAGTTTACCTTCAGTCCTGCCCTGCACAAACAACAAGGACAAAGCCCCTTTCATGACTGTCGCCCCTGCAAACAGGCAGCGCTACATGTCAACGTCAAGCAGGTCTGGGCAAAATGGAAAAATCATGATAGCCCGTATTCAGGAGTTGGCGTTGTTACATAAAATCTACGTAGGAATGCGCAGGCATACGTCAGACGTACTGCATAAAATAATAATGAGAGGTAGTTTCTTGCCGCTGAATGCCGTATTTGGAAGCCTCTCAAGAGACATATAAATATCATCTGACTCGACATAAACAGTCTGATCTAGAGTCATTTAAAATAAAGTGTAACAGTTAAAAAAGGTAGAGTATTTTGCTCCCACTTTCCTAATCGTTTCCTCTTCATACTCTTGCAACTGATCACGTTCCACTTTCAGGTGGTTTTTTATCTATTATTATTATTTATTTCTTTATTAAATACTCACAATTTTGCACAATTTGCAAAAAAGTAATTTCTTTCCTCCGGAATTTTCACGGCAAAGCATGAGGTTATGAAAAAAAGAAAAAAAACTATGTAATGTGAATAACGTTTGATTTATGGTTATGCATTGTGTCGTGATAAAGCCTGGTCTTCAAATGAACCACCAGAGTTGTTTTGATGGTGAAAGTCTCAATGTCTCTGCAACTGCGTTCTTCAACCCGCGCAAGAAAAGGAGAAATCACAACCTTCAGTCGCTCTCAGCTCATCACTGTCGCTTTCAAAATGATTAAAACCGATCCAAAGATAATCTCAAAACAATGGAACAAAAGCAGCGAAAAGTAACGAAGAATGGCGCCACGGTCGGACTGTGCAGCTACACCTGGCGTTTTAATTGGACATTACATTTTATTTTACACAACATTTGCAGAAAACAAAGACATAAATTTAAACACAAGAAAGATAAACAAACCAGAGGGAAACACAGTCCAAAAAGTATCGTATCATTCAAAATATAAAATGATGTGCCGTACAGGGATCTGTGCTGCATTATTGATTTCGATAAGGTAACTTCATATAATAAATATCAGTGAGTGTGTGTGTGTGTGTGTGTGTTGTGTGTGAAAACTCTTGAGAGGAAGTCAGATTTGGTGTTGATATTCAGAGTCAACCTATCCTTCCACCAGTTGCAAACTCCCGGAGAGATAATCTATAGCTGTTATCAGTTTGGATATCGATCTGAGGAGCCTCATGACGACGCACACGCGTGCACACATACCATGCTGAGCGCAGCTCCAAGACTGGAGTCGAGTTTCCGCGAGTTCTGAGGTCGGTTCCTGCTGCGCGTCACTGCTCTGGCGCTCCCTGCAAGATCTACTGGTAAACTTTTCCTGCTTTGAGTTTTGTTGAGGATTCTGTAAAAACCAAACCAAAACAAGAGCACGCGTCGGTTACTTTCACACACACACTTGCCCGCTCGTGTTAGGACACACACTCGTGTTGGGCAACGAGAACGACGGGATGTTTCTTTTGCAGGAGCCAATGAGGAGACCGGAGGGCCACGAAGGGCCCTGCCCACGGCCGGACCGCGTAAAAATACACACACACACACACACACACACACACACACACACACACACACAACCACACACACAACCACACACACACACACACACACACACACCGACTGCCGGATCGGATGGCGGCCTGAGGTTCGCAGGAAGGCGCGGGCAGTTTGATTTTTCTTTTCGCTCTTTATTATTGCGCCGTTATTTGGTCACTTACGGCTCCAGGGCGTGCAAGCGCGGACACACACACACACACACACACACACACACACACACACACACACACACACACACACACACACAAGTAAATACGAAGTTTTTAATGAAGGAAACGAAGTTGCTTTCTATGACACATCCAATTCAAATAAAAATGGAATTCAAATAAATGATAATAGGGAGAGACCACTGAGCTTAATCACTAGATGGTTTCAGGCGGTGATTCAAATATTAAATAGAAATATTGAAGTATGGAAAGATTAAAACTTTTAACCGTTTTGTTGTTGCGAAGGTTTTGCGTCGGCGTGACACTGTGACGCAAGAAACAAATAACTCATTAACTACTCGACAAATAAATAAATGTGCATAAATGGAATGATTTCTACAGGAATAATTAGCCATGAATGAATTACATCGCAACAAAGGGTACATCAAATGTGTTATTTTCCTTCTGTACTTCATTTTTGACTTTTTTTCTCAAAGGAATTCATGAAGTAAAATAAAATAAGAAATAATTTATCAAGTGTAACAAACAAATAAGTAAAGGATCTGAAGGTGGTTGGTGTGAGAGAGCAGGATCCAGAGAGTGGGTCAGATGGAGAAGGTGGACTCGCTGTGGCGACCCCTGAAGGGAAAAGCCCAAAGGGGAAGAAGAGGAAGAAACAAAAAGTAAATAAATAAATGACACCAATAAAATAAACACATTTATGGCATAAAAGAGCCCCCACACATATAGCAACCGCAGGACAAAAGAAGCCTCTCAGATGAGGGGAGAAACGACCTCAAGTGAAGAAATTCAAGCGCAGTTGCCACGACAAGAAGACTTTTAAAAGAATTCACTGCGACCCGGATGACCGAGATCCTGCGCAGGAAATCAACATATGGTGGACGGGCTCATTCTTTTCTGGAGCGATCGCATTCCAGTGAAGCCAAGCGCTGGATTTAATGCAAACACATGTCATCCCTGCAGCCACCGGGCCGTGGCCTTCTGACAAGGTCCTGAAGCTGATCCCGCCGTGCACGAGAGAGAGAGTGAAGGATGATTTACAGTGAGGTGGAATGTCAGTCATGGTTGCTGCACAGCTGATCTCAGTATGTTAGCGTTCAAATTTACTTCCTCGACCACCTGTTGGCTGAATGTAAGCAAATCACGAGGTGAACGAGAGGCAAGAATGTGCAGCGGCAAGCCGTGTAGTAACTAGTGTGGCTGAACTCGGCGACAATAATACAATATTACCGAAATCTATTCTTTTTGCAATGAGAACATTCAAAACACGATGTAAAACTGAATAACAGTAGAAAAAAAACAATTCAAAATGCTTACTTGGACAGACTAAATACAAAAAGCCTCAAAATGGACAATGCGAAAAGTTAAAAAAATCAAAAACTCATTTAAAATGTATTTTAATGTATTAAAATGTATTTTGCCTTTCTAAGGCAGAGTTCCTTACATTACATTAAATTGCAGTTATTTGGCAGACACTTTTATCCTAAGCGACTTACAAAAAGTGCAATTCAGTCACTGAAGGTCTGAAGTACCAGTAGTCAGAAGTCAGAAGTGACCACTCAACCCAATAGGGGGTATATATATATATATATATATATATATATATGACATGATTATGTTTTATCTATCTAAAACACAGTGTTGTGTGGTCCATAATGTTTTTTAAAAAGGTTTATATGAGTTATATGAGGGGGATCCCAAGAATTCGGAATATTTGCACACACACTCTCAAGGCTGACAGATACACACTACAGGAAAAACGCTGTCACTGATGTTTGGTGACAGCAAACCTGATGTTGAACTATATATATATATATATATATATATAAAACTATATATATATATATATATATACAATATATAATATATATACAATATATATATTGTGTATATATATATATATATATATATATATATATATATATATGTGTGTGTGTGTGTGTGTATTGATTCAAGTGTACATTTCATATGGGAAAAATTAAAAAAATACTGTTTCTCTTCATCCTTCATCATTGTGTGTGTTGTACATCAGGAGTTTTACAGTCACCTGAAAAGCACCTTGAATTTCATCATGTCGATGCACTGTGTTGATCTCATGAGAGTAGTTAGACGGAGAAGGCCGATGCACTGTGGCGGCCCCTGGACGGAAAAGCTGAAAGAAGAAGAACAAGAAGAAGCTGATATAATGAGAATAAAACCTCTATTCCGTTTTATTATATACCATACATTGGTCCAGTTGTAGTGAAAAGAAAGAGTTAAAGAAGGTCATTTTTGTCAAAATTGTCACTATCATAGACACTAAGATCATGGATATAGTAATAATAATAATTTATCCTTCATTAATCCCCATGGGGAAATTGGTTCTCTGCAATGAAGCCATCGTGGATGAACCGTGAGCTGCAGGCTGCAGGGAGCAGCGAGGGCGTCTGCGTGTCGCTCAGCATCACTTGGACACCAGACGAGGAGCTCAGAATCCGACCGGGAATGTTGGCTTCCAGAGACGGTCGCTCGACCTGCAGCGCCACGCCGACCCGTGTGGACTCGATAATAGCAGAATCATAAATGTATTTGTTTGGAGCTGAAGCTACTAGACAGAAGAACGAGGAAGCAAAGTCTACTTTGTGCACGTGAGGACCTGCTGGGGTCACTGTTTACCTCTTCATCACACTCAGAAATAGTGACACTGTCATCTCCACCAATCAACTCTTGATCTGCACGGCTCATTACTGGACCACACAGGTGGAGTTTTTCTTATCAAATGTACTTTCTCATTTAGGTAATAAAAAAGACATGCAAAAATCTCTGGATAAATAAAAAGTACACAAATAAATAAATAAATGAAATTAGGGCAAATGTTAAGATAATTCCTCAGAGTTCATAGATGATAAACCCTTCCATCCATCCATCCATCCATTCATCATCTGCCGCTTATCCTGCACTCAGGGTCGCAAGGGATGCCGGGACCTATGAGATGACAAATGAAAAAGTCAAAAAAGAAAAGTATGTTGAATTGGACTGAACTGAAAATGAAATAATGTGAGTGTAGACGCATGGCAACAACCTGAAAAAGAAACCTTACCATCCTCCGAAAATGATATGGAAATGATTCAAAATTGCCAACAACTTCAAATCACCTCAAAATGCCACATGAAAATAAAAATGAATGGAATGGAAACCCCCCCAAAACACACACACACACACACACACACACACACACACACACACACAGATATGAGTCCATGAGACAGCAATGTGAAATACTATTACTACTAATACTGTGAGTTGGAAAGGGTGTGTGTACAAAGAAGGGTCATACTTGAAAAGGCTTAATGTCTACAGAGATTCAATAAAATATTTCATTTTGTACATATGCTGGATATTTTTAACATTTTAAACATAAGCTCATCTCAGCTCAGGTGTGGTATCAGTGATTTGGTTACCTGGAGTTCTAAGAAGACCGTAACATATTTCTGGAATGGCATGTGTTGTGGATGCCACGTGCACAAGTCAGACGCAAGGACGATGCAATAAGCAGATTGGAGGGGAAAGTTAGACTGGGAGAAACAGAGAGCGTCACAAAGAGTGAAAACACACGTTAATGGCAAAGAGAAAGACAGACCCGTTTTTCTCGTTCCTGCATATTTGAAGAAGGCGAGTCGTGTAAACAGCTCGGCTCAGTCGACGCACAGATCGGCACAGGTCTTCTGTCTCTCGGACTTATCAAGGTAGGGTGATGAATGTACGTGTGCGATATCTGTGTAAATATCGAGAGCATGTGTTTGAGAGTTTGAGAGGGCAGAGGGGAGGAGTGGACGGGTATAAATACCAGCGCCGCTGGAACGGCAGGTGTGACATTGCACCTGCCATTTTATAAGACAAATTTTTAGGCTCCTTCCATTTAGTGAAATAGATACATATCATGTTGTACATGTGTGTTGTAACTACCTCCACAGCTTTGACATCATGCTTTGCGTTACGTGAAATACTTGACACAATGCTTTAGATAATTGGCTAAAGGAAGAACAACTCAGGAACTACAAAAGTGAAACGTTAAAATTATTATATTCAATGTGTCCTATTTTCTCGCACATTTGCAGTTCAACCATTAGTGTACAGTGACAGCGTTTTTTCCTGTAGTGTGTATCTGTCAGCCTTGAGAGTGTGTGTGCAAATATTCCGAATTCTTGGGATCCCCCTCATATAACTCATATAAACCTTTTTAAAAAACATCATGGACCAAACAACACTGTGTTTTAGATAGATAAAACATAATCATGTCATATCGATAGATAGATAGATAGATAGATAGATAGATAGATAGATAGATAGATAGATAGATAGATAGATAGATAGATAGATAGATAGATAGATAGATAGATAGATAGATAGATAGATCTGAAATTGATGGTGTCCAATAAAGCCAATCCTTTCTATGCGCTGCATATTATTGCATAGTAAATTATTTCATTGATTCATTCACAGTCAGTCTCATAGTCAAAAAAAAACAATTGCTGGATGCATTTAGAGCGAAACACATTTAGGAAAAGTCAGTTAAACAGCACATACGAAATATGATGAAAATTACCCATCGGTTCTGCTTGTGTTAGATGACACACATTTCGAAAGAAGGGAGAACAGAGCTACGAGCTTATCCGAATGTGTCGACACCCTCGCAGATGTCGAGGACTCCTCCGGCGGTCCAGAGGAAGCCCTCGGGTGTGAAGGTCATGTTGATTCCTGGAGAGCGTCCTCCATCTCTGGGCCTGTCCTCCCACACAGAATCTTTCAAAGGTACATTCATCTACCCAAGTGTGTGTACGTGTGTGTCTGTTGCCACCGGGATGTGTTTCTCATCACCTTTGTTCTTGTGCAGAGAACGGCTCCGGCGTGGCGTCCAAACACACGTCTCTGTTGAACGCAGAGAGAGAAGTGGTATGAACATTTCAGTTGTCTTCTCTGTCTGGGTGTTCTGTGGGTTTTTAAGAATGACGAAAGAAGATCTGAAAGCCAAATGTGATGACAGTCAGTGTTTATAGGAGGCAAAGTATGAATGAAATACCAGACAATTTTCGTATACCTGAGCAACGACGTCAGGAGTGAAGAAGAATGTCTGCCTTATGAGAAATTCCTCCGCAACCCATTGAACCTGAATGCAAAGACAAGAAAAAATACTTTGTGTTTTAGAGTGGAGTAAAATAATACATATAGGAAATACAGGAGGAGAGAAGATGTCACATTTAAGACATTTAGTTCACCCTGCAAATGTCTACTTGCAACCATTTTGATAAGCCCGCTTTGAGGCTGCAGACTCGCGTAAAATGAAGCCTATTTTCTAATTGTGTCTTTTGGGGTCAAACTGCTTGTTATCAGCTTTTTATCAAAGCAGTCTTTGTCTTGGGTTGTGTGTGTGTGTGTGTGTGTGTGTGTGTGTGTGTGTGTGTGTGTGTGTGTGTGTGTGTGTGTGTGTGTGTGTGTGTGTGTGTATGTGTGTGTGTGTGTGTGTGTCGGTGTGTGTGGAGGCGGTGGATTATTGGCAGAAGTTTGCTGTAGACTTTTGCCACGACTGTGAAGCCAGAAATGTGAGACTTGACTGCAGAGATTAGTTGTGTGGTGAGTTTTGATGGAAGCGTCTAAGTCAACTGATCAGACAGAGGAGAGATATGCTCACATGTAAGAAGGGTAATAAAAAAGAAGAAAAAACGGGAATTGACGGTCAAATGTAAGGCGATGATCGGTATGATGCAAAAACCAGTCGGCCTTCGTCCATGCTGCCGGTTTGAATAAACATCCCTGCAGTTTTACCTCACGTGTCCAGTCCGATTCAGAGCAGAGGAGCTCTGTCACTGTGATGAACTGCAATACTGCTGCCTCTAATAAGCCTGGAGCATTTGGTGAGAAAAATAATTGAAGACTTGGGATAATGAGTAAATATTGAGTTTTGTATAAACAGATACTCTATTTCCTTAATTTATACTGTCTCACTACATACCCTACCACATCTCTCGCAACACGTGAACTCTGACACAAATAGAGAATTAAAGACAGTACCTTTTTAGGGAAATCAGCTCTGGCTTTACAACCCATCCTTACTTGGACAGGCTGCCGAACACAGTCAATGCAAAGACAAAGATGCATTTTTTGAATATCTTAGTGCAACAAGGACAATAAGTCGAATAGTTGGAAACCACGTGTCGGAGTACATAACGAGTAGCGTCACCTGCCTGAAACAACTGCTCACATTTTGTCTTTTTTTTGACTTGACAAAGTCAACTCCTTATTCAACATAGAGCACCATTTTTGTGTTTTCTGGAAAACTTTAAATAAATGACTCGGACGATTATTGTTGGAAGGCGACGCTATGTACAGTACGTATAAGAACATATAAGATTATAGTGTACACTTGCTGGTAAATAGTGCGGCGTATAATTACACCTTAAATGAACGATGCTTTGCCAAATGTGATGCTGGAAAAGATGACTTCACATAAAAATTCGCTGAAGACGAACTTATGTGACTGCACTTGATAGCACGCCACTCTTCCTGTTAGTGTTGCATGCTCAGCTGCAAATGTCTGAAATGGCTGCAGTGACTGTGTCAAACCTTCATCAGGAAATCCTCAACCACTGCTTCGATGACGTGGAGCGATTCATGGTGCGTTTGCAGCAGACGGCCGAAGCCCAGAGCATCCTCAACCAGAAGAAGAGTAGAAACAAGAAGAGCAAGAGGAAGGAAGATAAAGAGGGTGAGATTTTAACAACCCGGCTGTGAATCAAGTGAATCTGTGCGCCTACCCTAACCCTAACCCTAACCCTAACCCTAACCCTAACCCTAACCCTAACCCAGAACAATGTGGTGAAATTTAGGAGTCTCAACCTTTTAAGGCGCTAAACCCAAATTGTAGGATCTCTCCCTGGTCTGTTTTTAAAGTTGATTCATTTCATATTTGCATACGATATTCAGCTGAAAAAGGGGACATTTCAAAAGTTTTGTACAGTTATGTAAAGTTATGTAATATATGTACAGTTTCTGCTGCTTCTTTGGGTGATTTATTTATGTTTAGTAGATCTCTTGCTTGAACAACTTTACAGTCATTTGTTGTTTATCTGAAGCAGATTTCTGAGTTTGACCATCGGTGATGGCCTGGCAACAAGAGCCAGACTGCATGATAGGTCTGTGTGACCCGAAATCAGGATTAGTAAATGTATTATTTGCTTAAGTGGACAAATATTGGTCAGCAGACCCACCTTTGTTGCTGGTTCATTTACAAAACCATCCAAGGTAAAGTGACTCGTTCATCTTCCTGTTTGAATTGGATACATTTCGTACGTTTTTATCACTAGAATCTAGACGTGTCCCTACTGATGTTTCCTGCCTATTTCATTTCAAACAACTCAAATCATTGTTATTTTAAAAATAAGGGAATGCAAGAAAGCAAGTCAAAAACAAAGTTTTTAAATCATGGTCTCGCTGAACACAGAACTGAAGCCTTGAAATTTATATTCAAACTCAACAACTTATGTGATCTAAGAAATGTCCATTAATATTGTGAATTATGCAGAAACAAGAGGGGAAGGCAAGTGTGAAAACACCTACTCTGATAATCCAGCCCACTCCTATATCACATGTAGAACCAGCATGGAAATACCATGTGACAAAAAATACCTTCTGTAGTTGATTTATGAAGAATAAAAATTGTGATTTAATTCTATATTCACTGAAAAGTTCTGGATCTGCTCTTTTCACACATCTTTTTTTTGTTGTCCCTTCATGCTGTCATCAGTCGTACATCTTGTTAAGGTGTGTTATAATACACTGTAACGTACTGCTCCAATGAACACGCCTCATTTGCCAATTTTTGAAAAATATCCACATTGACGCACATTTTATTTCAGCTTTCCACCCAGCTGGGCCGAGGCAAGAGCACGTGTTTATTGCGGAAACTAATGTTTGCCTGGTCAGAGCGGTGATTGTGCCTTTCTCTTCTCTGCAGATTCTTTGGTGGCCATGAAAGCCTGCCCTCCATCAGAAGAGGAATTTACGGATCTCTTTCAAAAAACCAAATACTCCCTCAGTCTGCTGGTGAGATAAGGCTCTGAAAGCCCACCTTATTCTGCACAAATAAGTTCAAGAGCAACAATTAAATCTGTGAACCCTGGTTTGCTCAGGACCGCCTCAAGACATCCATTTCAGAGCCTGACGCGCCGGAGCTGCTGCATCACATCTTCGTCCCCCTCAGTCTGGTAAGTCCCTCAAAGATTTCCCTCTCCTTCCTTCCTTTCTCTCGCACCGACACTGACGGAAGTTCCCGCCTCTGACCCAGATGGTGAAAACGACCGGAGGTCCGGCGCTCGCAGCATCAGTGGTCAGTCCTGCTCTGACCCGAGGTGCGATTTCTTTGCTCCAGCAGCATCTAACTGATGAGGAAAAAGACCTCTGGACGTCTTTGGGGCCCAACTGGACTTCCTCTTGGTCTGTCCGTGTTCAAGTTATAAATCTCAACTTGGGAGTGTCTCGGTCGCCCTGACAGCGCCGCTGTTTCTCCCAGTTCACAGCTCAACATGTCTGTTTCTCCATACTCACCCGTCTTCTTGGATGGATGGCAGCCTGGAGCAATGGACTCCTCCGCACAGCCATTGGACGATCCCATTGCGCTGCAGCACAAACTGGATGCTCTGAGCAAAGGTCTGGAGCAGCAGCATCCACGGGGTCGAGCCCGACTCCCAGCAGAGGCAGAGGACCATGAGTAAGTCTGGAGGGCAAGAACGGTTGCAGGAGACACGGATTCATGGCTGAGTATCTACAGGTCTTTGAATATCATATCAAATTTTTCACAGAAATAAATTAGAGGCCTTCATTTCATATTAATATAGGCTAAGATGTGCAAAATGACCTGTAAGTACCAGTAACCTAGCAGTGTCTGATTTAATGTTTGATACCATTTCTTTTATATGTCCATTGCTCTTCTTATAGACGGTTTAATTGAGATGATTTGGGTGATTTCTTGTTGAATTTTAGCATTTCATTTGCTCTTCTTCCAAAAAAAAATAATATAATCTGCAGAATTATAATTTGTATATAAAAATATAATCTTATGTGTCATAAGTGATTTTTGTGATGAATGATGACTTCCCTGAAAAAGCAACAAGAAAATTATTATATAGTCGAGATTGATGAACAGATATGACAATTCTTAAATATATGATTAACATATTACGATTAAAACAATACCTGTCATGGAAGTTTTTTCCAAGACTGATCTGAAAACATCATACACGTAGTGTTTGCTGCAACTGACCTATTAGATGAATACAAAGTGAGAAGGTAATTCCGTATGACGGCGTCCCATAAAGACTGGAATCTGACTGCACTTCATTCTTCTCAGTCACTTTGCGTGTTGCATGTTTTCTTTTTCAGAGAGGGGGGCGCGCTTCCACCTGAGAGCGAGAAACTTTTCTGCTGCAGTTATGACTTTGTGGCGAGAAACAGCAGTGAACTCTCCGTGCTGCAGGGTGAAACACTGGAGGTACAACACCTTTACATGTTGTGCATGTATAAGAGCAAAGTCACAAATGTCCTAATCGCTAATCTCTCTTCAGGTCATTGAATCATCCAAGAGATGGTGGAAGTGCAGGAATCGCTTTGACCAGATAGGATTTGTTCCCAGTAACATATTGGAGCCCCTGTCTGCACTGGGTAGCACAGGAGAAAGTCCAGCGGTATGTAAGCAGGTCCACAGTAGGTGTAGTCCGTGCAACAGAGCGGGAGGCCACAATAAAAGTGAGGAAAATAAAGAAAAATGTCATTTACGGCTACGTGAATATATTCAATATTTCAGAATGTCATCACGGGACTATATGAGAATGTTTAATTATCCCCTTTTGTTTCCCGCCAACCTGTGAACGTCCCGGAGACGTGCTAAAACAGCATGAAAATTAGCTAACAATGGCTAATCGATAATGTGGATGAGTGATAACACAAGCTTAATTGTGTTTATGGCAGCTAAAAATGCCTAAAAAAACAGCAGAAACAGGTTAACATTTAGTCAATTTTGGAATATATTTTATTGGACCCCAACAGATGATAAAACTTATTAAAAGTTAACAGCAGTCCAACACAGGCTAACAGAATTGCACTTTAGCCTTAGCTCAAGCAGCCAAAGCTGTCACATAGGTTTTTTAAGCAACTCACCAGCTAATAACCTACCAACCTCCAATGGTAATTAACCGGTTAAACATCAGGTAACAGTCACCGATCTGCGGGAACATTCTGGTTCATGTCTGTTCTTCCAAATGCAGATATCGCCCATCACGCCTCAGTCAAAGTACTTTACATTTGCCTCCACGAGTCCGGACGTGAAAAGTCCAACCGCGATGAGCCCGACCGAGGGACGTCTGAGCGCGGCGATTCCTTCCACGCCGAGGCAGGGAGACGAAACTGACCGAGGTGACAAGACACGTCCAGTGGCTTCTGTTTCCTCCCGCACATACCAACACATTTATGCCGTACATATCACGAGAGCAAAGACACGAAGGTGCGGTACTGCTGGGAGAAAAGAGCACCGGTCCATGAAGTCTTCATGCAGATGTGCTACTAAAACCCGACGTCCAGTCGGGGACATTAGCGACGCTTTGGCATTTTCCACGAGACACAAGAACTTTTGATTCCGTGATACTTCATTGTGGCCCACAAATGCACGCACAATAGACGTCCTGTATTTTTGCAGTGCTGATGATGAACGACGAGCTTCTCCAGCGACTGGCGAGGAGAAGAAGCTCGGGCACGGCGCGGCCGGCGGCGCTGCAACGCGCCGGCGGCGCTCCCCATCTCCTCAACTACCACTCTCAGCCCCCGGAGGTGGTGACCTGGCTGACCTCCAAGGGCTTCAGTCAGCAGTGAGTGCCGACACGCCAAGGAAACGCTGAACACCGGATGATTACTATTTGTACTATTTCACAAGATTATTTTTATGTGGGTAAAAAACAGGAGATTCACTTCTAAATTTCAGCACTAGTCAGTGTCAATTATTTCATTATTATAATTCTTTTTTTTTTTTTTAAATGTAGGCAATTTTCCTTTTCGAATTTTTCGATCAGTCGCCCCTCAAACCCCAGCAATTTTTACACATAGTTTTTCATATTTTTATATCTAAAAAACCTGTTCAAATTATGTAAAGTTATATTCAGCTTCCAAAAATACATGTTAAACTCCTAGAACGCTCGGTTTCACTGCTTTACAATCCATGAATTTGCATCTCTGTTGATGCAATTTGAAGTGCGAAAAGGCTGACTGGTTCAAAGGATGAATGGCAGGGTTTTCAATTATTATTCGTATTATTAGAAGTAGTTGCAGCTGCTGCGGAATTAATAATAATAATAATCATAATCCAGGAGCATCACACTCCCCACAATCTGTGCCCTCAAATCTGTTTGTTGGAGATTGATTGATTTAATAATATACCAACAGCGCCCTCCAGTGTCTGTATTACTTCCTTGTCACAATTCCCGAGTTTCTATGAAAAAGGAGGAAGTCAGTGCCCATGGAATTAAAAATGTGACATGAATCGTCCAAATAAAAGAAATAAATTGAGTTTTTTTGCGCATTAGTTCCCCCTCAGCGACTGGATTCCTCTATTTGATAGAAATGCTTTTTGGTGATGAAACCCCAAATGATTGAGTCTGACTGTTGCTCTTTCCCCCCTCTGTCAGGACAGTCAAGGATCTGGGTATTTTAAATGGAGCGCAGCTTTTCTCCCTGAATAAGAGCGAGTTTCTGGCTGTGTTGCCGCAGGAAGGTGGGAGGGTTTACAGCCAGATCATGGTGCAGAAGGCGCTCCTCCAGGTTGGTGTGTTGGTCACTTCAAGACCACTGAAAGTATATGCCCTTGATAAAAAAACAAAAACAAAACACATTTCATCTTTGGAGTAGGATTTATATACAGTTGGGCCGGGGGGTGGGGGGGGTTGCATTGGTTTTTGCTCAGGTCTGTGTGATAAAGGTGTGTGCAGGTTAGTTTGTGTTCAAGGGTGGCATGGTTTTTTGTTTTGATTTTGACCAGCTTCTTTGCCAAACATTGACTCTTATCATGATTCACATCATTTTACTGACCTGCATTGACCCTGGTCAGCCTTTGTTCATTTTAGTTTCAGTTGAAGATCGCTCGGTCTGATATCGAATAACTGCTATTCAAAGGGTGCGTTGTAAGATAAGTGCGTGCTATTTAAAGAGCAGGTTAAATATAGTTGGGGAGGCTACATTTGGAATATCTTTCCACACTGGCCAACTCAGTCCCTTTCTTTGCCTGGTGTTTTTCCGCAGGATGAGCACAAATTCACAGAGCTGGAGACGGTGATGCAGAGGCAAAAGCTGAAGGTGGACCAGGGAGCCGTGTAGACGAAGTCCCATGGCTCCGCAGACGCTCGTGAACTCCGGCCCACTCAGAAGGTTTCCCCTGACATGTCTTGGGATGCATCAACAAATAAAGCTGGAGGGAAATAAACCTGACTTATTTTCATTGTTTTGGAATTCTGTTACTTCTATGAATCAATCAAGCGATGAGCCGATTAAAGGTAATGGACTGTCAAGGTCCTTTTTGGGGAAAGTTCTGAAGATTTAATCAGAAACTGCATGTATTACATTTATTATGATTTGGACTCAATCTCAGAAAGTACCAGACACAAATTGGACTGTTTCAAAACAAAACTATAGCCAAAAATTGTTCAAAGGAAATCAGTGATAGGGCATTATGGAAAAAAAAGCCATAGCATGTTACTTTTGCTTTGGTTCAGTATAATATTTAGATACATTTAAATATGACTTTGTGCCTTCAAATGTTGACCAATGGAAACGCTTTGGCGATATCCCTTGCTCGGAGAAGCAACGTGTAATTGTATTAAATGAAACTATTTATTATGAAGCCTGGAAAAGGCGCAGAGTTACAATGAAGGAAAAAGGGGCAGCAAAATCAAGGAAAGGCATAAAAACACCAGGGGGGGGTCTTCATCAGGAGAATGAGCACCACCTCGGTGTCTGCAGGTAGAACAACAGGAAGGGAAACAAACACTGCGCTACCTGAAACGGGAAGAGAAACAGAGTGAGCGGCTCCGACACCCTGGCAAACCACAGGCGTTCCTCCCTTGCCGCGCTGCACGTCAGCCATCCTGAGCAGGACCAGCACACAGCCACTGGCTTCAGGCTCTCCATTGGCACCGAACACCTGCATGACGAGTTGGAGCCACACCTTGGCCTGCTGCACGACCGCCACCGTCTTGAATGACCGTAACTGCCTTTACAGACGTCGGCCGCAGTAGACCGACTTCAGGGGTTCTGAGTGACAACACGGAACTCCTGCATGACCATTTCAGAAACAGAAAGGGGGGCCGCGCGCCGGCTGTAACAACTCTAATGGAAATACACCTCTTTACCCTCTTCTTCTTTTCCTTTTCTTTCTCAGATTGCCCCTTCAGGCGTCGCCACAGCAAATCGACATCACCACCATACCGAGTACTTACCGAATACTTAATCCTCATTCCACTGTAAAGAGGAATACCAGTAATGATATAATTGATAAAAACAAATACAATAATCATGATGGTTTTTATTTTATTTTATTGTTCTCTAACAAAAGAGCTTCTAAAACTATTTGACTCGTGAAATCGTATTTGCTGTAAATGTTTTAGAGTCTGCTTCTAAGTGACAAGAAACTTGCGTTATTGTTTCCAGAAACCAACCTTTTTGTTTTTCAAATTTTGCATTGATTTCCATTCTTGTATATTTAATTTGCCGCATACACACAGTCTCTATCTCATGCCAGGGAGCTTGTATGTTCATTCATTTATTATCTGTGCCTCTTATCATGCATTCCAGGCCGCAGGGAAGCTGGATCCTATTCCAAGTGTCACTGGGCGAGAGGCAGGGTTCGTCCTGGACCGCAGCGCCACACATAGAGACGAGCAACCATTCACTCTCCCATTCACACAACTGGGCAGCGGAAGGACTCCGGTGAACCCTCTGCTTTGGAGGAAATCGGAGAATCCGGTGGAAACCCATGCAGATGCAGAGAGAACATACACACTCCGCACAAAAAGGCCCCTGTTGGAGGATCCAGGGATCTTCTCGCTGTGAGGCAAAAGCGCCTGGCCGCTGTGCCAACCTGCAATCTTGTTTGTATTTTGAGATTCTCTATTTCTTTAGCATCATTTTTTTCAAGATGTTTCTCATGCCCACTGGTAGCAGAAGAAGCAAACAGTGGCAGTCGGTATAAACGCAAGGGTCCCAGTAGTTATTTGGACAAGATAAAAAAACACGTAAACATTTATTCATCAATGAACGCAGTTCAACCTGCTTAGAACAAAATTAGCTTTGTCTCAAGGTACGACAATGACCATTTGGGAGCTTCATTCGAAGGATGTTTTGATTAGTTCTACAACCCTCAGCTCCTCGGCTGACTCCATGTGATTCTTTAATGTGGGCAAAAATAAACCGCTTAATAATCTGATGTAACTGTTATGCTGTAAAATATGTCTCGTACAGTATCAGGGCATCTGTCAGCAAAAACAAGCACATCCCCATTCTCTTCCAACATGACATCAAACTTTTTCTTTCAATTCATGTATTTATTTTGTATTCCCAGACTTAGTGGATGATTTCACCAAAAATATTTCCTCACGAAAACACAGATGTGACTGTTTCTATAAACTAGATGCATAAATACTTTTATATTTATAGACAAGTAGGATTTCAAGTGAGCTGACCAGTAACTGACCAGTAACAAATTAATCAATAGAGCCATCCATAATATTGACAATATTAATACCAATTAACACTATCAATTATTCATAAAAATAATTAACCCTAACCCTAACCCTAACCCTGATCAAATACCTTGTATCAAAATCACATTTTAAAATGTGTTTTACTGTGTGTTTCTTTGTTTTAGGGTTTGTCTGACTTTCATGACCAACAGTTCATTGATGTTATTCTGAAATAAAAATAAAAGAGATGAGAGTGTTGAGTCTGCGGCTCAAAATTATTCTTTTAAAATTTCACGTTTAGCCATTTTAAATTTGACTGTGTCTCGATCACACTATTGCTTTCTATTTCACAATCAGAATCAGCTTTATTGAACAAGTGTGATCCCCCGCACAAGGAGTGTGGCTGCGGTGAACAGGTTCACCTCGTACTGACACGGAGGCAAACAATCGCCGGGCAAGAACATTTTACACAACACGAAATGCAAAGTGCAGAGGGCAATGTCTGAGTATGTAATAAGGGGATGAGCCCCGTGAGTAATGTGGTCAGTGAGGTGGTGCAAAAATTAGGTTCTTTGATGAAAAAGACAATAAATAAAGTGATGATTAGGTACTGATGTTGTTGCTAGTGTGTGATATAGTGTGTAAGGTGTTGTGTAGATTACGTGTTCAGTCGTGTGGCGTCTTGTGCAAAAAAAGCCGTTTCCATGTCTGGTCGCGCTGCCGTACAGTGACCTGTACCTCCTGCTAGGGGAGGGAAGGGAAAACAGGTTATGTCTGAGGTGTGCTGCTTCCAGACAGCTTTTTGCAGCATCTGGAGTCGTTTTAAATAGTGCGGTCCGGATGAGCTCTACCTGGAAAGTATCATGAGACAACGATGCAATTTGGCACGATCAAAATAATATCTGACCTGAATTGACCTGACAAGTAATTATTATTGTGATGTCTGATCAAACCGTCACTGGCATTTTGAGAGTCTCGATAACATCAACACCTCGCCGAGAAAGAACTGTTTAAGAAAGACATAAGAGAAATAATCGGAGTAAACAACAATTTCTTTATTGAATTGTTTTTTTCTGATTCATAACAATAAAACGGCTTCAAGTCTCTTCCAAATGAACATACAATTTGTTCAATTAAGTTAAAAAACAGCACTTTATTAAACATTCCCTTAGAGCTTGAAGAAATACAATATTTCAAACGTTGTCCAGAGCTAGTGGCTAGTTGCATTTTTTTTCCTGCTCGAGACATTTGGATGAACATTTGATGAAGCTACTCACTACTGGAATAACCCTACTGTGGGAAGCAATCATTCTTCGCATAAAGTTTGCTCACGCAAAAAAATACAAAGGTATATATTATTTTCATTTACTGAAAATCTTTTTCAGATTTTAAATTAAAATAACAAAGAAGTAGTAGAAAGAGAATTAAGTAACAAGATCATGCAAAATAAACTACAATCATGCAAGGATGGAGGCACAATAACATGAAAATAAGGTCTTAATAGTGTGAGAATGATGGCGTCAAATTGCAGCTTTGATCGAATGACTTAATGATGGGTTCGGGTTAGGGTTTGGGTTATTCCGTTGCTGGAATACAATGTTGGAATATGTCGTTGGAATACGACGTTGGAATACGATGTATTCCAGCAGCATGACAATTTTCTCACAATATTAATACTTTACACTCAGGAAAAATGTCACGATCTTTTTCTTGCATGATTCCCACTTAATATAATTGTTATTATGTGCGTATATGTGTGTGTGGCTGTTTTACTCATGACATTACAGTATTTACAGTAGTATTTAGATTTATTTAGAGAAGGAAAGTAACATGTATTCTTTGTAACAAGTCAAATGAATTATTGCACATCCAACTCTGAGATAAGAGAAAGAACGAATTTGAATAAAAGTATAAACGAAAACAAATTAAGCTTTTGTCGAAATACATTCTGATGTCTTGAGGCACAAGCATATACATAAACATATGTATGTTTCACCTTTAATTCAAGGACAGAGCATATCTGTTCTGATTTACCTTCCAATGTCACTTGAACTGACGAGACTGCATAATTAGAAGTGAATTAACACGTAGTTACGTGATTCAATAGCACCACAGATGGACGGCATCCGTTAGGGTTGGGGTTAGGGTTGGGTTAGGGTTAGGGACCGTGGAGGGTTGGGGTTATGGTTGGGGTTGGGGTAAAGGTTAGGGTTAGGGTTGGGGTTATGGTTAAGGTTAGGGTTAGGGTTGGGGTTAGGGTTAGGGTTGGGGTTGGGGTTGGGGTTAGGGACCGTGGAGGGTTGGGGTTAAGGTTAGGGTTAGGGTTAGGGTTGGGGTTGGGGTTATGGTTATGGTTATGGTTATGGTTGGGGTTGGGGTAAAGGTTAGGGTTAGGGTTGGGGTTATGGTTAAGATTAGGGTTAGGGTTGGGGTTAGGGACCGAGGAGGTCAGCCGGGATTCTGGAGGCCCCGAGCAGCAAACAGGACAGGCACTGGATTAAAAGTGCAATGTTTTATAGGAGCACATTAATCATGATTATAGAGTTTCCATTTTCGTTTAGATCTATTTCTTTTGTGACGTCAATCTTCATGATCAATTTTAGCATTGTCACCACTATTTTAGGAAAATGTTGATACCACATTTTGAGGAATTTTCACATTGTGACATTCCAGTACCCTTCCCCAAGGGTACTTGATTCAGGCGATTGCTTACAAACATATTGCTTTTCCTTTCTTCCTTCGAAAGAAACTGAATCAATGATATATGGCCGAGCGCACGAGAGGGTAATCTGAGGCCCCGTACACGACCCTCACGACATCTTTACTCCTCATAAGTGATGCTCTGGTCAATACAATTCCAGTTCACCAGTTCCTTATCGTGAAACCACAGCTGGATCTCCCTGCGAGCTCCTTCCAGTGAGTCGCTGGCATGGATCACGTTCCTGAAAGTCACACCACGTGACAGAATGCTAGAACCCTGCAACTGACGGCTACACGGTCGCCCGGCAAATGTTGATTTTTAAAGATTCTGTCTTCAAACCAAGTGTTCACCTGCTGACGTGGAAGCTGAAGTCTCCCCGCACCGTCCCTGCCTGGGCCTCTGCCGGGTTTGTGTGTCCCACCATGACGCGAGATGTCTGGACCACGTTGAATCCTTCCCACACCTGAGGAGAAATGCGACCAGCCTGCATTCAGAAGCCGCTGATTATCTTTCAAATGTGAGACGGCGCCAGAGCCTGAGTTTTCACAGGCAGTGGCGCAGAGGTCCGCCGATGCCCCGAAGACTCGAGTATAGGCCTAGTATACTGAGAAATACTACGAGAAAGGAAAACCTTTTGAATATATTTCAACACAGGGGACTTTAATCCGATTTTAATAAAAAAAATTTAAAAAATCTGACTGATTTACTTCTTTTATACCACTTGTCACAAAACACCTGAACGACCTCAATTTTTACATCAGCTCTTTTTCAGTGCTTATTACAGGTCAACCGTTCCTGTGATCCGGCAGACCACAGATACATTTTTTATCAATTTAATCTTTGAAAAGGACAATTCACAGCTTGCGACTGAGAATGCGATTATAAGCAGAAATCTGTTGAGTGTCAGAAACATCCTGCATCCCGCTATTTCATTAAATATCACCAATAAACCAATAAAAAACAGTCGCAATCCCTGTTTCCTGAATAGCTCTAGAACAGGTGCGGCCGCTGTTCCCTCTAAGCCGCTCCAGCGTTCTACGCGCACAGCAAATCTATACTCCCTTCCAAAATAATATTCAAGCTGAGCTGCAAAGAATATAAATCTGTTTAACTTATTTACAGTTCAGCTTTGTCGTCTGCGGAGAACGTCGGAGCAGTGCGCGACTGCGCAAACGCGCGGCTTAAAGGGAACCGTGGTTGCACCTGTTCTGGAGATATTCACAGACTTGAGGAGGTAAAAAGACAAAAAAAACTAACCTAGATGAAAAAAGCTGAAGAAAAGATGAGTTATGATGAGAGGAAACCATTTTCCTCCATTTTCTCTAGACAGATAGCTTACATAGGGATAAGGAATAAAAGGCTAACAACTGCCTCTGCAGAGCGTTGAACCTCCAAAAGTTTAAATAACTATCCCATTTCCTTCTCTGATTGAATGCCCCCCATCCGATGGACGCCCCCCTCGGCCAGCCACGGATCACAGGTCCCCTTCATTGATCGGCGGTTGAATAGGTTTTGCTCGTGGCATCGAGACTCAAACATAGACAGCATGGGGCCTCTTTGGCCACACAACTTTCACCTGTTTTCATTTGAAGTACCGGTATTACAAATGAAACAGCCGAGTGCACTTCCAGCTACAGGGCAAAAATCAAACATCAGTGACATAATGTGGCTGTTGAAAAGGTTAGATAAGGGATGGCATAAATGATTTGGGGGGGTTCAAATGTCTGTGAAAATTGGAAGATTTTAGTACAGTTTAATTCTAGTGTAGTTAAAAAAAAACAAAAACCTAAACCTCAGTGAACAACCCTCAGTAACCCTAACCCTCACCATGGCAACCACGGGGCCTGAGGTCATGTACTGAAGCAGGCTGGGGTAGAAGGGCTTCTTCGTCAGCTGGATGTAATGCTGAGACAGGAGCTCCTCCGGAACCTGAGCGTCAAGAGAAAAACGCTGTCAGTGAACATGCAAAACACATCCGAGCGCTGGATTTACACACTGACTTACCTTCAGCATTTTCAGGCCCACGAGCTTGAAGCCTCGCCGCTCAAAACGGCAAATGATTTGCCCGACGAGGCGTCGCTGAACCCCGTCTGGTTTCACGGCAATGAGGGTCCGCTCACCGACATCGGGAAGAGCTGCCGCGGCACAGAATTGCCACACTGAGTCACCGGGAGGGAAATGGAAGACCCGGCTGGGGCCCGTACCTGTGTCGCCGTGGGGTCCGAGGCCCGCCGACAGTCGTCATATTTTGCTATTATGCATGCGTGCACGAATCACTGTCATGGTTTTAACTGCCCTTTTTCCTTTCATCACAAGTTTGAAGGCAAATTGCAAAGCAATTTTCAGACTTCTTTTTCAGTTTTCTTGTGATTTGGGCAGTCCCTACAAATGTTCGATTTTTCAAAACGTGTTTTCATTACTTTCAAATTGTCATAAACATTATTAAAATAAAAATAAAAAAAACTTAGTATTTTTAGCGCAAATTCTCAGGTGTTTATTTGTTTATTTAGGAATTTCTCGCGTTTTGACGGATATTCAAACCCGCTTGCAGAGCAGAAGCGAGCTGCCTTTTCACTTGCAGATATTTCAGAGGAAGCCTGTCTCGCTGCTATTATGACACTAATCTGAGATGCTCCGTTTGGAGTTTGGTGCTGGAGTGGGTCTGCGTGTGCACGCTGATCAACTACTGCGTGCGATCAATTACGCGTCCATGTGACCAGGACAAGCGCTTGGGTCGGACCGTCTCTCTGCAGCAGAAGCCCGGTACCGGCGCCGCCGTGACGCACGGCGGACGCGCACGGCGCACCGAGCGGTTCCCGGTTCAACTCCCTCCCGTGCCTCTGACCTACTTGAAGTTCACGACCCTTCCGAGTTTGGCAATCGCGCTTGTTTTCCCGGGATGACCCAGTGAGGTCAAAACAAATTAAAAAAAAAAAAGTAAGTCATGTCCTCTTTTACGCACGTCTGTTTCTTTTCTACTTCAGCACCGAAAGCGATTGCAATGATATTTTCGATGTTGGACCATTAAAAACAGAACCATCTCCACTCCCACTCCCCGAGAACTTACACGACGTGCTCCGGTGTCCTGCAGTTTTGCTTCCTCCGTCCTGCAGCGCGACCGGGATCCTCTTCCAAAGGTTCGAGGATGTCACTCGAGTCGCAGAGAAGATCGGACGAAAGATGCACAGCTGGAACATCGTCTCAGTGTTTTGTGAAAGACAGCTCGACTCCTGTCCTGAACCCTGCAGGCAGTCCAGTCTGCCCCCTGACCCTTCGTTTCAAACATTAACTCCACCGGTGCCGGAGATGCCGTTCTTTTTTTTCTTATAAATTCCCCCAGAGTTCTGGTTGATTGGTCGTGTGTGTGTGTGTGTGTGTGTGTGTGTTCCGTCGGAAGAGTCTCTGAACAAAGATACACACTGTGAATTGAACAACCTTCAAAGAATATGACAGTGATGACATCATGACCTCCAAATGAGGTCCGAGAGACATGGGAACACAGGGCCTGTGGGCGCGCCCTTTAAAAGATGATGGAAATTACAGGATTTTATGTCTAGAATTTCTGATTTTTATCTTGTGCAACACACATTCACTGTAAAATAGATGTCAGAGTAAAAATGATGAGTTGGGGTTTCTAACGGGATTTTTTTTGCTTATGGCTTCTCATTTAAAATGGAAAAAAAGCAAGCTTGTGTGTTAGATTGTCAGTAAACTGTGTCTCGTGTCGACCCAGATCAAGTCGACTGTTGTTATTTTCCGACAAACCTCCAATTTACAGTCACATGACTAACGTCTAATCACATGCAGCGGGACTCGCTGGAAGCTGTGCTTTACAATTGTACCTGTAACCGACTCACAGCCTCGGCCGCTGGCTTTTCTTTCAAGAATCGGATGAGTTAACATGCTTCCTACTTGGAAAACTCTTCTTGTTGTATTCTAACAAGTCATCTGCATATTACTTTGAAATGAGGACTAAACCGAAGTTTTGTCCGTGTGGAATTATCATTTTGAGCTCGAGTGGGGAAACGTACGTGTCTTCCCCTCACATCAGTTCAGGGGAATAATCCGAAGGTCAAGTACAATTTTAATGTCCTTCAATAGAAGGTACAACACTGCAAATCAATGTCCTAGCTTTCAATAGCAAACAATGGTTGACATATTGACATTGAGTGATTAGCGATGTATGTGTGTGTCATATTTATATACAAGAATGTGCCAACATCGCAGGAGGGACAGATAGCAAACCCGCACATATTAGACCATTCCTAAGTTTTACTACAAAAAAAGCACTTTATTTAATCAAGCAGATTTTTCTCCTTTTCATCATGGAATGATATGAAAGATCTTAAGTTGAGTCTCTCTCCTTTGGAGATGAAAAAACTTGAAGGCAAAATGAATAAAAGCAGACATTTTAAAAACTCGAAATGAGTTGAAAGTGCTCAGTCCCGGCCCGACAGTGTTGCGGGGCTTGGGGAAAGAAGGCCTGGCTCAGACTGCTCCAGGTCTGGTCCAAAGCAAACTTCAGACCAGGTGTACATTTCTTGCCAAATAATCATCGGCATCACAGGAGGGCGCTGCTTTGAAGAAACAAAAATGCGCCAACTTGTACAGTAGAAATCAAAAGAGAAATGTCAGCAGCATCCTCATTCTCCAGGTACTCAACCTTCCAACAACGCTGAATCCAGGAATCACAGCTGAATCTGGAGGCATGTCGGGCAAAGTGGTCAGCACAGGCGGTCCTCGGATCAGAGTTGACTTGAGAAGTGGTTTCAAGCGGGCGCGGCGCTATAGCTTGATGGTGCCGGTGGGCAGGCTGCTGTTACACAGTCTGTAGTAGCGCAGGTCGTTCACCAGCCGCTGCACGCTCTGAGTGAACGAAGGCAGGTCCTTTGGAAATCAAACAAAAGAGAAAAGGCCGATAAGGTTCAGCGTGCAGGACAGACGAAAAACATCATCCGGAGCGGCCGGAAGATCCAGTAGTGGATTAAGAGCGTACATCAAAAAAATGAGTGTTAAAGATAGTCAAAAATAACTGACTGACAGGGCCTGTGCTCTTGGGCGAACAAAACTTACCATAGAAATGTTTTAACGCATGTAAAACCGATTTAAAGTATTTGAGTACAAATTTTTGTGCACAATGTCCACAGGACAAATCCCAAAATCATCATCTTGTAAAACATTTGTAAGCAATAGCGGTTGAAACCCTACATTTTATCATTTCAATTCATCCCTGGACTTTAGTACTGTATTTTTCGGATTATAAATTGCAGTTTTTTTACATAGTTTGGCCGGGGGTGCGACTTATACTCTGGAGCGAAGAAGGTGTGAAATTATTGAGCTCCCTCGCTCTGATATGTGTGTTTCTGTGTCTGCATGTGTAGCTTTAATATAGCAGCGATCGACGCACGCACGCACGCACGCACGCACGCACGCACGCACGCACGCACGCACGCACGCACGCACTCACTCACTCACTCACTCACTCACTCACTCACTCACTCACTCACTCACTCACTCACTCACTCACTCACTCACTCACTCACTCACTCACTCACACACTCACACACTCACACACACACACACACACACACACACACACACACACACACACACACACACACACACACACAACTTGGTGTTGGATTTTATCAAATAAATTTGCCCCAAAAATGCGACTAATATGTTTTTTTATATTATATAAAAATATAATCCAGAGCGAATTACAATCCAAAAAATACGGTAGTTCATTTGGATTAATCACAGCTTTAACTGCATCTTTGTAATTCAATCATTTGAAACCAAAATGTTTTTCTTTTCTTTATCACTTTTGCCAGAAGATGGCAGTAAAAGACAGTTAGTTAGTCTGATGGGGCGTTAAATTAAAAACACACCCAGTTTTCCTGTTCTAGACCTATTTGAAGGATAAAGTTAAAATTTTACATTAATAAACTGAACAGGCTCCAGGACGATGATAATCCCGTCATTTTTTTTCCTCTTTAGGGAGTGGAGTTAATAAACTAGAAAGATATGAGAACTACCGAAGAAGTCACTTCTCACATACAGTGGTCCCTTAAGACACAAATTTAATTTGTTCCAGAAGTGGGTTTGTATGTTGATTTTTTTCGCATCATAAATTAATTTTCCCCATTTACAAATAACAGAAAACAAATTCATTTGCTTCGATTATATGTGAGAACATTCACATGCGATACTGGTCGTACTTAATTTCCATAGAAATCATCATCCTACTGGGTTCACCACTTGCTTTATTAGGGCCCATAATCATAATTAAAAAAATAGACAAAATAAGCCAAAATATATAAAATTATGCTACACAAGAGACAGGAACACGAGATATGCATACTGTACTAACTACCCGGACAAAGTGACCGAAGGATGCTGGAAGCTGCGCGGCGTTCTTTAAGGTGAAGCTGCAGGCAGCGCCAATTCAGGAGACGCGACGTTGCCATGAAGCGTATTGGAGTTGTGGGGGCTCGCTTGGCACGTACAGCGCAGATTTTGATTTTCTTACTCTCGCATATGTATCGTGAATTTTTTTTGTATTTCCAGGATAAAATTTGCTCGGATTGCACTTGGTATCTTAAAAAGTTCATATACAAAGGGTATCTTAAGGGGAATAATTGTGTTGTGTTTGTGTTACTATTATTCTCACTTGTTCAAGCTTGAAGTTCCGTGCGAGAACAGCTCGCTGGTTGCTGTCTACACCCTGGCAGCCATTGAGGAACTCTGGCATGAAGGCAGAGTAGAAGGCGTCAAAGTCCACTGAGGCCATGTTGTAAATAGCGAGGGTGATTTCCTCCTGGAGAAGGTCGTGACTTTTATGAAGGAGGACCTGCAACAGCACGTTTATGAAGTGGAAGAGCATCGACGTCCGAAAGAGCTTCTGAAATGCAATCAAACAAACTGTGGGTCAGGGGAATGAAGGTGTGTTGTTACAGGTGCAATTAATCCCCAGCATCTCCACTGTAAGTCGCTTTGATTAAAAGCGTCTGCCAAATGACTGTAATGTAATGTAAATGTAATGCAATGATGTGTGTGAGATTTGTTTCATTCTGTTGCATCAGAGTTCTGGTATATGACGGGCGATTGCACTGTTAGGCAAAATGTCTCTGCCTTTTTATAAGTCTGGTTGGATGGCCTTGAACTTGGTGAGTTAGATTTTTCAGCTAGTTATTGGACAGGATTTAGAGAGTCACGCTTATGACCTGAAAAGAAAAAGAAGACCTTTTTTTTTTTTTAAAACTAAGATTTATAGGAGCAGTAAATGTGGCACCTCATACAAATTACAGCTATAGAGACAAAAAAATAATAATAAAAGACGCAAACTGGTTACAGTTAGTGACAATGCATACAAGCCTTAAAACTGCAGACATGCAACGATTCAATGTCAAATCAACATGTCTGCATCCTTGCAATTTATTATTGCTCGTCAGACTGCTGAATAAGCACAGAAAACCAAACATTATTGCCAGCTGCTGGTTGAATTACCCTCAGCGGTCTGTATAGAAGTCTTATCAATGAGCTGACCTCAGAGAGAGTGGATCTGACTAAGACCTCATCTTCTGAATGGAGCCATGGGATTTCAAATGTCTTAGCATGTCATTCAAAGTCCCCCGCATCAATAAACTACCGGCCGCCTGTCATGTTTTGAGCAGATATTGTTCAGACTGTGCTCTGGCTGAACCGCACTTCTATTCAGTCATCGGTGTAGAGTGAAGTATCATCAGGAGCTTAAACTAACCAATGATTTGTTTGCTCAGACGCTTGGATATAATAATCTCAAGTAAGTCCAATGGGAATATCTGACTACTGTCTTTCTGATGTGGTGCTGGAGTCTGTATCATATAATGTCTCTCCTGTGTTTCACTTTGAAAATTTACTGACAGCTGCACTGTATTAGTTCCGATATCAGCGTCTATCAAAGAGACGCTTCATCTTCTGAGGCATAGAAGGCCGAATGTGCCGCAAAATCCTTAATGCTGACGAGAAGGTTCAGAAAATTGCTTCAGCAGCCGCACTGCTGAAGCAGATGGCAGAACAGCTAGATAGATCCGAGGGCTGAGCACCACAAGAGTACTTGTAGTGTTGCTCATGCTTGTTGTCGTGTGGAAAGTCACCATGATATTTCTCCATCTGCAGATTTAATCTGCTGTAGGGTTGCTGCTACTATAATCGCTTATAAACTGCTAAAGGTGCTCATCTGTGTTCTTGTAGTAAGTCTTACACTGAAATGTGACAATTTTTAGATGTCTTCAACAGTTAACATGGTTCCTATTGTAATTTAAAGAAAAAACAAAACCATAATGAAAAATGGTTTAACTTACTCTATGATACAACTTGTGCTTGCTGTTGAGTGACTCCAAATAGGAAAGATTCTGCTTGAAGATGTGGATGTCAGGCTGAAGGAACGACTGTCCAAAAGCCTGGCAATGACATTTAAAAGCAAATCAAAAACTAAATGCAGCCACATTTGATGAACTACTTTGGTAGATTTGATTCACTGACAATGGAGCAGGTTCCACTTTGTCTTAAAATTGATCCAAGTGACTCGATGAATATCAGTTTCCTTCAACTATGTTGCTTTAAATGTCAATTTTTAATCCATTCATCCAAAAGATAGTTCAACTATAGAGTTCATTCATTCATTTGGAAATACAGTGTATGTTTAAAATAAAAAATGTAATCTTTCAACGTGGTGACCATTTAGGTAAACAAAAAATCAAGCAAGGATAAAATGAGAGACCTACGGCATCTTCGCAATGTACCAAAACTGATAACGTGACTCAGATTTCACTTTCAGGATGCACATTGTCATGCGTTTCAATCATATGTCCACCACAGTTGGAGTAAAAACACACACACATGCACACACACCTGCATAGCAGCTGTGAACTGGGCCTCATTTTCCATGGCATCTTCAGAGGCTCCTCTTTGGACACTTGTCAAGACTGAAGTTTTAAAGAAGTACCTCCAGTTTTGGTGAAGTATTTGGTATAGAAGCTCAAACATCTCCGCCTTGACATCTGGGGAAGATCGCTGGCGTGGACAGGAGATGAAACAATTTCAAGCAAATCTGACCCCAGCAAAGCAGGTGAAAACTAAATGAAGTGAGCACCAACTGACCTCGGCCACAATTGGGTAAACTTGCTCCATGCACAGAGCCAGGATGCTTGGCAGGAAGGGCTTGAAAGCTTGACCAGGCTCCTGCACCACAACCTGCAAGATTTTCAGGAACTTCTGTACAACTCGACATCCAGCGCTCCCCTCCTGCAAAATACTTGCTGCAAGCTGCTCCCTACAACACACACAGATTAGGTTAAGGAACTGGCCTTGAGAGAAAAGGGCACTTCTATTTGAGCATTTATATCAGAGCCATCCTAAAAAAGGGTGAAATATCAATAACAATTACTTAAATAGAAGTGTAATTATTGATAAGCAATTATTTTTAACCTGGTGAACATGCTGAGGAATGTGTGGATAATTTGTCCTGTGAAAGCAACACCCATCTGAACTCGCAACGCCTGAAACAGCGTCAAGAAGAAGGCCAACATTTCATCCGTCACATCTAGAAAGAGGAAGGGATTTACATTATTACTTGAGATAATTACTCTCATGGTATCATCTTAACAGAGAGGGACGCACTCACCGGGCTGTTGAATAAACACCGGGAAAAGGCTAAGGGATACTTGGACAGACTCCTGAAGACTCTGATAACAAATCTGACGTGACTTTGTGGATTCCCCAGAGATGCTGTCCACGATGTCTCTCAGCACAGGCAAGGTTTGCTGTATTACAGTTTTTACTAGTAAAAAAAAAAAACAGAAAAAATTATTACGGCAGGAAAAAAGTGTCAAATTCATGCTATCAAGATAAAACACGTTAAAACTAACAAGTAGAAAATAAAAATAAAAAAAAGAGATAGAAATACGAACGGTCATCTGAATCGGCCCGCCGTGGAGTAATATTCACTGTCCCTCTTAAAACACGATATTCTCGAGTGAGCGCTGCCAGCAAACTGGCGTGGTTGCTTGACCGTGTTTGCCATTGCTGCTCAATCTCAGGTAAATTTGGCCAAGGAAGTAGCAGCATGTTGGACAAAGCTCTACATACCAGCAAGTGAGCCTGCAAAAGTAGGACGTTAAATACTGCAAACTGAGAATGAGCACAAACCACAGCAAGTAACAATAATTAACTTGAGTTGTGACAAAAAGTGCAAAACAGAAGCAATCAAAACACCTCTTGGGGAAGTCTGCGGGTCTGACTCCCTGTAATGAGACTGAAGATGTTCTGAACTGCAGGCAAAGACACCAAGAACACCGGTCGCACGGTTGATGTTATAGAAACCATCAAATGGCATGCTGAGAGCAGCAACTTTTCAGGTACCTGAAATTAAAGACACAATTCAAAGATAGGAATGTGGGGTTTAACATCATTCTCATAAATCATGAAAGCCGGTGCGTGTTCAGCTATGAATTACGGTACGTACAGTTACTCTACATATAATGCAGAGTGTATTTCAAATGAGGAAAGAACTTGTTCCATCAATGAATAGTCAAAAGGTAAAGACGCCTTTCCCTCAAGAGGTTCCATTGTACATAATATTTATTTAGATTTATGCAGTCATTTCACAGACGCTTTTATCCAAAGGGACTTACAGTGGAGATGCTCCTTCAAGCTTCAGAGTATTTGAAACATGCCTAGACATCCATGCCCACTAAGAATGGGTTCAGAAAATAAGAGGCCACTTTTGCCACTATTTTTGCATAAAAAATAAGTTCCTTTGTCATGAAGCTCAACTCGAACTGTTTGACCAGACTGTGCTTAACTGGAATGATCAAACTGAGAGCAGCTCAACACAGTGGGAGGGATGTGAATCTGAATAGCAACTGCATCCGTATCGCCTTATCCTGGGAAGTTACCTTTGCAGTGATGAGTGGGCTACTGGCGTTTATTGTAGATGTGATGAGGTTGATGAACTGGCTCTGGTTTTGACTGTGGACCTCACTGTAGAACTGTGCAAGCCAATGAGAGTATGCCTGCAATGCAGCAAGGGCCTGTGCATGTCTGCAACACACACACACGCGCACACAGACCCACAAATATAGGTACTGCAGAGACTAAAATATAAAAAAAAATTAAAAACTTATTCTTGAGAATATTGTGACATGTGCCTGTTAAATGTTAAACTGGGCAAATTGAAGCTAGTGCACACATATTCAGTTCTCCCATTTTCTGTGAACAGCTTCATAAATTGAAGAAAATGACATATAAATAAAGTACGGTTAAAATGGAGAGCAACACTTTCTTGAAACACTTACACGTCAATGAGGTCTGGTTTGAGCACAGAAGGCACGGCGGTCTCCAAGTCATAAAGGCTGGTCTGAGAGCTGTAGCAAGTTACTTCAACCAACCTTAAAAATGAAAACATGCAACTCTTTCATAAAATAAATATTTAACGGTTGTCAAAAATCCACATCACTCATTGTTAAAACACTAATTACAAAAATAACAATTGCAAGTTGAGCACAACTAGGATGCAATATTATCCTACGAGTTTAACACACAATGTCATTTTGAAAAATGTTTTATTCGGTTCACACTTTTATGCATTTTGAATTTTGGAATAGTGCCAGTGCACTGACCTCTCCAGCACTGCAAGTGCGTCACTGAAACGAGCAGCAAAAACCTCCCCGATGAAGTGCTCGGCTACACGGCCGACAGCTTGAAGGAGGGAGCTGAGGTCCCTGAGAGAACAGTGAAGTCGACGGCAGTCATTCTCTGCAGTGACGTTAAGCCTCTGACCTGAAAGTACATTATAATAATGAGCATCACCAAATTTACAGCATTCTTTCCTGTGACATTATTTGAGCGCATCACAGAATGTGAAAATAGACAAAATGTAATGTTGACTTACTAGCTCCGGTGGTGACAATAAATTGTTGCAAACCCAGATACACGTCTAAATTTTCTTGGAGGACTGGAAACTGGAAATAGAAAATAAATCAGACTGTGACTATCACATAATCAAAACAATGATCATCATATGAAACAGTCCCTTGAGAAGAAAATGATTTAAAAAAAAAAACAAATAACATTACAGTACTGGTACTTCTCTTCCATCAAAATTTGCGATCATGTGAAAAGTAACATTTTCGCCACACAACTGTACAAAACAATCACCCAAAACTGCTTTAACCACATGCATAAGACAATAAGAATAAGAATAAGAATAAGAATAAGAATAAGAACAACTTTATTAATCCCGAGGGAAATTGCAGACAACTCTGTCTTAACAGTCAAAGAAAGACAGCACAGTGTGACACAAACAAAAACTATAAATATTCGAGGTTATTAGAGAAAAAAAAAAAGAGGAAAGAAAGTCTTGAGATAAAATTAACTCAGCTAACACAAGATTGAGCCAATATGTACTGTGCTGAGGAGGAAAAGACGTCCCTTAGTTTCCAAGACTTGCTCAGGGAATGACAGACACAAAATCTCTGGAATACCATTTGAATGGTGTGAAAACAGGCACTGCTGAGCTCATAAAACTTCACACAGACCCAAGGGCAGCATGGGGCTCAAAGCCAGGACCCGTGGAGATTACTTACCTATGAGCTGAGGTCCTGCCCCAAAACGTCTAACCCTTTTACGTCTGATGTTCATCAAGAGTTTTAATATAATTGCACCATTCGAGCAACCTTGCTCATTTTTTTCCTCTAATAATATCATTAAGTTCCCTGATGAAGATGTGGGTAACTTCCCGTTTTTTGATCTTCTTCTTCTTCTTCTTCTTTCGGCTTTTCCCTTGTGTGCCAAGTGTGTATGCAAAGTAAGCGTATATGGCATTAATATATAAATCACTGTGCTTATGAAATAACTATTCCTAACCGCTATTCTTTTTCCCCATTCAGACCCCAAAATGTATCTTTCGAAAATTTAAGTTTTTTTAATTGAGCAACGGAAAGAATTCCTGTTGAAATTACAGTAAAGGGTAGCCTCAAACAAAGAAAAAAAGCCAACACAAAAAATGGATCAAAGATTGATGATTACAGTTCGAATAAACAAAACTATGATGAATTGCTAACTGTTCTGGTCTTCTTCCACTTCTCCTTTCGGCTTCTCCCTTCAGGGGTCGTCACAGCGAATCAACTTTCTTCATCTAACCTTAATCTCTGTATCCTCTCTCACACAAACTACCTTCATATACTCTCTCACTACATCCAAAAATCTTCTCTTTGGTCCTCCTCGAGACCCCCTGCCTGGCAGCTCCAATTCCAGCATCCGTCTATCAATACATTCACTGTCCCTCCTTTGTACATGACCCAACCATCTCAGTCTGGCTTCTCCGATCCTCTCCATCCTGGTCACTCCCAAAGAGAACCTCAACATCTTCATATCTGCAACCTCTAGTTCTCCCTGCTGTCTTTTGGTCATTGTAACAGTTTCTAGTCCATACAGCATCGCTGGTCTCACCACTGTCTTTTACACCTTTCCTTTTATTCTGGCTGAAAGTCTTGTATCTCTTGGTACCCCTGACACTTTTCTCCACCCATTCCAACCTGCTTGGACCCGTATCTTCACCTCTTTTCCACACTCTCCTACGCTCTGGACTGTTGACCCCAAGTACCTGAAATCCTCCAATTTTTTGATCTCCGCTCCCTGGAGCCTCACCGTTCCACCAGGGTTCCTCTCGTTTACTCACATATACTCTTAAAATAAATCCTACATAAATTAACATAATGACCCTAAAGCTATTAAATCGATTACATTTTTCACACATTACTCATGGTTCAATACTCAAGGTCGAAAATTAATCCTGTGCAATCGTTTTTAAGAGGACAGTGAGGTTAATTCTCACATATTTCAGCATTTTGTTAACCGACCGAAAACATAAATGGATCTCTTACCAAAGTAGAGAACGCATGGGATGGGAGCAGCTCCATCACCTTGGCAACCACCTCCAGACTCTGACGCAGGTACCTTTGCCACTCAGTCTGTTGCTATAGTTATCAGAAGACATTCAAATGTTGAAGTGAGGTGTGCTTTGGTAAGGTGGGCAGCTCTTGAAATGGACATCATATTAGACTCAACAATATTAATAATAATAATAATCTTTAATTGAACAATTCTGGCAGCAAAAGAGATGCAAATATTGGAGAGTGAAACAAATGAAATCTTCTCACATCATCATCAAGAGTCTCGTCATCCAGCTCTTCTAACTGGGCCTGATTGTATCTGAACTGTATACGATTCAGAACTTCCCTTAATAGAAGACCCAAGGCATCTTTGTACCTGAGGAACAAAAAAAAATACACTGAATACACAAGAACATTTGAAACAAAGCGTAAACAAATATCCAAGGGGACTTTTGAAACATTTTTTACAGAAAATAAAACATTACATTTTTCTGAGACAATTGCTTTTAAGTTCAAGATTGAGTGGCAAACTATGCAGCCTGAGGGGGACGAAAAGATTATCAAGTAACTTACCTATTTAGAACACTTTCTCTGTCAGCGAGTCTACTTTTGATTTTGGTTGTTAGAAAATCCAAAAACACGCTCCATATATCCAAGCAAGCAAAGTAACCCTCATGGGTAGGCTGAAACAATTGAGAGGCAACTTACAGAATCTATTTCATATACTGCAGAACGGTAGAATACCAAAATTGTGTTGCAAAAAATAACTGATTTCCAAAAAGATTATTACCTGATTAAAGGTATATTTAAAAAGCAGAGCAAGAAATTCTACTATTGGAAACTGAGGGCTTGACTCAATCCGTCGCAAATGGACACTGACAAACAGGCGGAGAAAGTCCGTGAATTTCTCCAAGTAGCTGCAAAATGAAAGCAAAGGTTAAAAAAGTAAGCGGGTGAAAAGTGTATCTCACGTTTTAGTCACTCAATGCTTACCAATCTATTTCTTCTCTTTGATTACCTTCAAAACAACCAAGAATATATCAACAGGCATTACTTATGAGAAATTATGAGGCAAGCCCTGTGTGACGTAACGAACTCTGATGACAGACAGTGGTCCTAAAGCTTGGTCCCGAACAAAAACTGTATCCGCTGGCAATTCAGAGGATGCCATTTAGGTGTTAAAATAGGGTTCCTAGATGAATTACAACCTTTTATGACTTGTGCAGATCTGCTAAAACCGCGTCTCTATTTTAAGGGACATACATTTCCATGAAGCCTAGAAGTGATGAAGGCAAAGCAGGAATCAGATTATATTATCAGTGAATATACAACTGAGTTCAGTTAAAATATCTCTCAGTAAAATTTAATGACAGAAAACAGGGTGCAAAGTCAAGCGTGTTTGTGGAGTATGTGTTGCAAAAGTAGACAGTAGAAGGGACTGTTTCATTGGCCTTCTGCTCTTTTGGCTGCTCCTTATATACAATTGACAAATAATGATTCTGGCTGCTTGGTTACCTCACTAAGTACATGAAGAATTAAGAGAACGCAGTAAAAAAGTTGACTGCATATTTTTGGGCAGAGAAATTGAGCCGTTCAAGGCAGGACTACAACGCTCAACTACTTGTGTTCTAACTTACAAATTAAATAGATTTTCTTCCGCTCAATTGACTGTAATCTACATTGAAATATTTTTTTTTGTAAATGTACCAGAAAAAATCTAACTTATCTGTCTTATCTTATCTGAACTTATCTGAGAGAACATAGAGTTCTTGTCTTGTGTGTTAAAAAAGAAAATGTAAACAATAATAAAAATGCGTTAAGCTCATTCAAAAGCTGAACGAGATCATTTGGAAACAGAAGCTATCACTAAATGTGGTAGGATTCCTAAACTTTGTTTGTAATCCTCCTTTCATAAGTTAGAAGGGAAGTTTCTGCAATACACTCCAGATGTCTCCATCATAAAGTCAAGTCACATTGTCCGACTGTGGTGTCCATCTTGATAATGTGGCTTATACGACTCTGCACACAGTTAGACAACTTGTGAATATATTAAGGGTATACTAAGGCTAATTAGGACTGGGATATCGATGAAAAAAGCGGGATCATAAGCTGTAGCTGACCTATTAATGCCTGGTGTATAAACTAGGCACAATTAGACTGTAAAATAGGGGAGAGAAAAAAAATGTAAAAAAAAAAAAATCACCCCAATTTCTCTGGGTTTCAAACTTTGCAAAATATAAATGTATGTTTAAAAACGTTCATAGCCGTATTTCTGAAATGACAAGTTTATGCACACAGGCTCAGAGAAGGAAGTCACAGGGAAAGACATGTGACAGAATAACAAGGAGCCACTTTGCAGAGAAGGCAGGATGAAAACAAAAGGCCATTTTAAGCAATACACCATGACCGAATACCTTCGAGCTACTTCAGACTTGGGCCTGTGTGAATATAATTGTGCTGAAATACTATTGTCTTGAGACACTGATGCCAACAAACCTCTCATCAAGTTCCTGAAGGCGACTCTTGACTGTATGAGCATTATTTTCGCGTGTCAGCTTCTGCAGAAGAAAGAATGTCTGCTGGAACATCCGCAAGAGGTATTCCTCAAAATCCATTGGCACGCAGTTCTTGGACACTAGTTCGTTAACACAGGTCATGGCAAGCACTCCAAGCCGGGCACGATCCACTTTGCTGCCTTCACTTTGCTGTCCATGCCGTCCTCCCCCGTTTGATGTTGGTTGCATTGTCCCAGAATTAAGCTGCCCATTTGAAGAGGAAGAGGTGGAGGAGATGAAGGATCCGGTCTTGGCCTTTGTCCGCAAATCACAGCCAAAGCGTGCAAAATGAAAAATGGATGCCAACAGTGTGGGTGTGATGCTTGTGGATAGAGGGATCCAACTAAACAGGTGAGCCAAACACTCCAAAACCAGACAACAGAGCTGGTGGCTCTCATTGTCCAATGCTGCCATGGGCTGGCAGAGCAGCTTCGAGTACTGGCTGCCCTGAAACAAACTGCCAAGCAGTTCCACTGAGAGATTACAAGAGAAAAAATATAGCTGTTAGCCTACAACCTTATGCTGCATTACAGTAGCAACAAGTCTGCAATTTCACACAGCAAAACACTCACCACTTTCCCCTGAGGTGGGCGAGGGCGGGGGGGTGGAAGCTATAATACTGTGCTTGTCCCAATAGGTCTCAAGAATACCTGCCAATGTAGGAGGCAAAATTGTGGATAGGAGACAGAATTGTCGTCAGCGCTTTATAAATAACAATCAAAATTTAGCATTTAGAAGCAACAAGTGCCCGCGATCCATCGAAAAAATAAGCGATACAAAATATTTTGCTTGGAGATGTAACAAACAATATCAATATGAGGACTCACACAATTGAACATCATCACACAACTGACAATACTCTATAACAGAAAAAAACCAGTATGATTACTTGGGAGTCTCCCTGGCTTTGTCAGCTCTTGCACATCTAACTCAATAGTACGTTTCATTCACATTCATATGTGCAAGATATTTATATTACATCTATAGAGAAGATCTTCACAGCAGCTATTATTGGGTATTTGAAGGTACCTCTTTATTTGAAAACATCCAAAAAGGTTGTTCTTACCTGTCAACAGCCCAAGCACTGTCGGTACCTGATCCAACAACAGTTTACGCAACTCATCTTTCCTGGCAACACTCAAATCTTCACGTGGACATGCAAGTTCCTCTGATGTGGTTTTTAGCATCACTAATCCTAATGAAGCCAGAGCTGGAGACTGGATCAGCTGCAATTCAGAACAAATAAGCTGACAACCTCTTGAGAAAACATTATTATCAAATTGGACTTGATACCTGTAGACCCTTCAGCGCCCTTTTCAAAATGTTTCACGGCTGGACATTGAGCAATATTAAATCCAGGTAAGGCGACAGAACAAGGGTCTTCAGTGATTCATTAGTAGAACCAAGTTACTTTTTCTCCGACAAATGTGACTTTTTACAGCGTTTACAAGATTATATACAATTATGAATTACCATAATAACTCTCATACAGTACACTGCATATGCATGAGGAGCAATACTGTTAGATAACTTGATGATCTACCTTCTCCATTGGACTATTTACCATTAATTTGTATTTTTAAGGGAACATTTTTGGACCTACCAAAAAATTAATTCATTCAGTGTATTGATTTTCTGCGTCAGTTCAGAAAGAACTAAAAGTATCATTATTTTATAGGAAACTTTTCTCCCAAGTACTTGTCTTTTCAACTATATGACATCTCTTGATCAGGGAAACAGGGTGAACATCTCTATCACAAATTTTATTTTCCATTTTGGACCTCTACAGGCATTAAGCATTCCATGGACCATGATGTTTGAAGATGACATTGGGATCTGTAGTGAGAGCAGAGAACAGATTGAGGAAAATCTAGAGAGGCGAAGGTATGCTCTGGAAAGGAGAGAAATGAAAGTTAGTCACAGCAAGACACTACATATGTGTGTGAACGAGAGGAGATCGAGAAGTTGGAGGATTTCAGGCACTTGGGGTCAACAGAGGTGAAGAGACGGGTCCAAGCAGGTTGGAATGGGTGGAGAAAAGTGTCAGGGGTACGAAGAGATAGAAGAACATCGGCCAGAATAAAAGGAAAGGTGTACAAGACAGTGGTGAGACCAGCGATGATGTTTGGACTAGAAACGGTTACAATGACCAAAAGACAGCAGGCAGAACTAGAGGTTGCAGAGATGAAGATGTTGAGGTTCTCTTTGGGAGTGACCAGGATGGAGAGGATCAGGAATGAGGCTATCAGAGGAACAGCACATGTTAGATGTTTTGGACAGAAGGTCAGAGAAGCCAGACTGAGATGGTTGGGTGATGGACAGAGGAGGGATAGAGAATATATTGGTAGACGCTGGGATGCTGGGATTGAAGCTGCCAGGCAAGAGGTCTCGAGGTCTCGAGGAAGACCAAAGAAAAGATTTATTGATGTAGTGAGAGAGGATATGAAGGTAGTTGGTGTGAGAGAGGAGGATACGGAGAATAGGGTGAGATGGAGAAGGTTTATTCGCTGTGGCGACACCTGAAGGGAAAAGACGAAAGAAGAAGACGACGACATGCATTAAGCATTCTCATAGAGAAGCCTGGATCTATAGATGGCTGATATAGCACAGATCTCTCACCCTTTATTGTCCCTTTAAGAGTAATACCAAATATAACGATCCAATGATATGGCTTCACAGATGCAAGCACAGTTGATGCTCTCTGTACCTCACATACGAAATAAAGGTATGTGAAATGAAGCATTGGATAGTGCACCATGGACAAATAACCCATTGAAGAAAAATTGAATTTTAGACCGTAAATGATGCAGTAGCCAAAATTAAAAGTAAAAAAAAAGAACACTGGGTCTATGTATGTGGTTCATATACTGGAGGCCTCTCCCTGTTTACTGTGCCAGGGAAAGCCTGATGTAACTTACTGGGTGTCACTTCAATATATGCTGAGTGGAAGGACTTGCCCATGAGGACTATGGCATAGATTTGTACACTTACTGTTTGGATGTGATTTCTATAACTTAAAGAATACATGTATTTATTTATTTACACATCAAAAACGGCTGACTGAATCTGAGCCAACACGTGGGTCAAACAAAGTGACATTATCTGCAGGGCTTACCTGAAGGGTGTTTGTGAAGAAATCGTGGTAAAACATTGGCCAGTCCTGGCGACCAATATCAACAATAACTTTGCAGAGTTTGTTGCGAATAAAGTAGGGCACAGATTTGTGCTGTGCAAGCAGAAGTTTAGGCAAACAGCTGCGAATCTCCATCTTATCTTGTGAGGCAACACCGATCCACATCTTATTTACCAGATTCTGAAAGTCAAGGGAAGAAATTTTAAGAGCGGCAAGAGCGGAAAAAATTCTGCGAATTTTATTTTTATTAAAGGAAAATATGTTTACTAAAACACCTTCACGTAAATTCAGAACGCTGTAAGAATTATGCGTGAAGTAAGGTCAGAGTAGGTCACAAGATGTTTCAATGCACAAAATGAGCATGACATATATCTTTTTACAAAATAAAGGTCACAGGAAAAGGTTAAAAAAAAAAAAGCAAGGCATCTTTATTACTTCACGTCTTAAGTGCCTGGATTTGAACTTGCGTTGTCTATATTTAGATACAATATAAGAGGAACCTAACGTGTCTAGAAGTTATTCTCAGGCTAAGCGACTTACTTCAAATACTGTGAGACTGTACATCATTACATACTCATTTCGAGTATTAGAGAGGAAGAACAAGCAGTGGCGCCATGCGCCGGTCTGCTGTGCAAAATTATTCAGCAGCTCTTCTGCAAAAAAAGAGAAAAAAAAATAGAATGTGTCTCAAAACAGGAAGTGCATTTAAAAACTGCAATAAAACATATCGTTCACACATTTTAGGTTTCGATTCAAATCCAGAAGGTCGAAAGATTCGATAAATCAGTACTTCAGATGGCAGAACTTACCAATTTCTCTTTTTCGTTCATTAGTTGTGCAACTGTGAAAGAACTCCGTCATTAGGCTCTCCAAAGCACGCAGGGATGCCTCTTCTGAAGCCTTGTGAAGGAGAAAAGGGCATGGTTAAGTGCTACATTCATTCAGAGATCATTGCAAATATGTATGATCAGAACAATAGATGACAGATTTCTGTTTCAGGAGTGGTAAGTCAGCCATTCAACTTCAAGTGACTGTCTATGTAAACTCACAGCAAGAGTGGAAAAATCACAAGAACTGAGTCTGTGGTTTGAATGAAGACACCATTTAATGAAAAAATTAAGAAAACTCTAGAACCGTGTCGAACAGGACGTGGATGACTGAGAACACATATTTTTGACATTTTTAACTTTGATACATTTTTTTAACTGATCATACGCTTAAAGGCATAGTCCACCTCTGGGTGGGTTAAGTTGAAGTAGTTTTTTCCTTTAACTGATCTAACAGACATAGCTTTCAAAGACAGCCTTTGCTACTTTGGGGAACCGGTGTTTGACAATCAAACAACTGTGTAAAATGTAATGAACGTTACAAATAAAGTCTTGCGCCTCATTAGATGCACTTAGCGGTAAAAAAGGCACATCCCTGCTTGCTGTTCATCTCGATCGTCACCAAATTAAAAGGGGAGAAAACGAGACAGAAAAATTACGAGATGAAGCAGTTTTAAGATTGAGTCTATTGGTTTCCTGAATTTTAAACTACATCTTGCCAGCTGTCTTGTGTTTGACTTTGTATTATTAATACCACTCACAATACATTTCCATTGGTTTAATTTCCTACATAAGACAAACCTGCCATGTTCTGTTACGGTTTAATTCAAGAGTAAACTGCTGCATGTATTGTGCAATTGGTAGTAGGTCTGTGACTGCATCGCTGCTTTAATAATTCATTTGCACATCCTGAGCATCTGATGAGCATTTATCTTTTTTTATTTGATAGAAAAGCGTCCATTTTTCCGTCTCGTTTCCACGTGCAGACCTGCAGGCTGCAAAAAGGCCTCTTATGCGAGTGTTCGGAGACATTTGCCCTGTGTCGCTGGGTTGGGAAAGTAAGTTGCAACTTCCTGGGTGGAACCAGGTGTTCTCCACAAATATGAAAGCAACAGACCTTTACCGACGACTGTCGTGTGATTAAAAAGTTTCTAAGGGTGAAACGCGGCTTACAGCTGCAAACAGACAAACTCGTGTGGATCACAGTTATGAGGATGGCGTAATGATAGTACATGATAGTACACCAAAAAACGATCGAGCTGTCATTAGACCAAATAAAGTGAGATATGACCACGTTTGTGTGATGGTCGCAAAAAAAGCAAAACAAAACAACAACATAGACCTTTTGCAAAGCGGAGAATTAAAGAATGTCTCAGTGGTATGCACGTAGGAATTCTGCAAATGAGCCACAACTTGCCGAGGCGTAACGCAACTTGAAGGAAATATTCCGTTTTGCAAGATGGGCGTCAAGTATCGTGAAATGGCTTGAGGAGCTGTCACATCCCGGTGCCAGCAGTCCGTTATGTGACTTACCGGGCTTGGAGGGCCGCGGAGCATACGTTAAATCTGACTCCGGTCACATTTTACTCTACTATCCCCTTACATTAGCTCTTCCTGTGCATGACTGAGATCAATAGATTAGAACCACGTTAGCTACCAGCAAATGACACCGGGGGACGATAGTAATATGTTGACATTTACGTATCAAAGTGTACTTACCATAACGAACCGGCTCCGACGGTTTCTTCAGTTCAGTTAGTCTCGGGTTAAAGCCCTTTATAAACCGACGTTAAATCACCGAACAAGCCCAATTGTGTAGCTAACGTTAGCTATGGTGTCGCTGGCTAAAGCAGGCGCAGAGGGGGTTCATCGTGGTCCGGTCGCTCCTCTCGCTCGATCAGTTTGATGACTTGGCCGACCAAGAGATCCACGGCTTGGAGAGCACACAGTCAGATACTGACACAACTTAACGTGTTTGGATTAAACGCCGTTTCGCTCAATAAACCAGCTATGTCAAATCGCCTCGCACCGTCGCATTATTTCTGTTAGCGGTTTAGGATAAATATAGCGATCCCGTTTTTCGAGCGACGTCGACGCCGGAGACATGTGCAACGATAATTAGCTCTCTACGTTTGCAGAGTGAAATGTTTTGAAGCTAGCCGGAGTTACCCCAATGCTAACGCTGCAGCGGATGGCTAACTCGTTAGCTTTTCCACAAGGATGAAGGCATCATTTTCGTTAGCTAGGTTCGCCGTCAAACGTCGACGTGACCCCGGGGCCGGCGCTCTGGACAACTTTTCCTAGACCTTATGCACATTCAAATTGGCCATCGATGTACGCGGAGTACATCTTGTTGAAAAATTGCTCATAACCCTCAGACTATGGCTGTTCTTCCCCCGTCCGGGTCTTAGGGCGGCTCAGGGACATGGGCTGCGCGGCGCTTCGCCACTTCCTCTTTCGCCGCGGCAGTGAACCAACCCCGGACGGTTGGTGTCAAGTCTCCCCCTCACGGTTGGTACCTCAACCTCCGGCTAGTCCTTTCAAACTACTGGAGCTTCAAAAAAAGAAAGAATAAGAAGAAAAAGGCCAAAGAATAGCGCACGGAGAAAACAGTGTCAAGAAAATCTTGACATCGGTACCCTGTTCGTTCGTAGACGTGCTCATCCAGTTTTACATCCATTCGGTAGAGACCAAGTAGTAACAAAATACACAAAAACGGCCGAGCTAAATATTGTTCGGTTCATTTATTAGTCAAAGGTCTGATGCTTTTTTTTCCCATCTAATTTTATTTGACGATACATCATGAATATACTTTTTAAAATGACTCTCAATCCTCACATATTGACTTGATCCAACGGTAATGTTATAATATGTGTATCACCTGCCTGAGGCCTAGGTCTGATTTGATGTTTAGCTTTGAACACTACAAGTTGGGAAAACAACGTCTTTCGTTATTTTTCACCAATATGCTATGAGCTTGTGACACCTCTGAAATCTAACGGGTGTCTAATGTGCTTGGAATTACAGACATTCATGGGATTAAATCTCAATTTTTCAAACAGCGATTTAGATCGGCCATTCTCCTGCTTTTTAATGTTAGAAATGTGCTATAAAATTCCTAGATTTCTGCCATACAATAAAGTGAGTGACATTTAAGACGGCATGAAAGCAGATTACTTTATGTTATCAAAAAAGTGTCGATTGTTGGCGTAAAAAGTTAGACATTGGGAGAAATACAAGTCATGGGGACCTCAGAGGTTAGTCTTCATGTGAACATTCAGGGTTAAAAGAGGATTCTATTTATCCATTTCCTGACGCTTGTCTGGGGTAAGATAAGATAAATAAGATAATCGGGTGTTGGGGCAGCAGTTCCTTTGCCCTGTCAGTCATACCTTGTCCATGTCTGAAATAATACATTCAGTCTTTTGATAACTCCTTCCGCGTAAAGGATGTCGAATTCAATGCTGCCTTTCTTAGATATCGAAAACTACGAGTATCACTGTAGTTAAGTAGATTCTGTTTCCTTGACTTCTTCTTTGCAGAGTTCCCCTTTCACGGCTGTGCACGTATCTTTTTTAATGTTGTTTTGTCTTTGTACCCGCAAGCTATAAGCCCAGGCTCTGTCCACTCCATGACCTTCAGTGCTGCAGGGTGTCCAGTCAGGTAGGGGAAAACGTCCCGCAACTACCAGGGCATCATCTGGAAGCTCAGCCAGTAACTTCTCCTGTAATAAAGAGAGCTACGAAAACAGGCAGAATGAATGAAATGACAGCAAATGAGTTATAAAACTAACCAAAGTAGTGCCATAAAGCACAAGAGCGATCTTGTGATCTTTTTTTTTTCAAAGACTACAGAGTACGGCCATTTAGAAATGGATTTCAGTTTGTTGTTTTACTCACCACACTGGGGGCTAAAAAAATGGTGACATTCTTGCATTTTGACAAGTCAACCTGCGATGAGATACAAACAAAACACTAAGGAGGAATTCAGCTTTATATACATTTAAACAACTACATAAAAACAAATGCTTTTATTGTATCTTTTCCCCTGAAAATATAAAGTACCCTCCCTGCTTCATCATAGTTCCGTTGGTTTTATATATATATATATATATATATATATATATATAAGCCATATATATATATATATATATATATATATATATATATATATATATATATATATATATATGGCTTTTCAGGGTTTGAGATGGCTGCTATTTTTTAAATGTTAAAGCAATTACTGGTATAAAGGCAATCAATTCAGGCCAGAGGAATGTTCTGACTTAAATAATAGGTGGTGACAATGAAACTAAATCCTCTAAAGTGTCTAACTGGCAGGGTGGGCTGGCAACAATGTGTAAATTGGAAAAATACCTGAAAATAATTGAAAACAGACAAAAAAAATTACCATTAAATGTCTAAAGAAATTAAAAGTGACAAACATTTATGTCAACTATATATATATATATATATATGTATGCAAAAAGTGATAAATTGTAGAGAGTTAAATTAACAACAAAAAAACAAACTTAGAAATCTACAAAGATAACCCAAAAAGCCACAATCTTAGGAGATCTAACTGGAAATATTATAATTGTAAAGCACTTTTAGAGCTGTTCATGTGGAAAGGACAGTCTCTTCAAATAAAACTCAATACTTTAAAGTGTTTTCTGTTAATCTGAGGGACAGAGTGTCTCAATGGATGAGTCTGCACTGTTCAAACAACAAGGTGACAAATAAGATAAAGCTGCAGGGCCTTAGAGTGACAAGATGTTGAACTTCTCAAGAGACATTGATGGAGTCTACGGTCTGACAATTTGGGGAGGACACTCTTAACTATACCTTAACATTAAAATGTCGTGTGTCATTTAATCTAGTCATTTGATCCAGTTAGTAGGACTTCCATCATCTTTGTCATCTAGTAGTACGGCAGTGTAACTGTATACTTTATTGTTCCAATATGATACTGTTTTTAAGTGGACAACGGTTCTTTCCAAAGCTCCTGACTGACAACTTGGTTGTTGAGACACAAGTATAGAAACCATTAACAAATGTAATTGTTATGTCACTGACAACACAAATGCCAAACCTTCCAGAGATCCTCTCGTAGGTAAGACACTTTCCCGTGATGGCCTGATCTCCATGCTTGAAATCTGGCCAGGCGAATGAGCCAGGGGTTGAGTTCATAGCCAACAGCAGGAGCGAGGCCTTGCTGACAGGCTTCTAAAACCTCAAGGGTTCAAAATAAACACAATGAATACCTGTTGCCAACATGTATAAAAAAAAGTCAACATCTTGCTTTTATGCTTACAATGCGGCCATCACCAGATCCCAAATCCACCAGACTTCCCTTCCGACCTCTTAGCAATGTCATTACATTCTGTACTTGCGCTCGGCTCGCAGGGATGTATGGAACCTGCAATTTACAGTGACTCAGAACAAAGTAATTGTTCTAACTGTCGTATTACAAAAGTAGTAATTCAAAGACCACACGTGTCACCCTTAAGGCCTGTGTTTAAGTTTTGTGTGTATGATGCTGATATATATATAAATAAAACAAGAGGCTCAACATTCCACATGTTAAACCAGATGTTTCAACCAGCAGAGATTATTCTACTTTACTTTTGATAGTACTTTGACCTTATTAGACCTATATCATCATAGCACAGCTTTTTTTCAAATATTGGAGTTTGTTCATGTAGTATAGCACTGTTTTACCAGTCATTTACGTTTCGACATACGTTGTAAGCACTTAATTAATATCATAATGTACGTTTTTGCTTTATTATTAGACTGTATTATCATACGATTGCTTTTTGCTCTCCTTTCTTTTTGTTTCTGTGGCCCTTAAATTCCATCACATGACACGGGAGATGCACAAAGTTGTGTGTCCAAAACAACAGGCCAATCTGACGCTGAGACACAGAGTTTGATGGCCCTGACTTGACATGGTACCTGCAGCTTCAAGGGGACTTTTCGGAAGCCTGGCTGGAGGATTCCCGCCCACATGGCGTACACAGCGAGCCCGGTGCCCGCAGCAATCTGGGCGATGTCCCATCCTCCGAGGTCCCGGCTCTTCAGCTCCTCGAAGAGCTCGGCAGGTGTATTCTCATCCATTGCTACGGGGACCAGTGGCATGGATAGAGACACAACACTGAGCTTTGGTGAGGTGATCAATGAAAAAAAAGTGACGCAATTTGGATAAAGTATCTTGTGCGAACCAGCCATTTTCAAAAGTTGTGGTCTCAGACCCACTTTCACCTTTGCAGTAAACTGAGACGAGTTTCCAGTAATGCACCGATTAGTGAGGATGACGAACTGGTACAAGTTACTACGTAATAGCACACATTGCGGAAAAAATGACAGCTTTGGAAGAAAAAGATACGGTTTTACGGATCGTACCTCAGCAATCATAGGTAAAGATGACCCAAGGTGTAGATCATTGAAACTATTGAAGAAACCCCTTAAAATGTATTTCAAATGAAACCTCGTTATAGCACTATGAGAGCTGATGTTGTTCAAAGGGTCACATTAACGATCCTACTATTGTCTTACAATTTTAAGATTCACACATAGACATGGAATTTAATGTTACAATACGTCCCATAAAATGAGATGGAATTGGAAGTGGCTAAATAACATTTAAATGACCTGCAGGAAAGCGGGCGGACACATTACTCAGTAGTACCAGTCGGTCCGTCTGCAAAAACACTCCCCCGCCACTGAACTGGACATTAGTTCCGGGGAGGCACCGTGTGAAACGACTGCAATACCGAGAAGTAACGAGCTACCAAGGGATCGATCTCAACTATATTGTGAAAAACGAATAACCCCACACTATAGTAGGAAATCATTTTAAGTGCAACAAACTTGGACATAATGAACGCAATTCTAAAAGTGAAATAGCTCCTTCTCCAGAGCAGTGGGTTACATTGTAAGTAGATGGGCGCTGCCATCCCTAACAGAAGTTGTGTATGTTTGTGCTATTAAACATACATGGGAAACCAGCAAACTTCTTTATTGTTTTTAGAGCAAAATATTCTGTAATGGCAAATTATTTTTATTAGAAACATAAGCAAGAGTGTCAATGGCAAATTACAACAAATACATATTTGCGTTTTACATTCAAATTGACAAACGTCTTTAAAAGTTGGAAAAAGGTTATATTTGACAACAGTCAGCTCGAAAAAAGACGAAACAGAGGGAGATTAAATTATGACATGCAAACTCAGTCAGTCACTGTCAGCGTCGTCACTGATGATTCCTTTCAGATTAACCCAGTCTGAAGGTCTCCGCCTTTTCTGTGACTTATTTTCTCGATCACTATCAGAGTTAGAGTCCAAAGAGCGCTGATATGCAGAGGGTGGAGGTTCATGTGATTTTTGCCAGGTACTTCTACGTTTCGGTCGACCTGAGGGAAGAACCAAGACAGTGGTTTGCCTTAAATGTACTATTTTGATCAAGTAATACAAAGATAAAATACTGGAGACAAGAGGGAAAGCCATACAGTTACTGTGTATATATATATATATATTTATTTACACACACACACACACACACACACACACACACACACACACACGTGTGTGTGTGTTTAATATACATATACACTAAATAAATTCAAGCAGAAAACAAAATCCTGCACAAAGTTGTAACCTACAATGATGTAGGTAATTTAATAATGTTTCAGGTCATTTGATTAGCAGTATATCAAAACTAGTTTTAAAAAACATTTTTAGTCAATCTTTATTTCCTTCAGTTTTTTTTTCCCCTTTTCCAGGCTAAATACAAGACTAAAACACTGTTTCCCACTCACTGCTAACAGTATTTATATGTGATGCTTGCTCACTTTCAAACTGCTGACTCATAAACAGGGCTCTTCCAAAGATGCAAACAGCAATAAAGTTGTGCGTCCAAATGAAAAAGCACGATGAAAATGAACAACTGAGTTTACTGAGCCCAAAGCAGACATACTTACCTTGTGTAGGAATAATGTTGTTGACATCAAGTTCAGCTAGTTCCTGGGCTTCCTCTCTCTTCATACGGACTTTTTTGCATTTCTCTATTGATGGCTGACCTGCACAGGAGAATCTTTTCAGTGTAATTCATTTTAAATTTCAACCCATCAAGTGGTTATACTTTAGAAATATTTAATGACTGACAGCTCAACACCGTGTCAGCAGCACTCACATTTTCCATCACAATCATTGATGCACACCGACCGAACCCTTTGCCAATAACCGATGAGCCAATACATAAAGTTTTTAATAAACCCTGGTTTATTTTTCTACCAATAAGCAAAGAATATCAAAGACTTATTCACAAAATGTCTTGCTGATGAGTGATAAAATAATGCGATTTTCATCAGGCACCATTACATTTTTAATGCTGAAGTTGATAATATCGGGAACTTTAGAGCACAATTATTGAAGAAATTAATAAACTGCTCCATTGATGATAAAAAAAAGCCCAGTTACAGCAGTCCAGTGTTGAATTAAAGTAAAGAGCATTTCTATATAAATGAAAAACACATAAAATGACACTGTGTCACCGGATTGTTATTTAGGTATCTACAATTAAAACAAAAATCAAGCTTTAATACCATTTGAAAACACATTTTTTTTAGAACCAATTTGTAGATAATTTTAGGAAAAGCGATGATCAAAATTGATTGAATACTCAAATGGTATTCAAATTCAAATGGTATCTTATAAAACTCAATTTCACTGACCTTTGACACCGAGGTCCTCTAGCTCCTTCTTGAGTATGGCCACCATGGCACGAACAGATCGACAGTCTTCAAAGAGCTTCTTGTAGTTCTTTTTCACACCGCACAGGGAAATGTAGCGCTTGAGCCTTACGACTGATTTGTTGGCATCCTGAGGAACAAAGTAAGTAGTTGGGCTGTTTTTACAAGATGCAGTTAATCCGAGGTTCCCCACGATTGGCGGATATGTCTTGATTGAGTTCATTCAAAAATTTTAATCCTTCCTCCTCATTTACAGTATACACACCTCAGATATGCAAATAAGGAACATCTTGATCCCTCACCAACAGGTCGAAGAAAAACAGTATTTTAAAAGTTACTAACTCAACAGTATCAAGTGTATGAATGTAGCAGCTTGCTTTCATTTGCTGTGTTGTGAATCATTCGCAGCAGTAGTGTAAAGGTGTTCTTTTTCTTGCATAAATTTTTCCTTGCAAACTAGCAACCTAAAAAAAAAGTATTTGTCATGACTTATGAAAGGAAAGAAGGAAAAGGTCCCATCAGATCTTGACATTTATGAGCTTTGGAATTTTACAGCAAAAAGCATGGAATTTGGTACCTATTTGAATAGCAGTTATTAGTATCACCATCATAATATCATATGAATAAAGTAAATAATGAATTACTATTTCACGTAGCTGGCAAAAAACGGATGCTTTAGTAAAAAAAAAAAAAAAAAAAAAAAAAAAAGACAACAAACAAACTAAAATGTCTCAAATTCAATTAGAAACTAGAAAACATGTAATAGCAAGCATTATGCTCCTATATAATGTATTTCATTTAATTGTAGCCAACATTTGTTGAGGTTTCCTGTTTTTATTATTAATATTACCTTTTTATTTTGTGCACCTTTGTCTTCCTCTTTATTCCCAATTTTCTTCTTTTTAGTTCCAGCGTTCACAGCTTTTTCCTTCTTGTTGTCCTTTTCATCATCCAAAGAAGGAAGGGATGATGATTCAGAGTCAGAGTCTTTCGTCTTTCCATCCTTTTTTTCTGCATATCAAGAGAAAAAAGGGATTCATGATGTAAAAAAAGAGCAATATACAGGGGTTAAATGTCGATATAAAAGAGATATTTCTTGGAACTTGCCTCATCAACACTGAAAGTTAGAAACTGAGCTGTAACTTGTCAACATTTGACACAAATGAATACATTTATTGGGAGAGTGTAAAATCCAAATACTGCAATTGTATTTTCAATAGTATTATGTTGAACTGGGCGCTATCTTGTGTATGGTCTGGTGATATACCAAATTTACTGGAAGAAATCCTTGGAAAAAAAAAATACTGCAGATATCTTGAAATGGTTTTATTCGAAGGAAATATTTCCTTCTTTGGAAATGTGCTAAATGTGAAAACACAAGCACCACCTTTTTGGTTTGAATAACATCTAATGTGTATCTGGAACTTAAAAACATTTCTGGACTTCCAATGTCACCATTTAAAAAAATCCTCATACAGGTACGTATACAAGGTTAAAGACAAAGTCAAACTGCTGGTTTGGATTTTCATTCAAACTCTTTCTGGTGCATACTTTATCCAAAAATCATCTTGGTCAAATATTATATATCCATCTGCAACTCAAAAGAAAAATTGCTTTTATACCTATATGTTGTATAATTGTTGGGTTTTGTTTTACCGTTAAGATATTTTTGTCATATTTGAAGGCCAAGGGTCTTCGCTGGCAATAAAGTCTGTTTTTGCAACATTTGTTGTGGCAGCCAAATGCTTTCACCCTGTCTTGATAAGGGCTGCGAAGCTGAGGTATCTGACTAAAGAAAATATACGTTGAAGGATATTAGGCTAGTCACAATATGAAAGTTGAGGTTTGTTGTTTAGGTTCCATGATCAAGCTAAAATAGTCACCATTCTCGCTGTCGTCAGATGACTCTTGGCTCTTCTGATCACAATCCTCTCCTTGACTCCCATCAAGCCTTATCCTTTCCTGGACCTTTTTACTGTCAGTCTTTCTAATCACTTCATCATCTGTCGAGTCTTCACTTTCAATTGATGGCCCCTGGTTTCCGTTTGCCGTTTTCTGGGATCCTTTCGCACTTTGCTCTTCATCCCCAGATCCACTTTTACTTTTCTCCTCCTCTTCACTCTCCTCACGGCCTTTTCTGCCGTTCTTTTCATCCTCCGATTCTATAAGTGTCATTTTTTAGAAAACAAAAACAACAACCATCACTGGGAAATTATACAGAGGGTGCTGATGAACCTCCTGCCTGCTCTGTATCATATATTTAACTCTGCTGCCAGTATAATTAGAAATTTTGGCTTAGCTTTATTTAGCCACTTAACAGGGGTGTATAACTTCTTCTTGATTCTTCTGAGGTCGTTTGAGTTTTTTGAACCAAGTAGGCAACATATTGATGATTTAATTAATTTCTTGCCAATGTCAAGGTCTTTTCTGGTTGACTTATTTGTGGACAGTTTCTTGCTAATCTTCATCTTTTCTGGTGATTTTCCATACACTCCCTTAGGGGATTTGGGGTAATTTGTTGATCATTTTGTAATTCCAATCACAAATTTATCAGATTTAAAAGAAAATCCCTTTCACAGTCAAACAACATTCTGATATCGTATCAAAGCCCAGCATTGGCGTCTGAACGCAAATGTCAGGAGATAATACTTACCTGATGAGGAGCTTGACTGATGCCGGGATTTTTTTGGCCTGGACTCAACCTCACTTTCACTATCGCTTATTTCTGATTCACTTTTCATCCCTCTTTTTCTTTTGCTTTGAAGGATCTTTGTCTCCAGCCCACTTTTATCATGGTCCTAGCAGGGATAGATATAGGTTGAAATTTAAAAAAGAGCAGTGACTGCTTGTTCTCCCCCACCGTGCAAACACTTAAAGAAACAAAAATGAGCTGCACAGAATCAAAAATTACCTGAAAATTCATCAGCTCCTCAGCCACCTGCTTCAAGAAACTTCTGGTTGATGAGTTTAGGGAGTCCTTTCCCACATGAGCCATATATCGCTCTTTTAAAGTTCTGAAATTCAGTGTGCTGAAATAACATACATGTATAGTTGTATGTGTGAGAGGGCTAAATTGAAAGCAAATCACATGAAATAATGAATTCCTTCTTTCCTAAAAAAGAAAGAAAAACAGGCAAAAAAAAAAACCACACAAAGATTCAAAAGAACTGATTGCCAAAAGCAAAAGTGTATGCAAAGTAAGCGTATATGGCATTTATATATAAATCACTGTGCTTATGAAATAACTATTCCTAACCGCTATTCTTTTTCCCCATTCAGACCCCAAAATGTATCTTTCGAAAATTTAAGTTTTTTTTAATTAAGCAACAGAAAGAATTCCTGTTGAAATTACAGTAAAGGGTAGCCTCAAACAAAGAAAAAAAGCCAACACAAAAAATGTAACAAAGATTGATGATTACAGTTCGAATAAACAAAACTATGATGAATTGCTAACTGTTCTGGTCTTCTTCCACTTCTCCTTTCGGCTTCTCCCTTCAGGGGTCGTCACAGCGAATCAACTTTCTTCATCTAACCTTAATCTCTGTATCCTCTCTCACACAAACTACCTTCATATCCTCTTTTACTACATCCATAAGTCTTCTCTTTGGTCCTCCTCGAGACCCCCTGCCTGGCAGCTCCAATTCCAGCATCCGTCTATCAATACATTCACTGTCCCTCCTTTGTACATGACCCAACCATCTCAGTCTGGCTTCTCCGATCTCATCCATCCTACTTGGTGGTCACAATCCAGAGCAACGGAGAGTGTGGAAAAGAGGTGAAGAGACGGTCCAAGCAGGTTGGAATGGGTGGAGAAAAGTGTCAGGGGAATTATGTGATAGAAGACTTTCAGCCAGAATGAAAAGAAAGGTGTACAAGACAGTGGTGAGACCAGCCATGATGGATGGACTAGAAACTGTTACAATGACCAAAAGACAGTAGGCAGAACTAGAGGTTGCAGAGATGAAGATGTTGAGGTTCTCTTTTGGAGTGACCAGGATGGAGAGGATGAGTCTATCAGAGGAACAGCACATGTTAGATGTTTTGGAGAGAAGGTCAGAGAAGCCAGACTGAGATGGTTGGGTCATGGACAGAGGAGGGATAGAGAATATATTGGTAGAGATGCTGGAGTTGGAGCTGCCAGGCAAGAGGTCTGGAGGAAGACCAAAGAGAAGATTTATGGACGTAGTGAGAGAGGATATGAAGGTAGTTGGTGTGAGAGAGGAAGATGCGGAGATTAAGGTTTGATGAAGAAAGTTGATTCGCTGTGACGACACCTGAAAGGAAAAGCCGAGAGAAGACGACAGTCGAAACCGTCGGGGTCCTGTAGTCGACCTCCGCCTCGGCCAACACTGTTTCCAAAAAGTATCACCTCGTTCCGAATATTAATCCCGCTTTACTGAATGTGACTAAAAGATGAAATCAAAACTCCGTAGAAAACGGACTGTCTGGAGGGGGAGACTCCTAAAGTGATGCGAAACATCAAGATGAAACTACTTTCTGTGACTTCCCACTGCCTGTGAACATGTTTTAGGATGAGAGAAAGCGCAGACGCGGAAGAGTACGTGAGCCGCCGTTGCTTATTTGATATAATTGATCTCATAAAGATAATGTTTGTTAACCAGCAAATCGTTGTCGCTGGCCACGTCCGCTCGGACATTGAAATATATAACATTATTACATAATGTTTTGTGTAACGAATGCTTCTTTTATATTCTAGCATTACAATTTAAACTCTACGCTCAACAATGCATCATGGTGCTTCATTTTTTCTCTTTTAGAAATGTACCTTAAGTCTGGTTCATTGCAGAGTTGTCCACGAACGAAATTGGGAATATTGTTTTTCTCCTTTTCCTCCCTTGGACTAGGACACTTTGTTTTTGGCGCGCGCAGGCCACCGGATGTGACGCCATCCCTGGAGGCCACGCCCCTTCAACGTCCAGACTGTAGCTGTCATGTCGATAAACTAAATTCATAAATAGACACATAAATAAATAACAACCAGCGAATCCCCTGACTCTTCATTTTTCAAGCAAAACATTTGAATATTATAAGTATACCGACAGATATACCGTAGGTCGGTCCAAATATCAAATGTAATGATATTTATCTTAAAATTGTTTCTCTATTGACTTCGGCTGAAGAAGTCGCCATTCGCCAGTTCTCATCTCGTCGACCATTTGCCGTATTTTATTTAACAGTTTATAATGTCATTATAAGTGATTACATTCAAATGTGTTGCCAATGTCACATTTCAATTGATGGCGATTTTTTTTTTTAATTTCTTGTTGATTCATTTTACAAATTTCTCAAGTCATTTTAAATTATGGCTTGGTATCTTTCGGGTGATCTTCCTAATTTTCAGGTCTTTTTCTGCTATATTCTATAAGGTTTCTTCATGATTTTTAAAGTCCTCTTGAAAAATTGTTCATGACACTTATATATTAATATACTGTATTTCCTCTTTCTTTTAGTGATTTCCAACTGATTTTATAACAATAGTAATTATAAAATCATTACGGTGGCTTAATAGCATTTTATAGCTTTAAGCAGGTTTTTAAAATAATTTAAAATTTTTTCAAGAGATTGTTGTTCTCTTACAAATTGTACTTATAATGTATTCAAGATGCAGAGGAGACGCGATGAGCATTTTGTGAAATGATGAGAAAAAATGGGTGCTTTTATAGATTATCCACAAGGTTCATTTATTATGCTTTAGAGGAAAAGGGCAAAAAGAGCAGACCAGCAACTGAAGCAGGATTTCTTCGGTAATTTATTCAGAACATTCATGACCACAGGTGGACGGCAATTGCATTAGTGCATATTTAAAAGGTGGGTTTATAAAAAGAGATGAGATGCAAATTGTACTCATTCAACTTTTCTTTCCAATACTCAAAGTGACATCTGTGAAAATCGGGAATCCTGCACTTGAAGGAAGGTAAGATGCATTCAATGATTAAAGACCTGGAGAGTGAAGTTTATGGGTTGGAGTAAGACATAAAGCAGAAGTGAAAGACCATGGCTCAGAATAAAATGCAATATAATCACAAAAATGTTACATGGGTCACGATTCCTCCTTGAACATTAATTGTGAAAATTTCTCTCAATTTACTTAAGTGAGTTACAATTGTGCTGTGGAGTGCATTCAAAAATGTACACACACTCAAGCACTGGTTAACACTGCGATTGCATACAATACAAAAGTTAAATACCAAACAATAAATTAGGTCCATAAATTAATTGATAAAAAAAACAACCAGAAGCAAGAGAAGTAATAATTTAAACAAAGAAAACAGAGCTGCTCGACAATCTCTCTTTGTAGACAACCTCGCTCAAAACATGGCTACTCAACTTTAATCCAGTGTTAACGTGACTAAATTAAACTTGAAATCCTCGGCTCACCACTTTCAAGCAATGTCTTGTTTCAAAATGTGAAAAGGCAACTGATCTTTCATGGCCTAAAACACAAGAATGAAACACAACCACTAAAAAAAAGGATCAAGCCTGACAGTATTTTTCTAAATGGGAAACACCGGAGGAGGATGTCAGTGCATATCTTGAACAGGAACAAAGGTTCCCTTGCAGGGCGGCAGTGGGTGGCTCGGGCCCTTTTGGGTTGGAGGGCTAAACATCTGCGGAGTACTATTCATGCCAGTCTCATTGCCCAGGTCACTATATTATAGATACTTCCTATTTGGAACATGTACACACTTGCTTTTTTGTAAACAGAAGCATTTTTCATCTCCTCAGTCAATCATGACGTTTCTGCTGTGACACCTAAACACATTTAATGAAACTAGTATAAAACCAATAACAAAAACAAAACAAATCAAAACAAGCTATTGCAATGACTGAGGACATCTCTCATTCTGTTTTTGAAAGAAAAATGCACCTTTCGTCTTCACATTATTAATCCTTGTACACAGTTTGCTGGCCATGTCCTCTTTCATCATGCATTATGTGCCGCCTCACGTGGATCCGTCTCACTCTCCTGTCACCACCAGTAGCAGCTTCTTCCTCTGACTGGCCTGCTCCCAGCGATGAACCTGAGCCCCGTGAATCTAAAAGGTGTACGCCTCCAGGACCAGAGCCTCTGCTATTCTCATAGATGAGAATATTAAGAGTTTCTTCAAAGATTCGGGCCTCAGGAAACTCAACCTATGACCAGAAATATGAAAGTTTGTTGGTGGTGATTACAGACGCACACCTTAGTCAGTACAACTTCAGATCAAAAAAAGAAAAAATACACAAAACTTTGCTTTGAAATGATGTTTTTGAATCTTTCGCCTTTGAATTAAACTCTTCAAACATTAAGTAACCAGGAAACGTAATTGAACGGTTTCCACAGTCAGGTTTTATCTAAATGAAATTAAAGGTACGCTAAAATGAGGGACACGGACACACACGCACGCGTGGTTGAACTCACTCACTCACTCACTCACTCACTCACTCACTCACTCACTCACTCACTCACTCACTCACTCACTCTCACACTCTCACACTCTCACACTCTCACACTCTCACACACACACACACACACACACACACACACACACACACACACACACACACACACACACACACACACGTAGACGAAAGAGGGTGACCTTTAAACCCTCTGGACATGTCAGTTTCTCATCATGTCATGCTGTTCGTCAATATTTGACATGTCAAATGACCATGTAATCTTTTAAGTCATGGCAAAAACATGTTTTCTGTAGTAATACTTTACTTCATCTTTCATTTTTTTATTTATTCAGTTTATGTTAAATCAAGGAAAATTCTATAAATGTCTGACTGGTCACATTAATTAATACGGTGTCGATATGCAACCTGAACATATGACAATCCTGGGGGTATTCTAATTGCATTTCTGTAATCATGACCAATTCTATGCACAAGTTACGATCAGCTCAAGCTTACTTTGGTCTGCTTCTTCTCCGTGGCATAGACGATGGAGGTGCAGCAAACTTCTGCAATCTTACGTCCTTCACCATAAAAAGACCAGCAGCAGATTTCATCCCCAAGAACATCTTTGACGAAAAGGACGCGGCCGTTGAACCGGAGCACAAGTTTGTCGAACAGCTCGATGTTCTTCAAAAGGTTGTCATCGGAGTTGCTTGTCACGAGGAAATTGATCAAATGAGATATAATCAAGTGAGCATATAAGTTGAAAAGTAGAACAAAGTGATAATCCATGCGGTCACTTCATGTATATTTACAACAAGTCACACTTCATTTTTACCTGGTGTAGGAGTATTTGTTGTTTCCTCGGTTGTTCTGCAACTTCACTACTGGCTGTGAAAAAAAACAAAACTGTAGTGATTTATTATCATATAAGTATGTTACCAAACAAAATGGATTACTCTTGACACAGAGTTCATTGCATGTGTATTTCATTACATCCCAGCCCCAAAAGGGAATATACCTTTCTGCAAGTTGCAATCATCCTCTGTTCTTCTTTGGCTGAGGTGATCATGGGGATGCGGCACACACTTTCAAACACATCTTTCTGTTTCTAAAGAAAGAGACACAGCATTCAGAGGACTTTGACCAAGAACTTAATTAAAGGAGAATTACAAATACTCTGCACAAAAATCACTCCGGATGCAGAGCCTGTCAACGAATGAGAAAAAACAAATCAAGCCAACGGTCGGAAGGCTACTTTCGTCATATGTAGGATAATAGTCACTTAGCCTATAAAGGTATAATGTTGGCTGCCTGATGCTTTTCAAATACTAAAGGATGTCAAGACAACAAAGTGAAAGCATTAGTCCATCCATCGATATTTTAGGCTGCCCTCGATGGATGATTTGTGTGCCTATGTGTATGTGTGCTGCGCTCCACTTAAGACCGCCTGGCCAGCATCTGAATGCAACAGCATTTGTTGTTACTTTCAGTATGCATCCCTTCAAGGATGGCAATTCAGAGAATGTTAGTCACACGACCTCTTTGCTACCAAGGGGGTTAAAGATAAGATAAGGTAGAGAAGTTATAGATAATGGTGTATTTGCTTGCTACAGAGTACCATTTAAAAATGTTAAAACATAAAAGCTTCATTACTGATTTACCTGCATAGCAGTGAGGCAGTGCTGGATAAGTCCTTGGACCCGGTAGTACTGGGCCTCCTTAAGAACCTCATCCAGTTCTCTGTGGTCCTCTGGAAGAGGTACTGAGCCATCTCGCAGGAAGTTCAAAACTAGCCCAAAATGTCGACCACATCTATCTAGCACTACCCATCCTGGTGGGGAGAATGGAAAAGGTAACTTAGCGATGTGAACTGCCAGCCGAAGGGATACCATGACAAGCATGAAACAAAACCACACCAAAAAAACAAACATACATTTTTTTTCCCAGAGGGCATGATATTCAATTCTCAGTTGTCAATGGCATGGTCCTCAATTCAATCAAATAATAACAACTTCACTCACCCTCCGAGTCTATGGTCACTTCTGTTCCTCCATTGCATATGCTTTTCAGCAGACTGTCCTCCTTGCTTAATGTCTGGACAGTTGTATAATGCAGCGAGCCACCAACATTTAATTTGACATATTTGCTCCTCAGCAGACCATGACTTCTGAGTTCATCACTGCTCTGGGATGCAGGCTGAGAGACAGCAGACTGGGCAGAGCTGGTGGCATGACTGCCAGCTGACGCCTCAGCAGACATGAGGCTAAAGGGTGACACGCTGGCTGGAAGAGAAAACAATGTATTGACCTGTTAACCGGCTGTGATCTGACTAAAACAAGGAAAGCTTTTTTTTATACCGAGTGGATTTAGGGATGGGCCATGAAGGCAACCATGGATAATACACAATACTCTAGTAACCTAGAATATCAATATATAATTGTTGATATATAATCACACTATCTGCTTAGATTGGAAAATCGGAGGGGTTGTCCCTTTTATTCAGTTTTGCAAGACAACATCATTCAATAACAACACACATTCCTATGTATATATATATATACATATATATAAATATATACATGTACACAGGTGTATGTGTGTGTAAATATTTCCATGCACTATACAAACTGGCAGGATTTCACAGTGTGGGTTATCTAGACACAAGACTGATCTTAAACACAAAATTTCTTCTGGATCTGATGTACTCTTGCAAAGTTACAAAGATGAAATATGGGTTGTAGTGATCGATAGCACGCAGCAAACTATATGATGAACTCGATGTTTAACCGTTAATATGTCATTTGATTTGCTTTGCTGCTGTTCACACAAAAAAGAAACATCCCAACGTTCTGTGCTTAAGAGGGATGCGGAACTGAGCCAAAAGAGTCAAAATAGTCCGTTTTGTGTTCGCTTTAAATGTGCTCTGTGACACGTTGACACGATTGCACACTTGTGCTGAAAAAAGACACAGCAATAATCCCCGATCAAACCTAAAAACCAAAAGTTGTTTATTGGTGATTCTTTTGTAACAATTTCAAAGCGAAGACACGTACCAGTAAATCTAGTGTACCATTCCAGCCCTATTACTCACACACCGACGACAAAATCATCTTTCTACAAAGATTGTCGACATAGAGTAATGTTCGGAACACGAAGTAGCTCGAAGTTCCAGTTGAAAAACACTCATGTCACTGAAGTCTGATGATTGCGGTGATAACTGAATTACGAGTCAAAACTATTTCTATTAAAATCTATCATAATGTAGTTACAAAGTGTACTTACCTCACTGAACATCCAAGTGAAATGAAAGTAATAATCGAACGCCTTATGGTCAATAGGTTAGCCAAAATGTAATCAAAAAACACATTTATTTACAACGCAGCTAATGGTTGGTAATTCATGTTGGTAGCAGCTAGCCTACCTGTATCAAAATGGCTAACATAAGCTAGTATATTTGGTTGTTGTTTTTTTCCTTAAAAGAGACCTTTTATTAATTTTCTCCTTAGGGTGGAACACATAAAAATAACCGTCAAATGCAAATCGAGCGGGTACGAAGAGCCAATGACATTGTTCAGCGTTGAAGACACAGACTGGTGTTTATGTTAAAAGATAAATAGGTCAGTCGGAAGCGAAAGTAGCGCATCCTCCGCCGTCTCCTTCTTCTACGCTTTAAAAGCTGCTCGTGCGGCCGATCACTGCCTCCAGTGGACTGGAGGCGCCACGGCAGCCGTTGCTCCACACAGCCAAACATGGATTACATTGTAGGACAGCTGGAGTACATCTTTTTCTTCTTCTTCTCCTTTTGGCTTTTTTCCCTTCAGAATCACCACAGCGAATCAACCTTCTTCATCTCACCCTATTCTCTGTATCCTCCTCTCTCACACCAACGACCTTCATATTCTCTCTCACTACTTCCATGACTCTTCTCTTTGGTCTTCCTCAAGACCTCCTGCCCGGCAGCTCCAATTCCAGCATTCGTCTAACAATATATTCACCATCCCTCCTCTGTCCATGACCCAACCATCTCAGTCTCAGTCCTCACAACTTTTATTTCCAAGTCAGAGCGAAGGGAAATTTTGTAGGGTCTTATTTTAGTTTTCATTATACTCCCTAAGTGCCCTTCTTCTTCTTTCGGCCTTTCCCCTTCAGGGATCATCACAGCGAATCCACTTTCTCCGTCTCACCCAATTCTCCGTATCCTCCTCTCTCACACCAACTACCTTCATGTCTTCTCTCACTACGTCCATAAATCTTCTCTTTGGTCTTCCTCCAGACCTCTTGCCTGGCAGCTCCAATTCCAGCATCCATCTACCAATATATTCTCCATCTCTCCTCTGTCTATGACCCAACCATCTCAGTCTGGCTTCTCTGACCTTCTCTCCAAAACATCTAACATGTGCTGTTCCTCTGATAGACTCATTCCTGATCCTCTCCATCCTGGTCACTCCCAAAGAGAACCTCAACATCTTCATCTCTGCAACCTCTAGTTCTGCCTCCTGTCTTTTGGTAATTGTAACAGTTTCTAGTCCAAACATCATCGCCGATCTCACCACTGTCTTGTACACCTTTCCTTTCATTCTGGCTGATGTTCTTCTATCTCTTGGTACCCCTGACACTTTTCTCCACCCATTCCAACCTGCTTGTACCCGTCTCCTCCCCTCTTTTCCACATACTCCCTCAGTGTCCTAAAACTACAAAATAACTTAAACGGTAGTCCAATACTGTTTTCCCAAGGAGGTATATTTCCAATCAGCAACTTGATATTCATTAACAAAATGTTGTGTGTGCACAAATGAGGGCATGATTACCAAGGCACGTAAAATAAAATAAAGCATCGATTCAGCACAGTTGACACCATTTAACAGAGACTTTATTTCCATTTCCGCAAATAATTTACTGCCTTCAAAAGATGTATTCACATAGGAAGCAAATAAATGCTACTGGTGGCAAGAGTTAAATCTACAAAGCAACAGTCTCCAAGACCCTTTGTTTGGCAGTGAATGAGCTGACATCCACTGCGAGAACAATCATTTGTAAATAATAATACCTAATGCATCACAGCAAACAGCCAAATTTGTAATTTTTCATCAACATAGTGCATACAACATCAAATCTGATAACAATAGCTGTTGTTAACTATAATGATAATGGCAAGATTGAGCAGAAGCAATATAATTTACAATCAGTGCATGCTAGAAGCATAACGACATTCATGTCCTTGACTTTTCTCTTATGTAATGTGACACTGAGTGATAATGCACTCCAGAAACAGCAAAGAATAAAATAAACACTGCCTTTGTAAACACTATCACAACAACAGATGAAACGCTTAAGGACATTAAATTATTTAACATTATATTTTGGCACAGCATTTTCATTAAGTATATAATGAAAATATACAACTTCCCACCCCCTTTTATGTATGTGTAAATTGTGTAAATATGAGGCTCATACATATAATATATATATATATATATATATATATATATATATATATATATATACATATACATATATTATGTATAAACCTTAGCCAATATTAAATCATATATTTACATTCTGTGTGTGTGTGTGTGTAGATGAATCTGTGTGTTTGTGTTACACAGAGTTATGTGAAGAGGAAAGAAAAGTAAACATTCTGATGATGAGAATGTAAATATTCTTCCCTCTTACTGGGTCACTTTTCAAAATGTGACCAGTAGGAAACTAAAGAGAAAATATTCACTTCCTACCATATGACCCCAACTTTTGATTGTTACAAATTAGATATTGCCAATTTTCTGTCATGTTGGCCTCATCATGATCCAACAAAATAAATAAATCAATTTCCCTGTTGTCTCTGTTGTTAATTTATTATCCATCGTAAGGCACCGGTCCTAAGGATACACTGAGTTGGACTATGAAGTAGGACTAACAATTGCCAGACAGCGAAATTAGTGTAGCAAATCAAAACAAAATACATGCACCGGAAAAGCAGTGGTACAGTGTAAGTACAACAGAAACTACAGTAAAAAGTAATTTAAAAGGGAAGTGAGGCCTTAAAGTTCCAAGCAATTTGTCCTCCATTAGCATTGATTGCGTCCCTCTTTTCAATTCTCACAATGTTGATTATTCCTTTAAATGGAAACTTCATATTCCCGCGTATCCTGCAATCAAAGTGAGACAATAATTAGTGAAAAGCAGTGTTCCAACATTACTTTAAAATGATAAAGTACTTACTCCAAAAATAGGGGGATTTAAATAGGAGTGCTGAATATTGGATGTTTTTCTAATGTGCTTACGCATGACAATTGATTTTACCAATGTCTATTACTTTTTGGTCCCTTATATTTGCCCATGTATCAGAAAACTTTGAATTTTGAGGTGAAAGGTTTTACTTTCCTGAGACCTACAACAATGTTTGTTTTGCATCTCGCTGTCTCCAAGCTATACACCTGAATTACTTTAAAAACATTTTTTTAATGGACTTTGAACACACTGTTGTCCCCCCTGCCCTCAAAAGTAGGTCTACTCATAGCTCCGTACTATATGTATGAATATACACAATTAAATAGGAATGATGAGCCTATGGGTTTACTATACTAGATCGCAAGTTACAAAACTTACAAAACTGAAAGTTTGATGAGCAACTTATCCTCCCATAGCCCACTGCAGTGCAAGTGGAAATGATGGGTAGTGTCTTAGTTTTGCCATTCGCCACTTAGTCTCTAATTCAGAATATAGAAAAAATTCTAAATATAAAATATAATAGAAATATTAGTAAACAATAACGATATAAATTGATCTTCTAAAATGAGAGGACACTTTAGTATGAGAATCTGCTCATGAAGTACACAGGGTTGAAACCTCAAACTATAATGTCCTTTTATGAGGACACCATGGTGACCAGAACCCAAAGTATCAGTCTTGTACTCACCCCTGCCTCATACAAAGGGTTGTTGAAATCTGACTCGACTGTGATGGGACTGTAGGAGTGTGTGTGAGAAAGAGACTTCCAGAAGAGAGGCTTCCATTCTAGTCTGCAGATGCTACGAGTGAGAAATAAAACAACGTACACTGACGCCATGAACCGTGACAAAGACGAGTAACAGCAAAGTCATCATATTAATCAACTGAATCTTTCACGTCACATGAATAATTGCTTACTTTGTGTAGTACATGTAGATTCCTCCGATCAGAAGGATGACCAGGATGATTGGCAGAATTATTGCCAAAGCAATGTTCTCACTCAGGATCTGATGAGATGGCTCAAAAGACTGGGAAACTGTAAGGTAATCAAGAAAAAAACATGAAACAAAACATCATCTCTCATCCATTTCAGATGCTAATATGAGAAATGTAGTTTCACAATATTGTGAGTCAGACACATGCGAGCCAGATGTACAGTAGAGCTAGTCTGATTAATAAACTTATAATTTAATACATTTTAAACAAACAAGGGTTTCACTTGCCTTTAGTAAACTGCATATAAATACACGCAATACATGGCTATTGTTACTATTTATCTTGAAGTTTTTTCTCTCTTTATTAAAAGTACTGTGAGCTTTAAGTTCCAGGAGGCCTCTTTAAGAAAGAGCCTTGTTGTTCCAATGCATTGCTGTGATGTTTTAATTTAACTTTACTGCATTATCTACATGTATGTTAAAATTACTATTTGTATGTTGTCACTAATTTACTCAGTCTCTTTTTAAAGTCAAAGTAGGCAGGAATATAGCAGGCTTAAGGTAAATAGCAATAAGGTAAAACCAATTTTAAAAAACAAATTAATGAAGAATTAGCATCAAAATAATCATAGATAAATAAATAATAATAACAAGAATCGAATAAAAAAATGCAAGAATATGTGTGAAAAAAAATTGGCACAGTCATATATTTTTTACTGATGTTTTTCCCTCATGCAATTTTAACATGCCATTTCTTTTATTGTAGCATTTGCTACATTAAAATCACAGAAACAAATGATAAAAAGTGCGGCAGGCTTCCTTTGGAAAGTCCAATCATCTGAACATTTTCTATTGTTTTGTAAACTCCAACCGTGAGATATTAAGTTTATTGAAGTTTATCGTAACAACTCATTGCAACTCTTCATATCATTAATGGTTAATACTGAAATACGAAACCATGTGAAGTAAATGTATTCAGTAAGTATTTACATGGTCTACGTAATACAAAGGAAACCAATCACCTTCTAATTTGTGATCACCCAGGAGTTCCTCATACGCCACTGTGAGAAATGACGAGGCAAGAAACAAGTCAGATAAAACGAATGATTCGCCTCAACACCTGCAATCTCAACAACATATTTGGATGGGAATCATTATTCAATTGCAGAAATAACAGGGACCAACGCATCGTGAGAATTGGAATAAATAAAATCTCAGCTATATAGATGCTAAGACTCCTTTTTTTACCTTTGCAAAAGGGCGGGGGGCTGTTCCACTGAGAAGGATGTCCAGGAATGCAGCTGATTATCACTTCACCAATAAGTTCATACCCCTCATAACAGAAGAAGCGCAGAGTTTCTCCGGCCTGGTAGCTGTGCTTGTACAGCGTTTGGTAACCATTGTCGGGGACGCCGGGGTTTGGGCACGGGTCATATTTTACTGGCACACACATGAGAAAGGCATTGATGGGCTATTTGTGCAGTGAGAAGATGAAACCAGGAGAGGGCAGAGAAGTTACTCACAGACACATTTGGGGCTGCGGTCGCTCCATTTGGGGGTGCCAAAGTCTCTTCCATGGCAAGCGATTTGGCTCGGACCCTCTAACTGATAACCCTGGTTACAAGAGAAACGGATGACCGTTCCAACTGCAAAGCCAGCCACGGGGCGAACAGAGCGCGCTCCATTCACCACCTCTCCGGGGTCAGGACACTGCTGGACTGTGAGGTGCAAAGGAAAGTAATTCATCTCCTGTCGTACTCATACGGCATGAATTTAAATCATTCAGGAATATATTCATGATAACATGATGTGATTACTTAATGCGAGCAGTTTTTTTTTTTGAATGAGCCATGTGAAGCACCAACTTATTCTTTGATACTGGTTTCACAAAAAAGGAAATACTTAATTTTTGGCACATCAGCATCTGATTTACAGCAGTATAAGGACATTGGAGTGTAAAAACATAGCAATACAATTTGAAACCAAGAAAATCGACAGGTTTCTGTACCCCGACCACTTAAGTATGAAGATCTCCAGAATGATTCTCTCTATTCCTTGGAGGGTGCGTCTGGTTTTGTTTAGCGGTACTTTTGCTGCCATGAGCAGATGCAAGGAAGTCTCAACATAGAGGACAACTAGCCATGGAAAAGTGAAATGGAATTCAAGGTGTAATGCCCCCATATGAATGAAGATTCAGGGTTGTATGCAAAACTGCAGTTTATGATATTTTCAGAATAAAAAAGTAAGTTATCGTGAATATACCAAGTGAAGGGCATCAATATCAGTGTTGTTACACGTGATCCCAAGAAGAAAGTCAGATGTTCCACCAGTTGTCACACCTTTAATACAAGTGGGTGGGGGGCTGCTCCAGGAGAGGTCCCACTGACAGGTTATGATGTCAGAGCCACTGATGTCATATCCTGGCTGGCACTGATAGGTCAGCACGCTGCCCCTCACCGGAGACGAGTGGGAGGAGCTTATCCATCCAAACTCAATTTGAGGGACAGTAGGACAAGTGTCATTTGGCTCAACCTCTGGATGACAAAGACAGATTGAAAGTCAGCGAGACAATCGGATAAGTTTATCAGGACCTCTTGACCTCAACATAAACCTTACAATATAATATATCTATTTGATCAATTCTGTTTGTCTTACCACGGTAGTGAATGAGGAAGCCCTGACTTAGGATGAAACTGGAGTCTTCCGAATCGGTTTGAAATTGAATGGTGACCTCTGACCCCCCCGACACGACCTTGAAGCGCTCTCTGGGGCCGAGGTACTGGCCGATCACGTGGGACATGAGCTCGCCGTCAGACACGGTCAGCACATCAGTTTGGCGAATATTTAAACTTCAGGAGGCAAGAAGGCAAGATTAAAATTTTAGATTTGATGTCAGGTAGATCCTCTAAAAGAAGACCTGTAATCTACTATTTTCAAGATATTGGGATATATCTTCCTTTGTTTTCAATTGCGATTGGCGCTGCAAATTTCATTTATCAGAAATACAAAAATATTCATTTTGCAATTCTGGTCAAGCTGACCTGTATTCAATTTTTGCTTGATGAAAAATACATCCAAGAATATGTTCATTCAATATTAAGGCTTAATGACCATTTTGAATTGTCTACAACAAAACATGTCAAACTAGGCCCATTAATTCATTTGGTAATTCAACTTCATGACAAATTTTCTATGATGTATTTTAGGTAGTTTCTTACTGATGCTTGGTCATTCGTTTAGTTAATAGGTACATTCATAGTCACTTTTGGGCCATTTTCTCATCCAGTGTTTGACTGACTTTATGTTAATTTGACAGTATATATTGCAGATTTAATGCGGCTTCTCGCCTTTTGTCTGATTTTACAATGCTTTCTATGGGAATTTTCATGATAAAAAATAAGACAAGTACAATTGCTCAGCAATTTGGATTAAATTAGTGGATCAGGGTCCGAAACTGAGAGTAATTCAAGGCTTGAGACATTTCAAAGGCATGTGGTTCTCCTCTAATGAACTTTTATTAACAGTATTAGCATTTGTTAAAACAGCAATAATGACTGCAACTGTAGAATAAAATTGTTCTGTAATTTCTCACATGCACGCTAGCACACACACACACACACACACACACACACACACACACACACACACACACACACACACACACACACACACAAAACCACACACACTCAATGCAGGAGTGGTCTTGAACACGTAAATATCAATACTCACATGTGGACATCCAGTTCAATGCGTTTCTCCTCGTTCACATGGATCTGCCAAAGACAGTCTAAGCCCTTGGAGTAACTCTGAGGCCAATCGGGAGACAGGATGGTTCCTGACGACTCTGTCAGTTCCCCTCCACAAAGAGCTAATCAGGCAAAAGAGAGGAGGAATATCAAGGTTGAGAAAACGTACAAGAGCCAAAATTACCAGAAACTGAAAAAAAGTAATGCACGGAGCAAAATGAGCAGCTGCATAGAATAAAATATAGGTAACTAGATATGTAAAGTTGGACCCATGTTGAAAGCAATGACTTACCATGACTCATTATTAAAGATAATATTACACACACACAGCATATTTATGGAGTCGGTTATTTATTTTGCACATATCAGAGGCTGACCAATTAATGGATATATAATTTCTTGTTGACTAGAGGGTAATTACTTTGGCAGTTTATGTTAACCTGGAGCTAATTTGATGCTGATATCACCATAATTGTAGGCAGGTCCCAAGAAAATTAATTCCAATAACATTTAGGGATGGTGAGCTGATTTTTAAAGACGACTTAATGTCGATGCATTCCTGAAATCAATACAAATTATTTGATATTACAATTGTATGATACGCAATAGATACATATATGTGTGTGTATATATATATATATATATATATATATATGTGTGTGTGTCTGTGTCTGTGTGTTAGTGTGTGTGTTAGTGTGTGTGTGTGTGTATGTGTGTGTGTGTGTGTGTGTGTGTGTGTGTATTAAAATAAGATTTTCTGGTTCACAGAAAATTGAAATAATGAGCCACAAACACACAGGTCTACAGGCTACAGAGCGGGGATGGGCAAGGATGAAGCACACACGCATTTCTTTGGGAGATTCTCAACTATAACCCCCGTCAAAAAGATCGCAATGCGGGAACAACAGGGTAGTATAAGATGACATGACTAAACTCATGAAACCAGCCTTGCTTTTTAGAGCAGATTAATCAAATGTTACCGCCCAAAGATACAAGCTGATCCCTCACTTTGTAAGCAGATGAACAGTTTCCCCTCAGACAGGGACAGCCCTCCTCCATTACATGGATGCTTAAGCCTTTGACACCACTATTAAATTTCTGACCTTTTCTCCCAACAAATACAAGTTACTGACATGCTACCATCTGCGTTCTTTAATGAACTGGGCCAGAACCCCCCCCCCCCAAAAAAAACCCTTCTGTGGCTGGCAGATTCAGCCTGAGTCTCAACACCTGTGTTTTCTGAAATATGATGCCACTGCCAGTTTCATATCTGCCACAGTCTGTCGGTCGCTCCCCGTTTTCACAGCAGGCCAACAGATCAGCAGACGACACGGTCGGCGTGACTGTGGCTGCATCATCGTGATGGATCAAGTGTCTGTCTCGGCGCTTTTAGGTCAGAATGAACGAAAGAAGTTTCATGAGTCACGCGAAGAATAAAAACAAGGGGGAATATAGATGATTCTGAGATTTCCGTTGGTTTAGAAAATTAACAACATAAGAAAAATGGAGAACCGGTAAAAAAATGCGACTGCAGGGAAAACTGGAAGTAGAATATTACTGGAATTTATCTTAAAGATACCCCAATGCACTGAGATGTGTTTTACACAATGCAAAAGATGCAGTCTGTATCGGTCCAAAGCTGTAAATGACTCAAAACAAAATCAATGTTTCACTTAATATATCAATACATCACGGGAGAAAGCGTGTGTGTGTTTAATTTTTAATGTCAAAATACTTGTGTTTATTTTTTGACTCCACCAGCCCTATCGTCTTGTCTTTCCCAATTAATTCACCAAAAGTAGAATTTGCTTTCTGAATTTGCATTCTGGTGCAACAAGCTCAGGTTTTATGAGACAGATGTAGGGATATCCTCTTAAAAGAAAAGACCATTTGAAGTGTATTAAAACACGGGCGTATCAGTTTTATGCGCATCAAGATGACGCGGCGTGTGAATCGATATCCTCCATACCTTTGCACACTGGCTCGCTGTCATTCCAGTGGGGGTTGCTGGGATCGACGCACTCGATCGTCGCCGATCCCTGTTCCATGACGAAGCCCGGGGAGCAGTTGAAGGTGACGGTGGTGCCCAGCTGATAGGTGATGTCACTGCTGCTGAAATTCCCATGGGGCATATAGGGCTCCCAGCAGTGTTCATCATCAAAAGCTAAAAAAAAATACTATGTCTGAATATAGTGATCACACAGTAATGCCTTTTGAGGTGCAACTCCTGTAGCTGTTATGGTGGTTAAGCAAAAAGACCCATTTCATTTGATTCAAATGATTTCACAAGAAAAATGTTAAAAAATGCCTTTTTTAATTCTGCTGAATAGAATGATTTATACCATATCAACTACGTATTAAATGAGTTTCAGTTTCTTGAGTGACGTTTACAAGCCAGTCCATTGAAATGTAAATTTCCAGGTGCCAAACTGATTGCGCAGAGCGGCTGCACATCTGGAGCCTGATCTCAGAGATCATCTCTGAAGACCGTAACTAAAAAGCAGAACCATTCGTTCCTATACTGCACCCTATACTGTTTATCCTGCACTAAGGGGTGCTGGCTATCCCAGCTGGCATTGGCGAGAGGCGGGGTTCACTCTGGACCTGTCGCCACATATAGAGATATACAGTCACTCTCATTCACACACCTTTAAGAGACATGCAAACGTTCACTCTAACATTCACACCTCCAATGTAGGGTTAGTGGATGCTTTTTTTATGGTTGTGGAAGGAACCACTTGGAGAACATGCAAACCCCACACTGAAAGGGCCATGTAGGGATCGAACCAGGGACCAATTAGCATGACTTCACCCAATTTGACTTCTTGTGGAAATCTTCTTGTTTTGGCAACTGGACTTGAGTTTCTTCTCTTGAAGACGTTTCACCCCTCACCTGAGAGGCTTCTTTAGTTCTAATGACCTGTGGGAAGTTTCTGATGTAACCGCCTTCGTTTGGCTTTACCTATTCACATTCTCATCCAGGTAATTCCACAAAGTTGCTGTTTGGTTCCAACGAACGACACCCACATTAGCATAACAACCCCCTTACATCTGGCTCCCGATGGGCCATTAGCACTGACGGAGCCTCTCAGATGAGGGGTGATTTGTCTTCAGGTGAGGGAACTCAAGTCCAATTGCCATGACAAGATTTCCACAAGAATTCACTGTGACCTGGACCACTGAGAACCTCCAAAGACACTCAATTGGACATTTGACCTTCAATTTCAGCCTTACAGTGGCGACTGTGATTTGCATGCATGAATGAATATTGAAAATTAGTTCGAGTAGTAATACAGTCATTTTGTGTAACTTAGTGAGTTATTTTATCTAGTACCTAGTAAGTTATTTTATTAACTTACTAGACCACTTGAATAATTAATGGGCTTTGCTTACTCAAACAAAGCTTACTCACTACTTTTTGATGACACAGCCATGCAAGTTACATTGAACCACAGTGATTATTGTTCCATTGCCACGGGGATTAAATCTAGCTTTTCACCTGAAGAACAAAAAAGTAAAGACACAAAACCTCAAACTCTTCAGGATAGAAAAAGCCCCTGAGGTAAAGGCTTTCAAGGTAAGTATCTCTAAAGCTGCTGAAGCCGTGTCAGACTGTGAGCAGCATCTATGTGGTATATGACCTAACTTTCAAACACAGCATCAAGTGAAAAGAAAGCATTTGCTTTTTCTTGCCTCCTGCTACACACACTGACATACATTATACCGCCTGTCCTTTGTGAAGTATTTGGAGAATAAGAAAGTCTGTAGATTTAAAAATAAAACACATTTTCTCCCCAAGAAGTCTGCACAAGTTTACAGTGGCGTCCCGACATGGTAGTGATGAATCACAGCAGTAAAGCCTTTCTGCTCACCCTCGTATCGCAGCGCCAGAAGCAGAGGGATGGAAGATGAATCCGCTGTGAGCTCCAGGTACAATGAGGCGCTCTCGCTCAGAAAGCCATGCTCTGGGACTTCATCCATGTCTGAGTCAAAGAGGGGCGGCGACAAGGAACTGTTTCCACTACGCACGATTAATCTGACAGGAAACAGATGTTATAATTTCTAAATAACACACATATCATTCAAATTTCCAAAACAAACTGATGATCAAATTGAATGCTGATCAAAACGGACTTATAAACAACACTGAAAGACAAAATCCAAAATATCGCCCAGACTGAGACGGTTCGGTCATGTGCAAAGGAGGGATGGAGAATATGTTGGTAGACGGATGCTGGAGTTGGAGCTGCCAGGCAAGAGGTCTGGAGGAAGACCAAAGAGAAGATTTAGGGACATAGTGAGAGAGGATATGAAGGTTAGATGTTAGATGTTTTGGAGAGAAGGTCAGAGAAGCCAGACTGAGATGGTTGGGTCATGGACAGAGGAGGGATAGAGAATATATTGGTAGAGATGCTGGAGTTGGAGCTGCCAGGCAAGAGGTCTGGAGGAAGACCAAAGAGAAGATTTATGGAAGTAGTGAGAGAGGATATGAAGGTAGTTGGTGTGAGAGAGGAAGATACAGAGAATGGGGTTAGATGGAGAAAGTGGATTCGCTGTGGCGACACCTGAAGGGAAAAGATGAAGGAAGAAGAAGACTGAAAAACAAAATGCACACACACACACATTAGTGAAGGTCAAGGCTTTAAATATTCATCCATTCGTTCATCATCCATTCCACTGCTATATTGAATGGACTTAATTATTGTTTTACTTCGGAATGTAGAGCTAGTTTCAACCTGTGGACTTGTGTTTATTTCAATAAAACAGAGCGAAAAACAATGGAATGATTTTGAGAATGAACTGAAGAATCTCGAGTCTCCAGCAGAGGCCCGCACGTACCATAAGTGCAGTCAAAGGGCGGATCTGTTTAATAGATGTTGTAAGTATCAATATTCAGTTCAACAGTGCAGATTTGAATTATTCCACTTATGATATATACGTATATATTAATCTGTCTTCTTTTTAAGTCTTTCTTGGATCTTTGTTTGACTTTTGTGTGCTTCCTGGTGTATGAAACCAGTACGTTTTATTGTAATAAACCTAAGTTACTTGAATCCTTTTGGGTCCACCTGACTCCACATAATTAAGCAAAAAAAAAAAAAGTAATTAAAATGAAATTACAAAGTAAAATCTATTGAGTCTTTCAAATGTGGCATCTAAAGAGGAGATGTTTGTGATGGGATAACAAACCCAAAAAAATGACAGTGGATTCTCCCTGTGAATGAGAAAACAATCAGTTGACTTACTTATCATCATCTTCATCCAGAGCAATCCTTTCAAAGTGGAGGTGGAGCCTGTGCCCTTCTTTGGCTTCTATCAACCAATGGCAGCTCAGGTTATTTCCATTACTGTGGTTGCCAACAGACGGAGGGGGTGGTGACAGTATTCGCCCCACCGTTGCATTACGAATCCACCCTCCACAAGACACGGCTGGGGGTGGGGGGGGATAATCCAACATGAGTCAGCTTTATGCGGTTCCGTTGCACTTTTAGATTGACTTTACTGACCGACACATTGGGGCTCAGGAGTGCTCCAGCGGGGCTGGGTTGTGTTCACACAGGTCGCCACTTCATGGCCGCGAACTTGGAAACCGGGATCACAGTGGAAATGAGCCTGACCTCCAGGGTGAATGTCCGTCACCGTGACTCCTCCATTCGTAGGTGACAGAGGGAATGGACAGGACAGCAGGAAGGCTACAATGATGTTATGACAGGGGAGGAGAGAAAGTGACATTTAGGTTGTTCAGTGAAAATTTGGACGATCTGCTCTGAGGCACAAGCGTTTAACTCCGTCGAATCCATTTAAGGGACATATAATCATCATCAAACGCCACCGAGCATTAGTAAACTGAAAACAACTTGTTTCTAATTAAACATTTTTTGCACATGAACATGTGAGGTTACGAGCGGGTCCTCCAGCAACCTCTGAAGAAAAGCAATTTTCTTTTAAGTTCTTTTCAAGTAAGATACATCAGTTGGTTGGTTGCCAATCCCTACCCACTTGCACATTCAGCTGATGGATTTTAAAGTCAGACAGGGCAAGAATGAATTGATTACTACATAAAAGTAGGTGTTGTTGTTGAAAAGTGATTTTGCATTGTTTTGTCACTGATTGGTTTCAACAGTTTTGCAGCCACTAGCAGGTGTAAAAACATGAGGACAAGTCAAAGGTTCAGCTGAATGATAGTCAGGTGTCATGTGCTTATATTAAATCAAATGATTTAATTAGCCGTCAAATGAGTTCATTTTATAGCATGCAACCCGAGCCATTGATTTACCTTGATATTGCAGACTGAACATTCCGTGGTTGGTCTGTCGGAGACTGCGATAATAAATGTACACCTGATTGGTCGTACTGCGAATCACCTGGCCCTCTCTCATGATGCTTTCATTAGCTAACAGCTCTGGTCCCAGACCTCCGTGTCCCATGATGGTCAGAGACTCTTCCTTGGACAGGTTAACCTTCCTCACCTTGGAGAGTGAAAAAGTAAACAAGAATATGAAAGCAGCCATGGCTGAGGGTGTTAGCGAAACAACTCTGCGTTTTTCACACAAACTAACAATAATGTACATTGAATTTCTGAAAATACTTTGATTTTTTCATGTAGCACTATAAAATGGCAGATGCACATTACCTGGATCTCCACTCCGTATCCTGCATACACAGTGATGCTGTAGGTGCACTCCAACGGGGAAAGAGAGGATGATGATGCCGGGTCTGGTGACTCAACAATATCTTCCATGGCAGATAAGGATGCATTGCACTGAACTGTGAAAAGAGCACAAGTCATGAAAACACAAACTGAGCACGATAGCGCTGTAATATTGAATTCTTTTTATGGAAAAACAAGAATTATATATTAAGTAAACAAATCAAATCCAAAGGTTATCTTTGCTAACACCAATCATATTAGTATCTGATCTGCTTACTTTCACCAAGTTAAATTGGTGAAAGCATAGTATGGTGTTGTGCAAATAAGAGAGACGGCTCAGTGTGTTAATATTTTCACATTCCAGGAATCCTCCTACATCAATGAACTCTATAAACTCGGACAAAATGTAACGCTTGCAGAAGGAAATGGATTTGTAGTTTCCAGATATCCGTTGCTTGTCTCTTCTATTTTCAGGGCTTCACGAGGGACCAAAAAATATGTAAACCCAAAAATAGGATTCATTTTCATAATGTCAGTTTTCATTGTACACATATTGACAAAAAAACTATGAAAGGATGAACAAGACTAGAGCTTCACAGTTTAAACCTACGATTAAACTTTTTAGTTTGCCAGATTTCACATGTTTCTAACCCTGTTCGGGATCACTGCCTTTCCGGTGAGTACTACATTTGCACCTTTAAAAATATTCATTCTGCGATCTATTTTTATCCTTGCTGTTGTTGTTGTTGCTTATCTGTTTATATTTATATTTATATTTATATTTATATTTATATTTATATTTATATTTATATTTATATTTATATTTATATTTATATTTATATTTATATTTATATTTATTGGTATTGTTGTGCTGCTGTGACAAACAAATTTCCCCCTATGGGAATCAATAAAGAATGTTATTTTCAAGTGTGCGGTCCATATCACAGTTATATTTCAAAAGAAATCACAAGTTGTTTTTTATTGAAACCACAACTTTGGTTTTCCTTTTATACAGTAAGAACAAAAATGGGCCGGTTACAATTCCTTGGTGAATTCTGCAGATGAGCGGGCATCCCGAGGCTTTCGTAACGCCAGGTTAACCAATATTTTTACCTTTTTACCGAGTCTGTTAGATTTAAAGAGCAGGAATCTGTATTTTATTTTTTGTCTCATTTCAGGGGTAAATTTCTTGTGGATTATATATCAATAGCGGTGTTTGTGAGGCCTTTTAGGAATTTGTCTGATAAAGTTTGGGGTATTTCACATCCAAACTAAAATGACCAGTTATAACAAGTCTTTCCTTCCTTTAGCATCGTGATGCAGAAAAGTAATATCTGAGCTTAGCTTTGATTCATCCTCTCTTCCAAGTTGTTAGCAAGCACAAGTGAATTGCTTCTGGGGTGAAAAAAAAAGGATTTCCCCTCTGGTGAGAAATAACTGAGGTGAAGTGTCAATTCAGGTGAAAGGGGGATCGAGCAAATCGGTCGGCATTAAAATACTTAACATGACCCGCTTTAATGACACTCCCTTGTATAGCTAACGGCATGTTGAAAGGAAAAAGAGCCAAAATTGTTTTCAGGATGAGAAAGCAAGATCAGAGTAAATTAATACTTTTTGCTTATGCACCGCTTTCCGAAGGAGTTTGTCAATTTTAGCTTACTGAGCATGCACATATGTAAGTTAAAGTAACTAAAAACCTCCCTGCACCTCTGCCATAAAAAAAAAGATTGGATTGGAGTGTAGCTGATGATTCAAGAATAAATATTTCTCAGAGAGATTAACTATTCTTTTAAGATAGAATTGTATTCCTGCAACTGTTGATTAACATTTCTCCCCCCTTCAAGGTTGTTAGAATGAGGGTACCCTGAGAGAGTTGTAACTCATTCTGACAGAAACACCGTAATACTGTCTTGCTTAAAGAAATACTGCGGCACTTGAATAGGCTGCCATTTCAAAGCAAAGGGCTGTTTATGGCGAAAGGTACAAATATCTGTTGAAATTGCTAAGTTGCAAGAAAAAAAAGAACAAAATTCAGTTTTCAGAAAGTTATACTGAAAAGACTGGAAGCCTAACAACCAAATTGAAGTCGGCATGGTGCCTCAAAGGCCAGTCCCAGGCTGCTCGGGACTGAAAGAAACTGACGACTGGTCTATTGATTTAGATGAAGACGAACTGATACCCTCGTTTGCCAGCCCCTGGAGGAAAACAACTTGACATGCAGGTAGATAGGGAAACAATAGTGTTGTGATTTAATTTCGCTCCTGCAACATGGACAGTGCACAGGGACGCTCTTTGCGCTTAATGCCCACGTGACAATCAAATGACTCTGGTTAGAAATTGTTAAAGCGCACTTTCAATTTATTTTTGACAATCATTTAGATGTTATTCAGTGACAATGCCTCTAGCCCATGTTTTCTACGTGTACATTTTGTTGACATTGTACCCTTAATTTCCCTCTGCAGGTCAAATCCAGCCAAGCTAAGAAGTTAGACAGATTTCATATGCATTTGGCACCAGTCATATTTGCAGTCCCTCTGGGGCTGGATTTGACACAAAAACCGGAAAAAAAGCTAATTAAGAACAAATGCTTCCAGAGGCCATTTGCGTCAACAGAGTGGAGTGAATGATCACAGGCTTTTTTTTGCATTAAAACAGAGACAACGGGAAAAATAGTTAGTCAGATGATGGAAATTATATATTATTATATCGTGCTTGCACACAGATTCAAACCAGATTACACTCGTAAGGCGCTGACCATATCATCTGAAGCAACCAGGCGCTTGCTGTCTTGCCCGAGGACACTTCAGCACGTTGACAGGAAGAGCCGGGAATCACAGCACCAGCCTTCCGACTGAAGGGACGCTCGCTCTATTAACTGAGCTACAGCCGCCCCCAAAGGCTTACATATATGTTGCTTTGATATAATTCTCTATATTTTATGCTATACTTGTTAAACACTTCATTAAATTTGTATATTTGAAATATTTGATATACATATGGGGTCCTATGTTTTCTTTTGTGCTGATATTATATCTTCTAAGATATCATCTTCATCTTCTACGTTCTTTTAAGACACTGTATTTTTGGTTTATAATAAGTTTATACCTCAGTAAGTGCAGACGTGTCTCATGTCGCCTTTCACCGTTTGTGTCCTTACTGCTACTTGTGAACACTGTCACTGAATCGTTTTTAAGGATCCTCACTGTTGCAGCCGAACCATGTGAATCTGCCACAAAAAGATGAGTTAACGTTGTTACTCGTCTCTCAAAGCTTTGTCTTTAGCCATTTGGGAAGTACAAATGAAACGCGAGTGAGTGTTTGTTGAAATTAACAATGTTGACGGATTGTAATGAAGGTAGGTGCAAACAGTTTTTGTGTAACTAGGGTTGACTAAGGAAGGCTAAAAAGAAATGATTTTTGAGGAAAAAAAGTCTTCTTCCAATTTATGTTGATTAACAGATGGCTTGTAAAATCACCTGCATTGACTGGACAGTTTACACGGGGTTCTCCCCCACTTCTATGTAACATACCATATGACATGTTCCAAGTTAGTCGCAGTTGTGATGGACAATCAATATTTTCTAAAATACTTTGAGTTGTTAGTTTACTTGAGAACTGTCTTATGATAAAAAAATTGGTCTCTTACAGGCTATGATATTTATTGTTTCACTGAAAAATGGATAGGCATAGTTGAAAATATTTGTGTCATTTAAATATGAAAAGAAAACTATTTTTAACCTTTTTTTCCACATGTTCTCCTATAAAACAGTGTGGTAATAAAAACAAATGAACACTGATTCCATTCAGACTTTTAATGGACACAAGAAAAAGACATCGGAAGAGAATTCTATGACACTGTATGACAATGACATACCTCATTTACAGAAACCTTGACCCCCCCTGTGAAGTGATTCAGAGCTGCCTTGTGTAACAGATTCAAACTACGGGTACCGATGGTTTATCTGCAACTGTCCAAGGACTGAGAATCAATATATATACATAATACAAAGGAAATGTTCCAGCTCACTGCTGTCACTTTAAGAAAGATCGTTCTCCAGATTTGGTGGCCGTCTTTACTCTACACCAAGAACTTTACCGTCCCCCTGTTTTCCTCATGATGTTCTTTAAGTGAAATCAAACCTAAGTCACAGATGCAGAGGTCGTTTTTCTTGAGGCCTTTCCACCCATCTGGCTATTGGGGAGCTACAGAGGAGACACTTCATCAACATTCAGGCTGTGTGCTGATTCATTGGTGCCCACCGACACTTCAATTTCTTGTGTCCTCCGGCAAGAAATCTGAAAGATGTTTTAAGAAGAAAAAAGGGCCGTTATGCAACAGAAACGAGACCAGAAACACAGAAAAAATGCCCGTATCCATTATATCATTAGCAAGGCAGCAAGAATTTTTCTAATATAATGAGTTAAAAATCTAAACTCAGACTGTATATGGGACAAGAACATCTAAAGTAGCCAGTACTTATAATTAGCAATTAGCTTTGCTGACTAAGGGAAAAATGAGCATGTAGTCAAACATGCGTCAAAAGGTTTCAAAAGAAAAATAACGGCTCAACTACGTATTTCTTTACAAGTAACACACGTGCATCCAACAAATCATGTGCATCATGAATCATGTATGAGCGTTTCACGTTACCTCTTGGAGATCTCCTCGTTGTTCCTTCTTCAAAGAGAGGCGTAGATGAAAATTTCAAAAGTTCAGGCGAGTGCTAAAATGACTCAGGGTGGGAATTTCTCGTCACGGCCCTCTGCTCCGAAACCAGAGTAACTGCTAAAACCGTGTTTTTTTTGTTTATGCCATATCCGGCCATATCAATAATCAACCATGTGCGGCCAGTCGGAGGAGTAAAAGTACCTGGCATGTGCATTGTGGTTATAGTGGTTGTAGTGATTAGAGTAGTGGTTGTCTCCTCCTCTACAGGCAGCGACGACATGGTATTCCTGCTCTGGCTGGCTGCAGAGGAGGAACTCAAAGCTGTAGTGAGCAGACCTGGTGATATGGCTGCTGCTGTAGATTCTGCACGCCGGACCCCCGGCACGGCCTGGGTCGGATTGGTGGTGGTACCTTCAGAAGTTCAATCCAAGATGCATCATTTCCAGTGAGAAACCATCTGTGTTACCTAAGCCCTAAAGGTGGGTGTCGCTCTACCTGTGTCTGCAGAGCCCCGTCCCAGGTATTCCTTACTCTGCAGGGCAGCGTGGATCAGACCACCTACAGAGTAGGAGTCTGGGGTGAATGTGGGTGGTGTTTCAGTCTCTGGAGTCACGAAGGTCAAACCTGAAAAATCCAGGAGTGATACGTGACACTATGGCCATAGTTGATTAGCTCGACATGAAAAACAATCTGAATTTTTCAGTGGTTGTTTCTGAAGATAAATGTCAAAATTCAATTCATTGTTGCCCTTATATCTAATTTTTAGGCAGACGCTTGCACGTGTCCAAGTCATAATTTTTCACTATTTTGGTCAGTTCTCATGTTTGGGGCAAAGTATTTCTGATATGTGTTTCCAAACACTGAAGTCATTTCTTGCATTCTTTTATTTGACTCTATTTTTCCACTTTTCAATGTATTTCCCACGACAAAAAGAGCAGTCAAGGGAATTTGCAGTGGAAAGTGATGAGTAAGCTGGGGGGGAATGCACTAAATAAATGAATAAGTAACAAGTACATGATCAGTATTGCCTAATGATAGTGGTTGAACTCACACACACACACACACACACACACACACACATGCACACACACACACGCACACACACACACACACACACACACACACACACACACACACACACACACACACACACACACACACAGATGCTCAAATGCAAGTATGCCCTCACACATCTGTGCGGACACAAACACACGCACGTAGTTACCTGTAACGAGGTGGATCATGGTGAAAGACAGTATCACAGCAAGGTGTGTGAATCCCATGGCTTTAGATGAAACTGAGTGGAGGAAGGTTAAAGTCAGCCAACGTGCAAACTGTTCCGAGGTCATATAAACTACGAATGGCTGCAGCTTTTTCCAATTTGACGATGCGTATTAGTGGACAGCTTGTAACTTCAAGAGACTACAACAAAATCCGAACAATAAAACAACAGACACACACTAACTGGACTATTTTTTTCAGCACATTTCAATTCAGATCCTTGTTTACATCACGAAGGCCACGATGACTTTGCTGTGTGAATACTGAAAAGCTCAGCTTCATCCACCAATAGATAAAATGCAATTTTGTGTGATGAAGGAGCCCGTATGTCAGTCAAAAAGCAATAACATCTCTGCACCCAGCAGAGGGGTAAACATCACAGCTTCTCCATTCATATTCTGATTCAGACGTGCAATAGCATGCCCGAAAATTGCGCTATTCCAAAATCCACCAAAGGGCTCTCAGACTTAAACCCGGATCTATTGATTTGTTTTCCCCCCAGAAAATCAAGGACCTGGGTTTGAGGGGGAGGTGGAGAGAAAAGCACCACCGCTGTTATTCGAGGCGTTTCCTCGGTATAAAAACAGGCTTCCAGCCCGTGTGTGACAAAACGATGGGGGGCTCAGCATCCCTCGCACCTCCCCGGCCCTCTTTGTGCGGAGGATGGAGTATTTTTTTTGGTTTGAGCATCGGCCGTCACTCCGCGGGGAGGGAGCACCGCCTTACCTTCGACTCCCAGACTGCGTCCTGCGATCGTCGTCCTCAGCCGGATCCTGTTGCTCTAGGCCACCGACAACGCGGCGGGGTTTGTGCTGGTGAGGAGCCCCTGGCTGGTTCCTGTGCGCTTGACGCATTCGGCTGTGGTGTGAGGGCATCCGTGTGGGGGCGGCGAGCGCCCTCTAGCGGCCGGCCGTGCAAACTGCACGCAAGGAGGAGGAGGTGGCGGCGGAGGCGAACGATCTCCAGTGTTTCCGTGAGCGCTGGAGGAGCCGCACACCGACAAACACGGTGGTGAGGTGTGACAGCATTCTATCAAGGTAACCGCAAGAGGATGTGCTCGCAGTTGACTTCTGCTTTTTTGTTGTCGTTGTAGTTGAAAGGCCTGCATGTGCCGTAAGATGCGCCGTGGATTACTGGAATGGGTGGATGTTTGCTTGAAAATGGATTGCGGCGCAACAAAACATCAGCCAGATGTGGCGTATGGGGTGGCGCAGACCGAGCTCAAATTAATTAAAAAAAAAGAATACATTTAGACAAAAAAAAAACAAAAAAAAACACAAAAAGTGATGGATGATCTATCCATTGACAGCATTCGTTTGTGGTGCGTTCACACTCTGCATGTAATTCATGCAACCGTGCAAGCAGTGAAAACCTATTAGGACAGAGCCCTCCCACTTTTCCACACACAGTCCTGTTACTCATCTTCAGCCCGCTGATCCACCAGGTTACCCTCGGGGAGCAACCAGACAACCAGGCTCAGCAATTTTACGTCGTCTCCGTCAATAATACATTGACATCTGCAGCAGGAGTCAGATTTTTGCACTGAGCTCGAATGCAACATATCACTCACTCCGGCTGCGCCGTCTGCAGCCGCCTCCGGGAAATATAACAATGTACGCACACATATTTGAAATGGACGGGTTTTATGATGTGATATGTATGTCAATTGTATAGTTGCATATTCAGTAATTATCTGCAAATCAACCATGTCTTAACTCATGTTCAGACCGAAAAGAAACAATTTGTTGCAGGTATACGGCAAATTTATGGCAAATTTCTCTTTCAAATTCTGGCAAAGTGTAGGCTTTGTTTTAGTTGATTTTGAGATCTATCTATCTATCTATCTATCTATCTATCTATCTATCTATCTATCTATCTATCTATCTATCGTATGTCTTATATATACATGCATACATTGCAGTGACGTGCGGTGCGGTTCGTCATCACAGTCAGATTTACAAACATATGAACCCTACAGAGCAGCTTATTCACCCTTTTATTGGCAGAAGTTGACATGTTTTGTTTACAATATCATATCAGCATTTTTTACATATACAAACTGTAGTATAGAAAAAAAGCACATCTAAAAAAACGTTATTATCACTTACCTTTACAAATAAATGAAGTCCATGCGCTGCCCCTTCTGACGAAAAGCATCGATAACTTGCTTGTAGGTGTCTTCCTTATCTTTCTTCAGTTTTAAAAGTCTCTCTGTCTCAATGGAAATCACTGCCAGTGAAGACAGTCGTCCTTGATCGGTCCTGTTCCAACTGTATGTTTTGAGTCTTTTCGGATATGATTCTATGATGCTGAATAATATATTACGAATTTATAAGAGTGGAATGATATATGTCATGGTATTATATGTCAAAACATAATTACAGCACATAATGAATCTGAATGAGCCCCCATGAGCGCCAAAATTGCCATTAGCGACAGTAGCGCTTGTCATTATGTATTATATTTTTGCATGTGGACTAGTATGCAGAATTTCCTGACTAAACCACAGGTCATCACAGCTTTCTCAGAGAGCTCATATTTCCATGGTTACTGTGATCAAGCACTGCTTCACATTGCAACCACAAAAATAGACAAACTCTCAAAAAACACATAGCCATGTGAAAGGTGTAATAAATGACTATATCACTCAGAATAGTGGTTTGTGTGGGGGGTTTGCATTTACTCCCACCGACGTGTTCCACAGAGTCAAAAACACCCAGGAGGTTAATTGAAGGCTCTGAATTACGACTAGCTGTGTGTTTCCACCTTTGCGATTGACTCGTGACCAGCCCGATGAGGTGGTCGCAGTATCAGTGGCATAGAGAACAAATGAATGAAACACGTCTGTCTACCATCACGGGTCCAACAACTCTGCATTGAATTTGCTCAGTTTTTACCCTAATCCCCAGAAAAAGTGTATTTCTACATACTGTTGGTTGCATATGTCAAGCTTAGTGTCAGGTTGGGGAGCCAGGTATCTAGAGAATCATAGTAGAAATACAACTAGAAGACTAAGGTCCTCGCAGAACTCCTTGAAATGCAGATGTAAAAAGAAAAGACAGCAAACTCAAGGGAGTAAGAACAGCCCACAGTGAATCTAAAAAAGAAGAAGAGAAACGGAGGGGATTTCCTTGAAAAAAACACAAGGATACATAATGCCATGTCTTAAAATGTACAACAACAGTGACTGATTGGTAACAAGAGGCTCCTAAAGTAAAAAAAGGAGGGAAAATAAAGGAAATAACGACAAGCCAAAGGAGTAAATTTACTGCAAAATAAAAAGTGGTAGGACCTTGAACAGAATCCAAAACAGAGGAAGCTTGTTTTGAAATGGCAAACTCTCAAATTAAGACAGATCTGATGCGCAGTGGATGGTCCGTGTCAGGGATTGGACGATTTCCCCAGATCTCATTTCAAAACACTCATTCGTTTCAAGTTCATGCCGGAAACAGCTACTGCAGCCTGCGACCCCGGAGGGCATTAAAGGAAAAGAAACATTTGAATGAGTTGGTTTTACGAAACCAGGTCAAGGCTTCGTTACCCTCGGGCTTTATTTGTTGATTAACAGTGGCTTTTACGCATAATGTGATCCGTGAGTCATGAAAACAAGGTCTGTTTGGACGAGAGAAAGACCTAATACTACAAAATATTATTGTGTGAAGTATTTTATCACCAGCAGCAGTCAAGAGTGATGTTATAATTAAGCTATACTGGGAGGAATAATTGATTTACCTACGTTAATTCTGGTTCTTGAAAATTCCATGAAGTATTCTTGAAAGGTTGGTTCAATTGATCAAACCAGTGGAGTGCAATGAACTGTTGAAACTGTTGAAACATGCGTCTTACTTGTGCAAAAATAAATGGGAAATTTCCTCAGTATTTTCCAATTCTGGCAAATACTGGATTTGCATTTGTTGATTTAACAATGGTAAACTTTTGCCCACAGTTGGTGTTTGAGAGGAGGGTCCACAGAATAGGGTTAGATGTAGAAGGTTGAGTCGCTATGGCGACCCCTATCTATCTGTCTATCTGTCTGTCTGTCTATCTATCTATCTATCTATCTATCTATCTATCTATCTATCTATCTATCTATCTATCTATCTATCTATCTATCTATCTATCTATCTATCTGCTTGTGTGTCTGTATATGTGGCCCTGTGGTTGACTGGCAACCAGTCAGGGTGAACTTCTCGTCCGATGCCATCTGTGAAAGGCTCCAACATCCCCCGTGACTCTGAGTGCAGGATAAGCAGCAGACCATGGATATTTAATAAACACCTAATCATCTACAGCCTTTGAATATCATTAGCGGTCAACAGACCAACAAACATGCCTGTGTCTGGAGTGACACTGGCGGCATCAAAACTGAAGGTTTTTTTTTATTTTTTATAACGATAGATACGTTGGGGCGCTGGGAATAACGCGGTGAGAAGGAAAACAAGCGATCTCTTTTGGGGTTAAAGCAAGAGGACGAAGAGCGGGTCTGGTGTCTTCTCGTTTCACGCATGACGCCTTGAACTGTTTCCAACATTCTCAAGCTATTGATATGTGACGTTCTGGTCAGTAACACACAGGTATGCTGATGTCTCTCTTCAAAAAATAATTTCACTGTCCTAATTGATTTGATGCAAGACACGCATAGGATGCTGGAAAACCTTTTTCCCCGAGCGTTGGTCTAACCTCTTACCCTTGTTCTATTTCAGTATTTAAAGGATGCACTGGTCAATGAACCCGCTGCCCTTGCCTCCGTACACCGAGCTGGGTGTCCATTCGTTAAGTGGTCTCCTGTGGACTCTACTGCTCTTATTTCTCTGGCACTGCTATCGCATCGGGTCTGACCTGACCATTCCTGGCCACTCACATGGCGGGAAGTCAGGCTCACGAAGGTCCATAATATCCCGCGGTGGGAGCTGTGCCGGGACTAAATGCAGTGCACGATCTAAGTTGTTGAGGAGTGAGCCAATGACTCCATTTATTTCCATGGAAATAGAGGAGGATGAAGAGCAGGGACAAGGCTACCTTACTCCGGTGCTGAGCCATGCCTTGTTCCCTGATCAGGCATCCTCAGAAGCTAAAAGATTGTATGCAGCCCTGCAAGAGTATGCCAAGCGCTACAGCTGGGCAGGCATGGGCCGCATTCACAAGGGCCTTCGTGATCAGGTATGAATTTTATCCCTGCAGTTGTCCGGCTGCCGCTTGCTATCGACAGCAAATCTTGTGTGTCATGTAATCAATGGATTACATAGTTTCATCATCGCCGGGATTAGAAATCACAGCGTACACAATCCCATGTATAACCATTTCAGCGGTACCTCCCGCAACTGTGAATTGGATGTATTTTCAACCTGTATGTAGTAACAAAAGAAAAACACTAGTGTGAAAAATATATTGCTGACGTAAGTGGATTGATATGTGTGTAAATTCAAAAAGAAGGAAATCATTGTTTTGATGGATCCGGAAGCGCAAGCCCGCTGTTCCTCAGTGCAATAAACGTGATGTTCTATAGTTGTAGCCATGATGTTATAAATCCATCGCTCCCATGTGAGCTCATCTGCTTCTTAATTTTCAAAAGTGAAGGTTGTACTGAAGCGGGGGAGCTGGGAGACGTTAAAAAAATGCTCAGATTTCCAATAGAGTTCAATTCCACGAAATACTAACCGCTTATTTCTCACTTTAGGTGCGACTGAGTGATCACTCTGCCATACAGAAGCCTCATCTCTTCTTCCTGCCAGATGTTCCTAGTGTTCCCTTTTTTCCACGCGATGCTCATCGTCATGATATTGAGGTCCTGGAAGTGAACTATCCTGCAATCCTGGCCGAGTTCCAGGCTGTTTACCAGAGGGGCATCGATTCAAAAGCAGGGTGGACCTTTGTAGGCCCAAAGGTAAGATGCATTATTTTCCATATGGCTGTGAATAAAACCCTTTTTTTTTGTATTTGGCTGTTACACCACAATATTCTGCGATCCAAAGCCTTACATTACCTGAGTAAATGATTACAATTACTCATGCTATGCAATGTATCCGACTTTATGCTTCCCTAGTAAAATACAATGTGAAATACTGATTTGAAAACATGCTAAAAGTAAAGTTAACGGCTTTACGTATCTATGAACAAGGCTTTAAAATAAAACACATTACTTCATCAAATCAGCACTTTCCAACTTTTTTGTGTCCTACCATGTGGCCGACAGCTCCACCAAACAGGGATTTTAAAACTTGGAAATGAAAAAAAGAATGACATTGAAAGAAAGAATAAATGAAATCTGTAAAGTTCACTTCTTTGTTGAGTAGAGTTCACCAAATTGAGTTCAGCGTGTTGCTTTGGGGCTGGTGAATTCTTATTTCCTTTAAAGTACCAGTATTGTGTGTGTCTGAATCACATGTTTGACTGGGGCGTTTGTTGATTATCATTGTGTCTTCCAGGGTCAGGCAGTGTTTCCGTTATACAGTGCAGGTGTCTGTGTGGCAGGAAACTGTCGCTCCTGTCCGTCGACCTACCGTACGCTTCTGTCTCTGCGCACGTTCATAAACAGCAACTCGCTGGGATCGGCCGGGTTTTGGCTGCTGGGGCCCGGCGCGACTCTGGGCAGCGCATACGGCCCTACAAACGCTCGGCTGCGTTGCCATCTGGGTAAAAACTTGGGTTTGTTATGCGGATCGGTAAAATCCTAACAACTATGACCCAATGTCTTTGAAAATTGAAAGGGGGTTACATGGTAAATTCCCTAATGGGTACTTCAGCTCATTATAGTAGAAAATAGAAGCGAAAACAAGTTCATTTAGCCTTTCCACTTCAGGAACCTGCTTCAAAAGAATTCCCTTTTTTATGCTGAAAACTGTCAGTCTCCTCCCAAACTTTCCTGTTGAGACTGTTTGAGGACGTGGGAACTTCCCATGTCCCGTCTGACAAAGGGTGAAAATTTGTATTTTGGTAGTTTAATGTAACTACAGTAAAACTACAGTTATGTTAATTGCCAATTTTTCATACTAATTTAGATCCTCCTGGTCCAAAACATAAAAAAATCTTCAGCCCAGAACCTGAGGAGTCAACATAGGTAGAATGTACGCCTAAACCGTGAAGATGATAAAACAGAACACTTGTAATAAATGCCAAAATGGCATGACAATTTTTCATTTAACTTATATATGTTATAATGAAATATTTCATATTTGAACTTTGTTGGGGAGCTTGTGCCTTTTTAAAGGAAGCCAAGCTCTTTTCTGGCTTTCCTGCACGTCACGCTCTGGTCCCCATGGTATTCAGCAAGGAATGTATTATTAGTGGTAGATCTGCAAGCAGAACGTGTGCTTCCATGTCCTTTGGCAGCAAATTGTTACATTAATGAGCGGTTTGGATGTTTCATTTGTTCTTTTATTTGTCTTGCAGTCAATTCTTACTGCATAGACACAAAAAGAAATTGCTCACGTACAAAATGCAGTAGTTTGTGGTTTAGGGATGAGGTTAATTTCCGCTCAGTCCATTTCCTCCAATCATCCATCTGGCTCATAATCCTCTGTTTTTTTTTCTTTTCACTTTAAATACTGACAGATGTGGATTTCATGCCCTTTTTGGCTCCGTTAAGACATGATATTTTAAGTAACAGACCGGATATACGTTTTATAGGTCTGCAAACCCCACCCCTCTGTGAGCTGGTGGTGGGTGGAGAGCCTCAGTGCTGGTCAGAGGGACATTGCCTCCTGGTTGATGACTCTTTTCTTCACACTGTTTCTCATAAAGGTTGGTGACACCCCACCTCCCCACATAAACATTGATAAGTAAATGTGTTTTGCATGAATTTATTTAAAATTCACGTCAATTTCCATTATCTTTTTTTGAACCTGCAATTCCCATTGAGTGGACTTAAAGAAAGGGTGTTCAAACTTATGGTGGCCATATTTGGTGAGGTGAAAATGTGTGAGGGCCGGCCATTCAGCCTGACATTATTTGAACCATTAACATTAAATGCAAATTAAGTACAGTATTTCATGTTTTTTTATCGCAAATGTCATACTTTTCATGTCTTAACAAAGAACACAACTCTAGAGTTTTTTTTTATCGAAAATTACACTGTCTTTCATATTTGAATACCACATAAAATGAGGAAAAAGTCTGTCTGGAAAAAAAGAAAACTTTCAGAAAGATTGAACATATCTAGGTTAATTTGAAACATTATATGCTATTTACTATTAAATGCTCACCATAAACTTCTAAATTCAGAACATGTAAACAGGAAAATAACACTGACAGTGATATTATTGAGAAGTACAAAACATTGAGGGCCCTATAAATCCTTGTATTAATCCTCTGGTGAAATATAAAATGGCTTTGTGTATACTGTGTTTTATACCGTGGTCCACAGTGCTGGCAGCCGCATATTATTGATTTCATGACAGAGGCTGCGGGCCGTTGTAAATTTGAACATGGCCGCATTTGGCCCGCGGGCCAGACTTTGGACATGTCTGACTTCAAGGAATCTTTCACCCATAGCAGAAAACTCATTATCTGCTCACCCTCATGTTAAGTTTCCCAGGAAACCACTATTTCAGCTTACTTCCTGGTGACCACCCTTAAAGGTGATACATATATATATATATATATACATATATATATATATGTGATAGTGCAAAGACTAGACATCCCCCTCCCTTTTTTTTGATATTTAATTTATTTTATTTCCTGAGTTAGCAACTTGCTCCTTTCCTCTCCCTCACTGTTCGTAAGTATGTAGTACCCCATTCCACCACAGGATGGCGTGAAACCAACTGTGATTAGTTTGTGGCTAATGTCTGTGTTACAGGTAACAAGAGTTATAACGACACGTAAATAGGTATAAACAAGCAAGAGAGTCCCGGTGAAGTGAGTGAATGGCCGTTTAACTTGTATGGTTGAGGTCAACAGTAGCTTGGATAGTGCTAATAGCATGCGATCGCTAGCCGCTAGCTAACTGTAGCCTCGTGGCGGGACTACTGTGTATTGCAGCCGAGTGTCGGTTTGGAATGTGTGTAAATGTATGTGTACAGAGGGGAAATGGGAGCAATTGCTATACTGGTTTTGTAAATAAGAATAACTGCGATCAGTTTGCCGAGACCCGGTGACAGAATTAGTTCAGTGCTGTGTCGGCGGCAAAGAGGTTGGACGGCAGTAATGTGGCTAGTGTCTGCGTTACAGCCGACAATAAAACCCACAAAACCTACACATTGAATCATCATCATTCACGTGTGCAACTGTGCAACATACTCTTTGAAAAATCTTTGGACACCTTAAATGTGGTAAGAGTTTGTATTCAAATTTCAAATCAAATGCTCTGAATCTAAATGATAAAATGAAGCGTGTGTGCAACATGTGTATATAACAAGACAGTACTCTTTAGTTTGGGGCAGCAGTGCCCTATTGTGACCAGGAGTACACGCCAAACTACTTTATTCTTTTACTCTGACCCTCACGCCAGACACTTAATTATACCCGCTATTGCTGGCATCTACACAAAGTGGAGCTGATTTGCAAGAAAGGATGCATTTGAGGACATCGGGACATTGGAATTAAAGGACCCTGTGTATCTGTCCCCCCACAGCGGAACACATACATGTGTTTTGGTATATGATGCGTGGTCGTTTGGATGTATTGAGACACCCAACTTTGGTCCAGTCAGTATTTGCTCAATTCAATGCGACAAAAACTCAGCGCTTAAGAGGTTGATAAAGGAGTGCGTTCTCCCAGACTGAGGGGATGCTGTTAAACTTCTTTTCTTCTTCCAAAGGACCTCCTGATGCTGGACCTCGAGTTATTTTTAGCGTGGACCTCTGGCATCCCAATGTAGCTGCAGCAGAGAGACAAGCTTTGGACTTCATGTTTAGCCCTGACCTCTGACCTCTGCACCACCTATTTTACAACATGTGGTTGTGGCCTGCCTTACCCCACCTGGATTTCTTTCCATGAAGTCAATGGACCACTGTGTGAATCTGTATCAACCCCACTGTGAAGTGATGTTGGATTCACCTACTGTGCACACCACTCACCAGGATATGTGGCATGATTTTATCATGACTGGCATAGTTAAATCTTACCAAAAACTAGTGCCATCAATTAATACAGGTCACTTTAAGATATAAAAGCAGCAACAAGGATCATGAAGCAGGTTTATTATGAAGAGAATCTCATTATAATCTGACTTGAATTAAGCAAACAACTGCAGTAATGGATAAACAGCATCATGAGGGGGGTTCTTAACTAGTTAGGTGAACTAGATTGTCTTCATGGCGTTAATGGCGAGCTCACATGCAGATAAACCAGGTGAACAATTGCAAAAACGTCACTCAAGAACTGTTCAACACTCTAAATGAGTAATATAAACACATAAAGCAGGATAATAAATATCTAAAGCGTCCATGATATGCCAGGAAAGATGAAAAAAACAAACTCAAACATAATTGATGAGACTACTCATCAATATTACTGCCTCTTTTGAAAGCATGGGCACTAAACACGATTAAATAATGATTTATCAAGATTGATATAATTATCTTCTCTAAATCCACACAAAGTTTAGAGCAAACAAGGAAATATGTGGAATATAATACAGTAAACGGTTAGATGTACAATCTGGACGCTTACCTGCTGTGTAGGAGCACGTGTTCCCAGCGTCAGATACCATGGCAACACGTCGAACCACTTACATGGGACTGTCAATCCAATGAAGCAGCGCTGACACGCAAACCCCTAAATAAGCATGTAAGCAGCATGCAGGGTTAGGAGGTAAAAGTACTTTTCAAAAAGGATTCATGACAGCAAACAGTTTATTATTCCCATGAATGTTATATGCATGTGAGGCCTCTCAGTCATGATTCTGCATGGGATTCTGAGGCCACTGAAGAAATGCTTCAACCAATATACTGTGAAAAAAGAACACACAAAATGGATATCGTAATGTATTCTTTGAATGCTTAAACTCGTCAAGCACATGTGGCTACCCTTGGTGCAAGCAATTCTTTCTCATCCCAAAATGATCCATTATTACCATTCCTCTTTCTTTGATAAACTCCTGTATAGGAATGCTGTTGCTACTGTATTCAACATCTCGCTTTTTATGTAACGTTTTCTTTTATTTAAAAAAAAGAAAAGTCCGGTCACAGTCCAACGGCAATGTATTGGACATGTTATAAAATACAGATCAAATTCAACTCCAAATGCAGTGAAAAACAATGACATCGTTTTGATTAAATACGCCCTATGTTACAATTGTGTATGGTGAAGTCTTGGACTTCAGTTTCAGATTTTTATTCTGATTTTATTATTGTGATCACTGGCTCATACTCCTGACTTGACACTGACCTGTGAAACTGACTCTTTCAGCATGAATTAAACAATAGGGAAGTAATAGACTGAGAGTGAGTGATCAAACTCAAAAAGTTCAGTAATCACAGGACATTGTTTAAAAAGTTTGGGGTAAAAGTAATATACAATCATACTGTTACGTTTCCCCAGGAGCACAGAAGCAGGTAAGTGGATTTGCAGGTAGGTTTTAATTGTCTCTCAATCAGCAGCGTTTCCAAACGGAGAGTCAAATACAACATAAACTTAAAGGTCTTGACGATAAAGAATTATCTGGAGTCCAACAAGGAATTAACTGGAGCAAACAAACAAGGCTCCTCCTTCAACGAGACCAGACAAGGAGTGAAACTTTGAGTCCAACTTAAATACTCTGGCTGATAAGCTGAAGTTCTTTCAGGTGAGTCATGGCCTCCAGGTGAGGATAATTGCAGTGCTGGAGTTGATTGAATCATGAGGCAATTAGAACACTGGGGAATTGGACCGGATTGATGATCGCTGTGATTCTTGTGAAGCTGGACTGGGATTCGAGGAGTCGTGACAGATACTCACTTGGGTTTTTGGGTTTACAGGACAGGGTTAGGGTTAGTGTTTAGGTTGTTGAGCATGATGTTTTTTTTCACAAATGTCACCATAACAGTCACCATAATTAACACAATTTTTTTAAAATAAATATATATTTAAATATATTATTTATTTTCACGGAAGGACAAATTCAATCCAGTTCTTCTTCATTAGGTCCAATGGCCTCTGTTTGGTTATTTTACTTTCAACCGTCCACAAGAATTAGTGCGGTGATTCTGTCTTATCGGCCATCTGTTCATCTCAGAGTCCCATGATGAGGATTACAGACTGAACTAATCCAAACCGGCATTGCAGATTATTGCTGAGATTGTTTAGGGTTTGTTTATACTCGTTTCACGGTCTGTGTTTTATTTTTATTTTTACATTTATATGTTTTAAAAAAAAGGGATGTTGATGAGCAGGAAAATAAGGAATCAAAGCTCATACTTGGTGATGTTGATATACAAAATTATGAATCAGCCATCAAGTATAAAATAAAAAGTGGTATCTTAAATTCATCAATGTAGCTCTTCAAACATTTCATTTGGATATAGTGCACGTTTTTTTACTATTCCAAGATGCTTTACGATTCGTGACATACACGACTCGTGAGAAAAAAAAAGTAATTATCATGCTTAATATTCTTCATCCTCCCATTTTGTTATGCAATATGATCAGCCACCCTTAGTAGGATTATTTTCAACTAATGATGTCAAATGAACAAAGGGGTTGAAACATTTTTTTCATAGTGACAGTCTATAAAAGATAAAAATGAAACAAACAGAAAACTGCAGCTCCCGCCCCCTCAAAAAACAAAAAACATCTGGAGGTAACGTCAGTAACATTAATTGTTGAAATATCGATGAATTTTATTAATCTGTTTTGTATCCCTCAAGATAAAAAAATCAACCACTCATATTTGCAATAAAGAAAACCAGATACCCGAATACAAACAAAAACAAACAATCCCTCCTCATTTTTTTTTCAAGAATATGACACAAGTAAATCAAACAGGGAGATCCTAAACAGAAAAATAAATCAACACCAAACGCACAAAAGTCACATGTCAAGGAAGAAAAATTATACCTTCAAACTTGCTAGAAATGACATAAAATCCCCTCATAATTAAGCATCAATTTTAAATTGCCTGAGACTTTTCATTTAAATGATAGCGCTATTGATTGAAATTAAAGATCCCAATACTGTAGTATTAACATATAACTTAAGTTAATACAGTTACGCAGTGAATAACTGAACAACAACAGAACAAGAAAAGGATTTTATTGTAAAGCTTTATTGTAGAAATAATGTGCTGGGTCGGTATTGGTGGACATACACACAGGTATGGCCCGTGCAAATAAATAAAATGCATATGTACAATTGAGGAAATTGAATATTTTTACAACTTTAGGTTACACAACGGATTTAATCATTTTCATACGCAGCAAGCTGATTTACATACGATAGGGAGAGGATGGAATCAGGCTCACACAGCATATGTAGATAGAATGATACATCACAAAGAGACGGGAAACATGTTTTTAATGTCCCAAAACTTAAAATTAGTGGAACAATATGTCCATTTAATGGCATTCAGGGTTTTATGTACACTCTTGGGACAAACACATTCAGGCAAGGCACAGGGGAGATAGACGGATTTCCTGTTTGGGATGGATTGAAAATTTCAATCGTAAAGACAACAGAAACAAAACTGTCTCACCTCTGTTGGAAAGTAAGAAAAACTACATTTTGAATGGTGAAAAGTATGAATTAGAATAACTCAGAGTTTCTAGGGGTCATCAAGAAAACACTTTTAGCTGCAAATAATGCCAGTTCTTTAATATGTATGGTTGAAATATTTTGAGAGAAAAGAAAGAAAGAAAGAAAGAAAGAAAGAAAGAAAGAAAGAAAGAAAGAAAGAAAGAAAGAAAGAAAGAACTCTGTTAGGAGCTAAAGTCATTGTGCTGCCATGGCAGTTTATTAATCATATTTTTTTTAAATGGAAGGAAAAAGGCGGTCATCAGCTTCTAAATTAATGGAAAACCCATCCTCTCCACTCCAGGCCATGTGCTCCGTCTCAGTTGTTATTTCTGTGACATCATTTTCACAAACTCTAAAGAGTGAGCAAAAAAGAATCTGTTAGCAGTTTTTAAGCATCGCTATCATATGAGAGAACTCGCGAGGATATTGTACTCATTTGCCATTAACTGAAGTTTTTGAACACATGAAATCAAAGCATATTATCAATGATCACATGTTACTTTGAACTCACACACAGTATGATGCATATAGATCTATCCCTGACCATAATCCCTCTGAGTTTAGCTGACCCTATTAAAACTGTGACAAATGTAAAGAAGAAGAACTATTAGTCTTAAAACTCTTAGAAATCACCATAGCCCTGAGTAGTTTCGCAGCTCGCTTTTCAATTTCACATTGTAAGTTATAAAGATATTTCTTGATGATTTGGATCACCTGAGTATCGTATAGGTCAAGGCCATTTTAATCTCTTACCGTATTATTTAAGTCTAATTCTCAGAAAGAAAAAAATGCGAAAAAAAAAAGTATCTGAAGTGACATTTCTAACAACAGTAATGATGAAAATAATGACAGGATGTCACATTTAGAGGATATTAAGCCCTGTATCCCTATTTCAACTGCAAGGTCAATTATCTGGCACTACAGTGGGATTTTACACACATAATATACATTAATGATTAATTCTATTAGGTTTAACTTCTGTGACTTGGATAATAACAACTAAAATGAAACAGCAAAAAAACTTGATGCATGCATATGTTTTTATTTCTCACCCTCAAAGTCAACAGTTCCATCTCCATTGTTGTCAGCTTCTTTCACCACAGCCTCAATTTCCTTTTTGCAGGTTTGTTCACCCAGTAACTTCACCATGGCACTCCTCAGCTCTTCAGATGTGATGGCACCATCGCCGTCGATATCAAACTGGAGCGGAGAGGAGCGCAAACAATTGTCAGGTAATGTTGGGATAGCGAGCCTCATTGTTCCTCTGTGCGTCCACCACGAGGTGCCAGAGACCAAGAGGAAGGTGTGTGGAGACATCCTTCGCTCACCTCCCTGAAAGCATCTTTCAGTTCCTTCAGTCCGATCATGCCTGCCGTTTCTGCTAGGAGCTTGGGGGTCATCAGCTCCACAAAATCCTCAAAGTCCACCCGTCCTCCCACTGTTACAATATAAACAAAATAACAGAGTGCGTATGTGTGTGTTAGATGGATACAAGAAACCAACTGAGACTTCTCGGCAGCAAATCAACATAGAATATGGAATTATTTTCAGTTATTTTGGATCTAAATGTTTTCTATAAACCTTTTTGTCTTCTGTTGGCCTAGGGCTTTTGACAATGTGCACTTGACTCATCTTGTGTAGTAACTCAAACTGAGGAGCACATTTTAAAGGTGGTGGGAAGAAACTGTTGTGTGTCTCGTGATCACCTTTAAATCACATTACGAGCCCTGAAAGTCACGAGCAGCATTCTTTTTGAATTTAATTTTTTAACATTCATTAGCTTGTATGCAGTCTGTGATGAGACATACAGGGTTTACGCTCTCAAAAGCTTAAAATATTTAAAATTAAAAAAAAAAAAAAAAACACACACAAATGAGCTCATCTTTAACCTGGTTCAAGTCTTCTTTCTTTCCTTTTTATTTTGTGAAATCTGTGGCTCTGTAATAACACACCGGATGATATTCACTGGGCCACATCAGCATTTTGAAAATGTTCTTGTGGCACAAGGAGCTAATGCAAATGAAAGCACTTGCATATCATCTCAATTCTACTCTCAGGTCAGAAAATGGTCTTGCACATTCATGCAAGAAACTCTTTCTTGATGACAATTGTCAGTCTTTATGAAAATTAACTTTTATGTGCTATTTTGTTTGCATTTCTCTCTGCTAACATCCATCAGATTATGTGCACATCTGTTCAGGTAAATACACAGTAGATGTAGAAGTCACTCATTTTACCATCTTGTAATGATAATTATATTTGAATGTTTGATTAATCCTTATGCTATTGTATTTCATGTTGTCACTGCTTGTAACACGATTACATGGATGCAGGAAGGCCCATTGAGCATATGTTTGGAAAGGTAAGGCCAAACATCTGTTTCTTTAGGAAAAACAAACAAAAAGAAACACTACATGTTTCATAAGAAAGCGAATTATTTTACAAGTTCATTTATTTTACCACCAACCTGAGTAGATGTAACTGGGCATGTTTATGGTTCATAGTCAGGTTTTCCATTAACTTCATGCACTAAAAAGGCACAACTCACAATTCATGTTGATGTTTTGGCTCAATTCTATCAGCTCCATTTCAGTTGGCATGTAACCCATGGTCCGCATCAGATTCCCCAAGTCCTTGCAGCTTATGAAACCATCCTTGTCCTTGTCAAATTCGACAAAGGCCTGACGTAACTCTGGAGAGTAAGCACACACGTGAAAGTGAGCACGCGAGAAAATAACATGTCTTAGTCCCACACATCTGTACAAGAGAGTTCAAGAATAACCACCTTCTATCTCATCGTGTGTGAGAGCTCTCGTCTGCAAAACAGAAAGGATGGGAGAAAGAAATGATTAGATCAATTTATTTTAATTATTTTTTCATAGTCTGTCAAAGAATACACAAGTATTACGTCAATGAAATAATAAGCCTGTTAAGTTGTTACAACTATAGTTTATAGCTGTAATCAATACTTACGCAGCATGTATTTATTTTAAGAAATATGGAATGACAATACACCATATGTGTACACACACATAAACATACTGCATATACACTTTTTCCTGATTTTTCTTTTTTACAGCTTTACTGACTTTGTACGTTACTATTATCTATTGAAATGCTTCATGCACACACACACGCATATATACATACATACATATGCACAGGATGTATATTATATATGAATTAATGTATATATACGCACGCATCTTATATAAATACGTTTTTCCTAACGTTTCTATTTTATAACTTTAGTTGTGTTCAATCTAATGAAACATTTCAGTAATTGCTTGGAAATGCAACAACTTTAGGGTCCCTTAGGGTTTAAAAAAACAAAATTTGCTTGAAAACAAAATGCAAAACACAAAAAAAGAAAGAAAGAAAATCAAACGTTATTGTTCTTAAATTCACACTCAAGTTGACGAATAACTGACATCAATTACTATGTAATTATGATGACATTGACGGGAATGGTGGAACAAGTTCTTGATCTCTTATCTATTTTGTATCATATATCTCAATTGAAAAAGCTAAATCAAGCAAAGCTTAAAGAATTAAGCAATTATGTGATTATTCTGGCAGTCAGTATGAACAATTAAACAAGACTTCTGTATATGAGAATGAGTTTCCTTTCCTTGCATCTAATTTCATAATTATGTAGTATTTTGATATGAATGATACCACAAGAGATTTCTGTCTACTCCTGGATTCTGTTGATAAACTTGAATTAAAATCTCCAATATCAAACTTTGGCATCTGAAGTGTTAAAGCAACACACATATTTTATGATGGATTTTTTTTTCTTTATTTTTTTTTGTTATTGTTTTAAACAATAAAAAAATGTTCAATTTAAATCAGGTAGATTATTTAAAAATAAATAAATAAACAGTTGATGAACAAATGTCAACAGATTTATTGCCATATATTCATATCCTTAAGGTCTACATGGCTTGAGTTATATATGATAAAGGTCGACTGCAGCTTGTCTTCATGAAAAGTTTTTGATAAGTGTGTATATTTGGGTGTGTTTGTGTTTTTTTAGTTTTGAAAAAAAAACGGAAATTAGGAAAAAGATCAGATACTATGCCAAAGCCTCTGAGCTCATCTCTAAAATGGCACTAAGCTTCTTTTTTCTTAAGCCCAAAATAAAACCCCGTAAACATCAGTCTGACAAGACCTTGTTTCATGTATGATCAAGAGAAAGTGAGTGAAAATAGATTTCAGCCATTTGCTTTCAAAATGTCTTTAGGCAAAATGCGTGAAATGAAGTGAAAGACGTCAAACTAGTAGACTTACTTGTCTCCGCGACCCTCCTCTGAGAAAAATACAGGCTTGCTTCAGACTCATAATGATGGCGCCGCTTCAAATCCGTGGAGAAGTGTTTTGTGAATTTCTTATTCTAGTAAAAAAATAAAGCCTAATTTCCTTCTCAAGTGTTGCTATCGCATTTGTTTCTGCTGGTGTGTTTGCTTTTTTTTCCCCCCTGTATGAGTGTTTGTGAGTCTAAAGTGTGATCAGTTGTGATCTGTGTGGGCCAGAAATCAGGGATGAGGTCTCTCATGGATTATCTCTGCAGAGCTTTGGTCTAGAAAAGAAAGATAGGCTTAAAGCTATGCATACACACAGCCAAACATAAATGTTATTTTGATGTCCATAGACAGACGGGAGGGCTCCTTTGCTTCCTGTTTAATGCACAAAAAGGGCAGTTGATTTTATATATATAATTGTTTGTTTGACTGTTTTAGTATCCCCTTTCTGCTTCTCTGTAATGCTTTGCAATTTGGGTACTTTTTTGGGAGAGGGTCAAAATGAAAGATAATGCTGTCCAAAAATCAAAGTTTGAAGGTCATGACACACTTTTGAAACATTGACTACTTAATCTCTATTGAAGAAAAAAAACTCGATAAAAGCAGTGGTCATTTTCATTAGTTCCAATATGCAAGTAATGATTTCTCGATGAGGGAGCAGCAGCATGTGCAGAAGTAATTACATAATCTTATAATAGTTTGGAGAAATCATAGCTGTAGCACAGCTACATCCGTAAAATGATTACATTTGAGCTCAATGTCTTTCTTTGCATGACAAGCCTTGCAGAACATGGAAATTAATCAAATGAGCCCATGGACAACGTGAATACAGTGCAACCAACCAGTCAGAGGAAATTAATTTCATAGATTGGTAACATGGGTTAGATGTAAACAGACACTGCATTATCTGTCATGATGAGCATTATGTCAGAAAATGTCCCGGAACCACTTTCATATCTTTTTATGTAACGTCATTGATCTCGTTCACCTCTCTAGGCCACAATGCTTAGGAAAGAATCAAATTCAGATGCTTAGCCAGCCTGTCGCAAATGCTCCTTTTTGGCGACGTTAACAAGAAAAAGATTTGAATGGCAATTTCAGGCTGAAAGAATGATTTACGTTCTAAGATACTACCATGTTCATGTACAGAAACAGATTCAAATCGGTGGAACGACCACACTTCTGGTCCTTGCTTGACTTGCTGTCTACATAAATAGAGTGGTTTTTGTCATGTCAAGTCAGATTTTATTTAGAAAGCGTCAAAGTGTCTTGTGATATTTTCCATGTAGAGCAGGTCTGAACCGCACTCTTTAAAAATGTTCAAGTAAATATTTGGGTAAATTTAGTCACAGAGGGTTAGGGGTTAGAATAAGAGTGAGGATGAGGATAAGGGTTACCCATGGCAGGTAATGTGGAATCCGTCAGCGGTTGGTTAACGCCACTGGGAGCCATAAAGGTCCTCACCTCCTCGAGGTTCCCGCCGGGCAACGTGCACGCTAAGAGAACGGCGGGACGCAGAATACCGGGGACGCGAGCCGTCCGGACCGCCCTAAACTAAGCCCCGCGGTTCGGGAATACCAGGGGCACCGACGTATCCACCATCAAATATGACACAAGCAAAGACTCCCGGGGCCGGAAGATGACAGAGGACGGGGACACCGCAGCCAAAAAAAGAAAAGAGATTTGTCCCTCCCCCCTTTGAAAATGTATGAATGTATTGTTAAAAGATGGTTATCTTCATTATAGAACATCGCACGAGTTTAGCGTCGTAGCGCCTGTGTGTGTGCGTGTGTGTGTGTCTGTGTGTGTGTGCGCGAATGGGGGGGGGGGGTCCAGCCCTTGCCCAGCGATGATGTACTTTCTTCGGACACGGATCCCCGGGATGTCGGCGAGGAGCTCCGGGAGCTTCAGACATGCACATGAGAATGAGTGGGGGAGTTAAGGAGGGGGTAATGTGTATGTGTGTGAGTGTGTGTGTGTGTGTGTGTGTGTGTGTGTGGGGGGGGGTGTTCCAGGCCAGCAATATTGCATTGACTTTAGACGATGATTCCCGGAACGTTGGCGTGGAGTCCCTGGAGATCCAGAGTTGTACATGTAACCCCTGGGAAATTTGGTATTTCTTTAATCATATATTTTTGTTTTGGTGTCAAGGAATTTCAGTATTTTTAGATTCTACTGTTTTGTTCATATTAAAAGTAATTTTGCTGTAGAGATTTGTATTATATTTTTTTGTTGTTGTTGTTTTGTACCAATCAAAGCATCTTGTGGTGGAGTATGCAACTAGCGGTGTTTCTTTTGCAACCTGTGATTGGGCGTTGAATCGTCTCGTTAGTTTTTCTGTTTCCAGTTGGCTGGGGGGCGGGAGTAAGGCAGGGTGAGGTGCTACCAGGTTTAGGTGCAACCAGGTTTAGGTGTGAGGGAGAGACGAGAAGGAACACGAGAGCTGCAGCTGCAGGACTTTCTGGACTGAAAAAGTTCAGGATCTGCTTGATGTAAAGTGCCGAGCGGTCAAACACTGTACCTGCTACAGTGACTGGACTGCAGCACGACAAGAAAAAAACACACTTTGACGACGTCAAAGAAGGACATTGCCGCCGTAATAGTTAGCTGGCTAAGCTAACTGGATCGCTAACCGCGGACGACAATCCACGGCAGCCCAGATAGCACTCCAGGCGACCAGGAAAAGCCTGGCAGCTCCTCTGGCGACGAGGGAAACGGCGACTATCCCTTCCCGCCTGCCGCCTCCTCCAGTTTATACTGTCAGGAGGTGAAGTAAAGAACTCTGACATTGATTCTTCTCAAAGAGTGAGTACTCCGCTTCATTTTGTTTACTGACTCTGCTCAAAGAGGGAGAATTCGCCTCTTATTTTTCTCCTACCTTCTTCTTCTTTCGGCTTTTCCCTTCAGGGGTCGCCACAGCGAATCAACTTTCTCCATCTAACCCTATTCTCTGTATCCTCCTCTCTCACGCCAACTACTTTCACATCTTCTCTCACTACGTCGATAAATCTTCTCTTTGGTCTCCTTCGAGACCTCTTGCCTGGCAGCTCCAATTCCAGCATCTGCCTACCAATATATTCTCTATCCCTCCTCTGTCCATGACCCAACCATCTCAGTCTGGCTTCTCTGACCTTCTCTCCAAAACATCTAACATGTGCTGTTCCTCTGATAGACTCATTCCTGATCCTCTCCATCCTGGTCACTCCCAAAGAGAACCTCAACATCTTCATCTCTGCAACCTCTAGTTCTGCCTGCTGTCTTTTGGTCAATGTAACAGTTTCTAGGCCATACAGCATCGCTGGTCTCACCACTGTCTTGTACACCTTTCCTTTTATTCTGGCCGATAGTCTTCTATCACATAGTATCCCTGATACTTTTCTCCATCCATTCCAACCTGCTTGGACCAGTCTCTTCACCTCTTTTCCACCCTCTCCGTTGCTCTGGACTGTTGACCTCAAGTACCTGAAATCCAGCTTCTTGATCTCCACTCCCCATAGCCTTACCGTTCCACCCGGGTTCCTCTCATTCACACACATATATTCTGTCTTGCTGCGACTAACTTTCATTCCTCTCCTTTCCAGTGCATACCTCCACCTCTCTAGATTTTCCTCTACCTGTTTTCTGCTCTCACTCCAGATCACAATGTCATCCGCAAACATCATGGCCCATGGGGATTCCTGTCTAACCTCATCTGTCAGCCTGTCCATCACCATTGGGAACAAGAAGGGGCTCAGAGCTGAACCCTGATGGAGTCCCACCTCCACCTTGAACTTCTCTGTTACCTCTACAGCACACCATACCACTGTCTCACAGCTAGCATACATGTCCTGCACCAGTTTAACATACTTCTCTGCCACTCCAGACTTCCTCATACAATACCAGACCTCCTCTCTTGGCACCCTGTCATATGTCTTTTCATATGTCTTTTCTAGGTCTGCAAAAACACAATGCAGCTCCCTCTACTTCTCGATTAGCATTCTCAACGCAAATACTGCATCTGTAGTACTCTTCCTTGGCATGAAACCATACTGCTGTTCACAAATGCTGACTTCTGCTCTCAGTCTAGTTTCCATTTCTCTTTCCCATAACTTCATTGTATGGCTCATCAACTTTATCCCTCTATAGTTGCTGCATTCTGCACATCCCCTTTATTCTTAAAAATAGGCGCCATCACACTTTGTCTCTATTCTTCAGGCATCTTCTCACTCTCTGGGGTCCTGTTGAATAATCTAGTCAGAAAATCTACCGCTGCCTCTCCTAGACATTTCCACACCACCACAGGTATATTATCAGGACAAACTGCTTTTCCACTCTTCATCCTCTTCAATGCCTTCCTCACTTCACTTTTACTAATTTATGCTACTTTGTGGTCTACAATTGTCCCCTCTTCCCCTCTTCTTTGCTAACCTCTTTCTCTGTATACACTCCTGCACTTCCTCATTCCACCACCAAGTCTCCTTATCTACTTTCCTTCCAGATGACACACTAAGTACTCTTCTACCTGTCTCCCTGATAACACTAGTTGTCCAATCATCTGGAAGCTCACCCTGACCACTCAGACCCTTTCTCAACTCCTCCCTGAAAACCATGCAACACTCCTCCCTTTTCAGTTTCCACCACTTTGTCCTCTGCTCTGCCTTTGTCCTCTTGATCTTCCTTGTCACCAGAGCCATCCTACAAACCACCATCCTATGCTGTCTGGCGACACTCTCACCTACAACTACTTTGCAGTCACGGATCTCTTTCAGGTTACCTCGTCTATACAAGATGTAGTCTACCTACGTGCTCCTACCGCTGCTCTTATAAGATACCCTATGTTCCTGTTTTTTCTGGAAAAAGGTGTCCACACCAGCAATTTCCATCCTTTTTGCAAAATCTACCACCATCTTTCCCTCTGCATTCCTATCCTGGATACCAAATCTGCCCATCACTTCTTCATCCCATCTATTGCCTTCACGAACAAGCCCATTGAAGTCTCCACCAATTACCATTCTCTCATTTCTGGGAATATTCTGCATCACTTCATCTAATTCATTCCAGAATTTCTCCTCTTCAGATTCGCATCCCACCTGTGGGGCATAGCCACTTTCAACATTGAGCATCACACCTTCAATTTCCAGTTTCAGACTCATAAGTCTATCTGACATTCTTTTCACCTCCAGGACGTTCCTAACAAACTCCTCCTTCAAGATAACTCCTACTCCATTTCTCTTCCTGTCCGTACCATGATAGTACAACTTATAGCCTGCTCCTAAGCTTCTAGCCTTACTACCTTTCCACCTGGTCTCCTGGACACACAGTATATCCACCTTCCTTCTCTGCATCATGTCGACCAACTCTGTCTTTTCCTGTCATAGTCACAATATTCAGAGTCCCTACTCTCAGTCCCAGACTCTTTCCTTTCCTCCTCTCTCTCTGTTTCCGAACACGCACTCCTCCTCTTCTTCTTGTTCTTGTTCTTTGACCGACTGTAGCCCAATTTCAATTAGTACCCTGTAGGTCATCAGTACCAATGGCGGTCGTTGTTATGCCGGTCCACAACCGATCCGGTACGGTTATGGTTGACTCGCATGTTTGGTTTTGCAAAAGATGTACGCCGGATGCCCTTCCTGATGCAACCCTCTGCATTTATCCGGGCTTGGGACCGGCACAGGGAGACACTGCACTGTGCCCCCCAGTGCTGCATTTCTTATTTTTCTCCTACCAACCGAATGAAAGGGGCTATGCGTTTTTTATGGCTCCCACGGTCTTCAGCGTTGATCAGGCCTGCAACTGGGGGTTTATTTTTCTTTAATTTTTTTATCTGATCACCAGCTGGTGTGTAAGTGTGGGCCCACAGTTTAAAGTGTTATACAAAGGTGACACCATTCTCATTTGATTTTCCTCTGATCCTGTAATGACTGGATAAGTTTTATTTTATACATTAAGAGCCAGTGAGTCACAGGGTGACAGCCTCTTCATCCAGGCTCCACCGGATGGGGTTTACGAGCACACAGTCAGGCAGAATTTTCTCCGGTTCTTCCGGGGCGTTTTCTGGGGAGTGAATTCGTGACAGAGCGTCGGCTCGCCCATTGAGAGTGCCAGGGCGATATCGGATGTTGAACTGAAATTGAGTGAAGAAGAGGGCCCATCTAGCTTGGCGGGGGTTTAACCTCTTGCTTGGCGCAGGTACTGCAAGTTCTTGTGGTCGGTTAGCACCGTGAAAGGGTATTTCGCGCCCTCAAGCCAGTGGCGCCACTCTTCCAATGCCAGCTTGATGGCCAGGAGCTCTCCATTGCCAATATCATAATTGCTCTCTGCTGAACTCATCCTTTTTTAAAAGAAGGCACAGGGCTGGAGTCGGGCCGGCTTTCCATGGGGTTGGGACAGGATGGCTCCCACCCCCGTGGTCGAAGCATCAACCTCCACCGTGAAGGGAAGATCTGGGTCCGGGTGGTGCAGCAGAGGGGCGGTCGTGAAGGCCTTCTTGAGCTCCAGGAAGGCTGGTGTGGCGGTTGGGTTTCATTGCAGGCATTTTGGTCTGCCGCGCAACAGGGAGGTGAGGGGCGTAGCCAGTTGGCTGAAGTTCACTATGAACCGTCGGTAGAAGTTAGCGAACCCCAGAAACCTCTGGAGTTGCTTGATTGTCTGGGGTTGAGGCCATGAGTGGACGGCACTGACCTCGTCTCCATCCATACTCACTCATTGTGGATGGAGGTGGTAGCCGAGGAACTGGACGGTGGTCTGGTGGAACAGGCATTTCTCTGCCTTTAGGAACAGTTGGTGTTCGCGAAGCCTGGTGAGGACTTGGGTGACATGGCGAACGTGACTGGACAGATCAGGACGTCATCTATATAGACTACCACAAATTTTTGGAGGAAGTCCCTGAATATCTCATTCATGAAGCCTTGGAACACGGAAGGGGCATTGGCTAGGCCATATGGCATGACCTTGTACTCCCAGTGACCAGAGGGGGTTACGAAGGCAGTTTTCCACTCATCCCCTCTTCGAACGCGCACCAGGTTATAGGCGCTCCGGAGGTCCAGTTTGGTGAATATTTTGGACCCCCGGAGGGACTCCAAAGCCGCTGGCACCAAAGGTAGAGGATTACGGAATTTTACGGGGGCTTGGTTCAGGATCCGGTAGTCCACACAGGGCCTCAACCCTCCATCCTTGTTTGCGATGAAGAATGGCGAGGCCGCAGGAGATTGACGGTCGGATATAGCCCTGGTGCAGGGATGCCTCTATATAGGTCTCCATGGCCGCCTGTTTAGGGAGAGAGAGAGGGTAGATCTTTCCGTTTGGCAGCGGCTGGCCTGGAAGTAGATCAATCGCACAGTCCCAGGGACGATGTGGAGGCAGCGCGGCGGCTCGTTGGGAGCTGAAGACGTCCTGAAAACCTGCATACTGGGAAGGGATCTGGGCCCGGTGGTCTGGCTTGGGGCTTTCCACTGATGTGGCATAGAGACGCACTACTCTCATTAGAGGGAGCTGGGGAAAACATTGCTCCTTGCAATTCTCACCCCAGTGGCCCAGGAAACCGTAGGCTCATGCGCCATCAACCAAGGTCTGCCTAACACCAGATCTATCTGTGATTCCTCCAGGACATGAAACGAAATGTTCCCCACATGCAGAACCCTGATTCTAAGCTGAAGGGAGGAGGTTTGTGTGTTGACTTGCCTGGGAGATAGAGGTTTTCCCATCACTGATCGTACGGTGAAGGAGGGGGAACATGGGATCCGGGGAATTTGTAGCTGTCGGCAGAGTGCACCGGAGATGAAGTTCCCTGCCGAGCCGGAGTCTAGGAGGGCGTACACAAGGTGGGTAGAGTCAGACACACAAAGCTGGCCTGGGGTAGTCAATGGTGTTAAATAGAAGTTAGGAGAAAGCACAGCGCCCACCTGGGGTTTTGGAGGTCTCGTGGGGCAGTGTGATATCCGGTGATCCTTATCTCCACAGTAGAGGCAGAGGCGGTTGTCTTTGCGTCTGCGTCTCTCGGTGGTTGATAATTGGAGGGCAGCCACCTCCATGGCCTCTTCTGCTTGCTCCGGCTGGTTCCGGGACGGCCCTGTGGCAGACCTTCCCGGGACAGAGAAACAGGCCTCTCTCCGGTGCGATACCCGGATGGCTAGCTGGATGAACCTCTCCAACCCCATGCCGTCATCGTACACCGCCAGGTGGAGGCGCAAGGAGGTGTTCAGGCCTTGTTGAAACTTGGCCAGAAGGGCTGGCTCATTCCATCCACTGGCGGCTGCTAGCGTCCGTAACTGTAGGGCATACTCCACGATGGACCCTTTCCCCTGGCGGAGGTTGAAAAGTTGAGCCTGGAGGGAGGAATCCCCATCGGGCAGGCTGAAGGCTTCTAGGAAGTGCTCCATGAAGCTCTGCGCCGTCACCGTGCATGGGGTATTCCAGATCGCTTCCGCCCACTGGAGTGCCTTACCCGACAGGAGGGAGATGACATAGGCGATCTTGGACTTCTCCGTGGGGAACCGAGTGGGCTGCATCTCAAACATCAGCGAGCATTGTAACCGAAAGCCCTTACAACTTTCTGGGGAGCCGGCGTAGGTGGCTGGGCTAGCCATCGGGGCAGCCTGGATGACCTGATGAGGCGTGGAAGAGCTTGTGGGCTCCATACCAGGTCTGTTCATCTGTAACGGTTGGCTCCCAGGAGGACAGACACAGGTTCGTAGATTCACAGGTGGTTTAATAAGTTGTTAGACCGGGATGTCATACACACATCAGGGAGAAGACTACGCAGACTTGTCATAGCAACGAGATCAATCAATGTCTGCAACTTTGGGTCCGCCTTTTATACTCTTGCCTAATTAGTGAGATTGTTTCCTGGTGAGGTGTGTTCACCAGGTGCGGGGGATAACTGCCGTGATTGCTGTGCTGCTTGCCCGGGGATCCGATGAGTCGTGACAGTCTTGAACTTGGAAACAGCAGGCAGCAAGTCTTAGCATGTTTTTAAATTGGACTTACTTATGTCTGGTAAACTGACGCAATATAAAAACATGATGTGAATATGATTTATTGCTGTGTAATTTAGCACTTGAGTTTCTTTCTGATTACATTTTTTCATCTATTTACTGTTATAATACCAAGTCAATCGTACGACAGTTGTGGATGTTTTACGTTTGTGTTATTCTAATGGACTTGTATCAAACAAATGTGTACACACATACACAATTTGTAGTACATCACCTACTGGTACTTGATAGTCATACTCCATCCATCTTCTAGCGCTTCTCCAGTTTGGGGTCGGGGAACAGCAACCGAAGCAGACGGGCCCAGACTTCCCTCTCATCGGCCACCTGTTCCAGCTCTTCCTGAGGTGTCACCATGACAACATTTTGTATGTTTTCTACTGGGTTGCATCCTAACACGCAAGTGCCGAGTCAGGGGGCAATCAACAGAACTCCATTGTGGAAAAGAGTCCAACCCCTCTCTAGAAGCCTGGATCCGGAACCCCAGGGGTGCATCAAGGTGAGTCCGACTCTTTCTACGTGTAACCAATCAGCCTCGTGCACCAGTTCAGGCTCCTTCCCCGCCATAGAGGTAATGTTGCATGTTCATTGGTTAGGGTTAGTGTCATTGCAACGCAATGAAGGAAGCGAACGAGTCTTTGAACCAGGAATCTGCGGCCATGGAACGAGAAATACAAAAAAAAATCTCAAAACACGTATTTGAGACCAAGAAGCGATGCGACAATTTGAAGATGACCTGCAACAGGAAATTCATGACCTCACTGAACACCTGTGGGACAGCAAAAAGGCTTTGAGACAGGAGGAAGCGCTGGTTCGAGCCATCCGGGATCATCAAAACGACGTGCAAAAACTCAACGACTTGGAATGGAAGCAAAATGTTTTGACAAAAGAGAACGAGTCCTTGAGGCGGGAAAACAAGACCCTGCAACAGCAAGTGGAGGAGCTCGCCCAAAAATTGTTGGACGACAAAAAGTCCTCGCATCGGGACCTTGTGGTCCTACAACAAGAATACAGGGACCTCACCAAAACATTGTTGGACAGCCAGGAGGCCTCTAGGCAAGATCTCCAGGAGCTTAGTGCAAAACTGTATGACAGCCAAGAGGCGACGTTGCAAAATGTCCTGGCTGTGCACCAAGAGGCCAACAAGCATCAAGATACTTTGAAAAAAGTCAGAGAAGCTGAATGCTGCTACAATGCAGTCAAGAAAGAGAACCAGCATTTGACTGAGCAAAATAACAACCTGCAACAGGCAGCGCAGGATCTCAGAGAACATTTTTGACAGCCAAGAAGCCTTAGGACTAAATATACAAGTCCTGCGATAGGACCTTCAAATGCCATGAAAGATCTTTTCAGCAAACAGGCCTTGCAGAAAAATTTGGCCACCCTGCATCAAGAAGCCCAGAATATCACCCAAAAACTGTGGGACAACCAAGAGTCCTGGCAGCAAAATATAGTGGTCCTGCAACAAGACATCCAAGACCTCTCCAAAAACATGCTCAGTCAAGAGGGCTTGCAACGTGAAGCGCCAATGGATCTCCAATCCTCGGAGCATGAAAACAATCGGCAAAATCTCAGAAACTCTGAACATGACTGCAACATGATGAGGAAAGAGAACCAATCGTTGAATCAGCAAATTCAGGCCCTTCAACTAGAAATCCAGAATCTCACCAAAAAACTGTTAGACAGCAAATAGGCATCAAGAGAAAATGTCACAATCCTTCAACAAGAAGTTCCCGAGCATCAAAATAATTACGAGCATCAAAATAATTAAAAAAAACTAAGGAACACCGAATGCAGCTACAACACGGTGAAGTGAGAGAACGAGTTTTTGAGTCAGCAAAATCACGCCCTGCAGCAAGAAGTCC
>NC_141293.1:20462579-20465079 GCF_037954325.1 Fistularia commersonii
TTAGGGTTAGGGTTAGGGTTAGGGTTAGGGTTAGGGTTAGGGTTAGGGTTAGGGTTAGGGTTAGGGTTAGGGTTAGGGTTAGGGTTAGGGTTAGGGTTAGGGTTAGGGTTAGGGTTAGGGTTAGGGTTAGGGTTAGGGTTAGGGTTAGGGTTAGGGTTAGGGTTAGGGTTAGGGTTAGGGTTAGGGTTAGGGTTAGGGTTAGGGTTAGGGTTAGGGTTAGGGTTAGGGTTAGGGTTAGGGTTAGGGTTAGGGTTAGGGTTAGGGTTAGGGTTAGGGTTAGGGTTAGGGTTAGGGTTAGGGTTAGGGTTAGGGTTAGGGTTAGGGTTAGGGTTAGGGTTAGGGTTAGGGTTAGGGTTAGGGTTAGGGTTAGGGTTAGGGTTAGGGTTAGGGTTAGGGTTAGGGTTAGGGTTAGGGTTAGGGTTAGGGTTAGGGTTAGGGTTAGGGTTAGGGTTAGGGTTAGGGTTAGGGTTAGGGTTAGGGTTAGGGTTAGGGTTAGGGTTAGGGTTAGGGTTAGGGTTAGGGTTAGGGTTAGGGTTAGGGTTAGGGTTAGGGTTAGGGTTAGGGTTAGGGTTAGGGTTAGGGTTAGGGTTAGGGTTAGGGTTAGGGTTAGGGTTAGGGTTAGGGTTAGGGTTAGGGTTAGGGTTAGGGTTAGGGTTAGGGTTAGGGTTAGGGTTAGGGTTAGGGTTAGGGTTAGGGTTAGGGTTAGGGTTAGGGTTAGGGTTAGGGTTAGGGTTAGGGTTAGGGTTAGGGTTAGGGTTAGGGTTAGGGTTAGGGTTAGGGTTAGGGTTAGGGTTAGGGTTAGGGTTAGGGTTAGGGTTAGGGTTAGGGTTAGGGTTAGGGTTAGGGTTAGGGTTAGGGTTAGGGTTAGGGTTAGGGTTAGGGTTAGGGTTAGGGTTAGGGTTAGGGTTAGGGTTAGGGTTAGGGTTAGGGTTAGGGTTAGGGTTAGGGTTAGGGTTAGGGTTAGGGTTAGGGTTAGGGTTAGGGTTAGGGTTAGGGTTAGGGTTAGGGTTAGGGTTAGGGTTAGGGTTAGGGTTAGGGTTAGGGTTAGGGTTAGGGTTAGGGTTAGGGTTAGGGTTAGGGTTAGGGTTAGGGTTAGGGTTAGGGTTAGGGTTAGGGTTAGGGTTAGGGTTAGGGTTAGGGTTAGGGTTAGGGTTAGGGTTAGGGTTAGGGTTAGGGTTAGGGTTAGGGTTAGGGTTAGGGTTAGGGTTAGGGTTAGGGTTAGGGTTAGGGTTAGGGTTAGGGTTAGGGTTAGGGTTAGGGTTAGGGTTAGGGTTAGGGTTAGGGTTAGGGTTAGGGTTAGGGTTAGGGTTAGGGTTAGGGTTAGGGTTAGGGTTAGGGTTAGGGTTAGGGTTAGGGTTAGGGTTAGGGTTAGGGTTAGGGTTAGGGTTAGGGTTAGGGTTAGGGTTAGGGTTAGGGTTAGGGTTAGGGTTAGGGTTAGGGTTAGGGTTAGGGTTAGGGTTAGGGTTAGGGTTAGGGTTAGGGTTAGGGTTAGGGTTAGGGTTAGGGTTAGGGTTAGGGTTAGGGTTAGGGTTAGGGTTAGGGTTAGGGTTAGGGTTAGGGTTAGGGTTAGGGTTAGGGTTAGGGTTAGGGTTAGGGTTAGGGTTAGGGTTAGGGTTAGGGTTAGGGTTAGGGTTAGGGTTAGGGTTAGGGTTAGGGTTAGGGTTAGGGTTAGGGTTAGGGTTAGGGTTAGGGTTAGGGTTAGGGTTAGGGTTAGGGTTAGGGTTAGGGTTAGGGTTAGGGTTAGGGTTAGGGTTAGGGTTAGGGTTAGGGTTAGGGTTAGGGTTAGGGTTAGGGTTAGGGTTAGGGTTAGGGTTAGGGTTAGGGTTAGGGTTAGGGTTAGGGTTAGGGTTAGGGTTAGGGTTAGGGTTAGGGTTAGGGTTAGGGTTAGGGTTAGGGTTAGGGTTAGGGTTAGGGTTAGGGTTAGGGTTAGGGTTAGGGTTAGGGTTAGGGTTAGGGTTAGGGTTAGGGTTAGGGTTAGGGTTAGGGTTAGGGTTAGGGTTAGGGTTAGGGTTAGGGTTAGGGTTAGGGTTAGGGTTAGGGTTAGGGTTAGGGTTAGGGTTAGGGTTAGGGTTAGGGTTAGGGTTAGGGTTAGGGTTAGGGTTAGGGTTAGGGTTAGGGTTAGGGTTAGGGTTAGGGTTAGGGTTAGGGTTAGGGTTAGGGTTAGGGTTAGGGTTAGGGTTAGGGTTAGGGTTAGGGTTAGGGTTAGGGTTAGGGTTAGGGTTAGGGTTAGGGTTAGGGTTAGGGTTAGGGTTAGGGTTAGGGTTAGGGTTAGGGTTAGGGTTAGGGTTAGGGTTAGGGTTAGGGTTAGGGTTAGGGTTAGGGTTAGGGTTAGGGTTAGGGTTAGGGTTAGGGTTAGGGTTAGGGTTAGGGTTAGGGTTAGGGTTAGGGTTAGGGTTAGGGTTAGGGTTAGGGTTAGGGTTAGGGTTAGGGTTAGGGTTAGGGTTAGGGTTAGGGTTAGGGTTAGGGTTAGGGTTAGGGTTAGGGTTAGGGTTAGGGTTAG
>NC_141294.1:0-2500 GCF_037954325.1 Fistularia commersonii
ACCCTAACCCTAACCCTAACCCTAACCCTAACCCTAACCCTAACCCTAACCCTAACCCTAACCCTAACCCTAACCCTAACCCTAACCCTAACCCTAACCCTAACCCTAACCCTAACCCTAACCCTAACCCTAACCCTAACCCTAACCCTAACCCTAACCCTAACCCTAACCCTAACCCTAACCCTAACCCTAACCCTAACCCTAACCCTAACCCTAACCCTAACCCTAACCCTAACCCTAACCCTAACCCTAACCCTAACCCTAACCCTAACCCTAACCCTAACCCTAACCCTAACCCTAACCCTAACCCTAACCCTAACCCTAACCCTAACCCTAACCCTAACCCTAACCCTAACCCTAACCCTAACCCTAACCCTAACCCTAACCCTAACCCTAACCCTAACCCTAACCCTAACCCTAACCCTAACCCTAACCCTAACCCTAACCCTAACCCTAACCCTAACCCTAACCCTAACCCTAACCCTAACCCTAACCCTAACCCTAACCCTAACCCTAACCCTAACCCTAACCCTAACCCTAACCCTAACCCTAACCCTAACCCTAACCCTAACCCTAACCCTAACCCTAACCCTAACCCTAACCCTAACCCTAACCCTAACCCTAACCCTAACCCTAACCCTAACCCTAACCCTAACCCTAACCCTAACCCTAACCCTAACCCTAACCCTAACCCTAACCCTAACCCTAACCCTAACCCTAACCCTAACCCTAACCCTAACCCTAACCCTAACCCTAACCCTAACCCTAACCCTAACCCTAACCCTAACCCTAACCCTAACCCTAACCCTAACCCTAACCCTAACCCTAACCCTAACCCTAACCCTAACCCTATCCCTAACCCTAACCCTAACCCTAACCCTAACCCTAACCCTAACCCTAACCCTAACCCTAACCCTAACCCTAACCCTAACCCTAACCCTAACCCTAACCCTAACCCTAACCCTAACCCTAACCCTAACCCTAACCCTAACCCTAACCCTAACCCTAACCCTAACCCTAACCCTAACCCTAACCCTAACCCTAACCCTAACCCTAACCCTAACCCTAACCCTAACCCTAACCCTAACCCTAACCCTAACCCTAACCCTAACCCTAACCCTAACCCTAACCCTAACCCTAACCCTAACCCTAACCCTAACCCTAACCCTAACCCTAACCCTAACCCTAACCCTAACCCTAACCCTAACCCTAACCCTAACCCTAACCCTAACCCTAACCCTAACCCTAACCCTAACCCTAACCCTAACCCTAACCCTAACCCTAACCCTAACCCTAACCCTAACCCTAACCCTAACCCTAACCCTAACCCTAACCCTAACCCTAACCCTAACCCTAACCCTAACCCTAACCCTAACCCTAACCCTAACCCTAACCCTAACCCTAACCCTAACCCTAACCCTAACCCTAACCCTAACCCTAACCCTAACCCTAACCCTAACCCTAACCCTAACCCTAACCCTAACCCTAACCCTAACCCTAACCCTAACCCTAACCCTAACCCTAACCCTAACCCTAACCCTAACCCTAACCCTAACCCTAACCCTAACCCTAACCCTAACCCTAACCCTAACCCTAACCCTAACCCTAACCCTAACCCTAACCCTAACCCTAACCCTAACCCTAACCCTAACCCTAACCCTAACCCTAACCCTAACCCTAACCCTAACCCTAACCCTAACCCTAACCCTAACCCTAACCCTAACCCTAACCCTAACCCTAACCCTAACCCTAACCCTAACCCTAACCCTAACCCTAACCCTAACCCTAACCCTAACCCTAACCCTAACCCTAACCCTAACCCTAACCCTAACCCTAACCCTAACCCTAACCCTAACCCTAACCCTAACCCTAACCCTAACCCTAACCCTAACCCTAACCCTAACCCTAACCCTAACCCTAACCCTAACCCTAACCCTAACCCTAACCCTAACCCTAACCCTAACCCTAACCCTAACCCTAACCCTAACCCTAACCCTAACCCTAACCCTAACCCTAACCCTAACCCTAACCCTAACCCTAACCCTAACCCTAACCCTAACCCTAACCCTAACCCTAACCCTAACCCTAACCCTAACCCTAACCCTAACCCTAACCCTAACCCTAACCCTAACCCTAACCCTAACCCTAACCCTAACCCTAACCCTAACCCTAACCCTAACCCTAACCCTAACCCTAACCCTAACCCTAACCCTAACCCTAACCCTAACCCTAACCCTAACCCTAACCCTAACCCTAACCCTAACCCTAACCCTAACCCTAACCCTAACCCTAACCCTAACCCTAACCCTAACCCTAACCCTAACCCTAACCCTAACCCTAACCCTAACCCTAACCCTAACCCTAACCCTAACCCTAACCCTAACCCTAACCCTAACCCTAACCCTAACCCTAACCCTAACCCTAACCCTAACCCTAACCCTAACCCTAACCCTAACCCTAACCCTAACCCTAACCCTAACCCTAACCCTAACCCTAACCC
>NC_141294.1:7500-130000 GCF_037954325.1 Fistularia commersonii
GGAGGTAGATTTTGGACAAGGTAACCTGAAAGAAATCAGTGACTGCAAAGTAGTTGTAGGTGAGAGTGTAGCCAGACAGCATTGGATGCTGGTTTGTAGGATGACTCTGGTGACAAGGAAGATCAAGAGGACAAAGGCAGAGCAGAGGAAAAAGTGGTGGAAACTGAAACGGGAGGAGTGTTGGATGGTTTTCAGGGAGGAGTTGAGAAAGGGTCTGGCTGATTGGACAACAACAGCTAGTGTTATCTGGGAGACAGGTAGAAGAGTACTTAGTGTGTCATCTGGAAGGAAAGTAGATAAGGAGACTTGGTGGAGGAATGAGGAAGTGCAGGAGTATATACAGAGAAAGCAGTTAGCTAAGAAGAAGTGGGATACTGAGAGGACAGAAGAGAACAGACAGGAGTTCAGGGAGATGCGATAAAAGGTAAAGATAGAGGTAGCAAAGGGCGTATGATGACTTGTATGCTCGGTTGGATAGTAAGGAGGGTGAGAATGATCTATACAGGTTGGCGAAACAGAGAGATAAAGATGGAAAGGATGTACAACAGGTCCGGGTGATTAAGGATAGAGAGAGCAATGTATTGACAGATGCTAGAAGATGGAAAGAGTACTTTGGGTTAGGGTTAGGGTTACTTACTTTGGGAATGTGGAAAATGAAAGAGAGGCAAGGGTAGACTATTGTAAACCATAAAGTAGCACAAATTAGTGAAGTGAGGAAGGCATTGAAGCGTGGAAAAGTAGTTGGTCCTGATGATATACCTGTGGAGGTGTCTAGGAGAGGCAGCGGTAGATTTTCTGACTAGATTATTCAACAGGATCTTAGAGAGTGAGAAGATGCCTGAAGAATGGAGACAAAGTGTGATGGTGCCTATTTCTAAGAATAAAGGGGATGTGCAGAATTGTGGCAACTATAGAGAGATAAAGTTGATGAGCCATACACTGAAGTTATGGGAAAGAGTAGTGGAAACTAGACTGAGAGCCGAAGTCAGCATTTTTGAACAGCAGTATGGCTTCATGCCAAGGAAGAGTAATACAGATGCAGTATTTGAGCTCTGGTATTGTATGAGGAAGTCTGGAGAGGCAGAGAAGTATGTTAGACTGGTGCGGGACATGTATGCTAGCTGTGAGAGCAGAAATCTAGAGAGGTGGAAGTATGCTCTGCAAAAGAGAGGAATGACAGTTAGTCCCACCAAGACAGAATCTATGTGTGTGAATGAGAGGAACTCGGGTGGAACGGTGAGGCTACAGGGAGTGGAGATCGAGAAGCTGGAGGATTTCAGGTACTGAGGGTCGACAGTCCAGAGCAACGACCACTGTGGAAAAGAGGTGAAGAGACGGGTTCAAGCAGGTTGGAATGGGTGGAGAAAAGTGTCAGGGGTACCAAGAGATAGAAGACTTTCAGCCAGAATGAAAGGAAAGGTGTACAAGACAGTGGTGAGACCAGAGATGATGTATGGACTAGAAACTGTTACAATGACCAAAAGACAGGAGGCAGAGCTAGAGGTTGCAGAGATGAAGATGTTGAGGTTCTCTTTGGGAGTGACCAGGATGGATAGGATCAGGAATGAGTCTCTGAGGAACAGCACATGTTAGACATTTTGGAGAGAAGGTCAGAGAAGCCAGACTGAGATGGTTAGATCATGGACAGAGGAGGGATAGTTAATATATTGGTAGACGGATGCTGGAATTGGAGCTGCCAGGCAAGGGGTCTCGAGGAAGACCAAAGAGAAGATTTATGGACGTAGTGAGAGAGGAGGACACAGAGAACAGGGTTAGATGGAGAAAGTTGACTCGCTGTGGCGACCCCTGAAGGGAAAAGCCGAAAGAAGATCAGACTTGCAAAATAACTGAAGTCTCTAAAACAAGGCCTCAATCAGAAAAGAAATTAACTCACTTAAAAAATTTAACGATGGTGTGGTCATACCAGTAAGTTCATCAGATGCATTAACAGCTATCACAATGGGGGAGAAGGGTGTCAGACTTTGCACCACGAGGACAACCAAGCAAGGCAGACCAACCCCGACACACAGTAGGGACATTGCTTGGTTTTAATTGTAAACACAGGACAGTCTCTACAACAAGGTAATGGCAGAGTAGGCAAACACTAGAAACATGGACTCAGGAATACATACTAGACATGGCATCAGGGGCAGAGCAATTTAAAGAAGCAGCCACTAAAAGCTCAGTAAAACATAAAATTATACCCAATTGGAAAACACAATGAAGGGGCTGAGAGGGGAAACCAGTGCTGGCAATCAGCAGAATCATCATGATATGGGATATTTAGATTCCCAGAGAAAAGCTGTCTCATTTTGCCTGCATTGACCGGTGCGTTTGGCAAAGTGACAAAGCTTCTTGGTTATGCCAAGACCTCTCCCCATGAGGCAACCAGGCAAGGCCAACCACCTGATAGGGGCTGGTGTAGAACTGGACCTTTTTGAATTGTGAACACAGGACAGTCTCCATAAGGAGGAAACGGGCACAAGTCATTGCAACAGGCACTAACATGGAAACAGGAATACTGAGCACCCATAAGTCAGGACAGAGCAATTCCAAATGACTGCACGACAGACCCCTCCTTACTCTCCCATCGATTGAAATTTGGGCATTGTAACAAATGTAAAGACACGAAATGGGTGGTCCACATTTGGAAGTCCGGGGGCAGAACCAACCTAAGGCTCTGTCCAGTAGGGACTAATGAGTTATAGTGAATTTAAGAGCAGTTTCAGACTGCATATTGCAAACGGATCTCCGACAGCTCGGAGAGACGGCGACCGGGGCAGAGCGGGCTGGCAACCCAATCTGTGTTCACCGTGAGGAGGACACCCAATCAAGCTATGACGAACTCAATGGAGAGATACCCCCAGGGGTTCCCAAGGGGGGGGGGGGGGGGAGGATGAGCCCCTAACCCCAATAGGACGGATTCATTGGTAACAGACCAAAGCAATGGAGAAACGACTACAAGCTCACAGTGTATTTGTGGAAAGGTTTGCAAAAACATGCACGGCTTGAAAATCCACCAAGCAAAGAAGAAGGGCTTGGGGGGAGCAGGAGCAACACAACGCACAGGTGTTCCACCTGGTGAGACGCAGGAGGGGCCTTGCCCGGAGTCACCCCACAGTGCTCGGAACCTCCAAGTGTTGCTCTTGCGCTCCTCGAGCATCGATTCAGAGCGGAAGCGGATCAAGTGGCCAGCGGCTACCATGACTTCACTGTGGAAGCAGTTCGACGATGATGCGGACCAAATCCTGGAGACTGTGTCAAAAGGAGAGGCGGAAGCTGCAAGGCATGACGGCAATCATTGTTGGCATAGCGGTAGAACGGTTTGGCGAAGAGCAGAAGAAACGATCGGGAACATCCTACGCAAGGAACCACAGAGCAGAGAAGATCCACCTCATCAGAAGGGAGATGAGAGCGCCAGTATAAGGAGGCAGGAGAGGAGGAGCGATCTGGCCTAACCCAATTGATGGCCATCCACCGGAAGAGGATAAGGGTCCTACACCGAGCAGTGGCGGCGGCGACGTGAGAGGGCTTGTAAACAAACGGCCTTTACCGAGAACCCCTTCAAGCTCACAAAAGACCTATTAGGCCAGAAACACAGTGGCAAACTTACCTCTTCAAGGGAAGACATTGATCAAGACCTCTCACACATGTTCTGCGACCCCAGAAAAGAAATGGAGCTGGGAGACTGCGACATCCTCATTGATTCCCCTGAACCAGAGGTGCAGTTTAACATGTCAGAGCTGAGGCTAATTGAAATCAAGGAAGTTATCCATAAAGGCAGAGCATGCTCTGCTCCAGGACCAAGCGGCACTTCGTACAAAGTGTCCAAAAACTGCTTATGCGTCTGTGGAAAATTCTGAGAGTCTTCTGGAGAAAGGGGAAGATACCATAGCAATGGGGAACGGCCAAAGGAGTATGAATTCCGAAGGAAGAAGGCGCCACCCAGCTTGATCAGTTCCGTCCGCATCATCTCCCTCCTATGCGTTCAATCAAAGATCTTTTTCAGCACAATCACCAAGAAACTGGGCTCAAACCTGGCTAGAAACACCTACATATCAGTTCAGAAAGGTGGCATGTCAGGGATGCCAAGTTGTGTGGAGCACACAGGGGTAGTGACGCAGCAAATCCAGGAGGCCAGAGAGCAGAGGGGCAATTTGTCAGTGTTATGGCTCAACCTGGCCAATGCATTCAGCTCCTTATCCCATAAGTTACTCCAGCCCACTCTGGTGAAACATCATGAGCCGAGCAGATGTAGAGACCTCATCGCTGATATACTACAACAACTTCAGCATGAGGGTTTCTTCAGGATCAATTTCATCCAGCTGGCACAAGGTGGAAACTGGCATCATCACAGGGTGTACCATCTCTGTGACATGAATCTCCCTGGCCATGAATATGCATGAAGTCTGCTAAGCCAGAGTGCAGAGGGCCCCTGATGAGCTCTGGACAACGACAGACACCCATTAGGGCATTTATGGATGACCAAACTGTCACCACAGAATCAGTTCCTGGATGTCGGTGGATTCTGAAGGGGCTGGAGAAGATGGTGTGGGCCCAAATGAACTACAAACCTGCCAAATCTAGGTCGATGGTGCTAAGGAAAGGGAAGATAGAAGACAAGTTCCGCTTCAACATCGCAGGTGCAGCTATCCCTACAATCTCAGAGAGGCCAGTCAAGAGTCTGGGCAAGATGTTTGACAGCTCTCTCAAAGATGCAGCATCCATCCAGACAGCTTGTGGTGAGTTGGATGTCTGGTTGAAGTCTGTGGACAAATCCGGTCTACCTGGAAAATTCAAGGCTTGGGTCTACCAGCACGGCATCCTCCTCAGGATCCTGTGGCCGCTCCTCATCTATGCCGTCCCACTCTCCACAGTAGAAACCCTGGAGATGAAAGTCAGTAGCCACCTCCAGAGACGGCTGGGGTTACCAAAGAGCCTGAGCAGCATTGCTCTCTATGGACACAACAACAAACTGCAACTGCCTTTCAAGTCCTTGGAGGAGGAGTTCAAGGTAACCAGAGGAGGAGTTCAAGGTAACCAGAGCCAGAGAGGTGGTGCTGTACAGGGATCCGAAGGTGGCTAATGCTGGAATCCAGGTAAGAGGCCGTACTAACAGCTGAAGCTAGGCTGCGCCATAAGACTCTGGTGGGATTCGTCACACGGGGCCGAGCTGGCCTAGGTTCCTTCACAACCCCCCAAATGAACATCAGGGGGAAGGAGAGGAGGCGCCTGGTCTAAGAGGAGGTGAGAGCAGCAATGGAGGAATCAAGATCTTGCAAGGCGGTGGGCATGAGACATCAGGGAGCCTGGATAGGTGAGTAAATGCGCTTGAGAGGAACGTTACCTGGACTGATATCTGGAAAGCTGAGCCTCATCGCATCAAATTTCTTGTCAAAGAAGTGTACGGTGTGCTGCACAGTCCATCGAACCTGCATACTTGGGGCTTAGCAGAGTCGCCAGCCTGCCCATTGTGTTCCAAGAAAGGCACCTTAGAACACGTCCTAATCTGCTACACCACAGTATTAGGAGAAGGGCACTACCAATGGAGGCATGACCAAGTCCTGAAGACCATCGTTGAGGCACTCAGCACAGGGTTGGTTTGGGCAAAGCAGTTCCACCCTGCCAAGAACTCCATTGGCTTTGTCAGGGCTGGAGAACAGGCGGCCACAGCTAAAAGAACACCAGCAGGCATCCTGACATCTGCAAGAGACTGGCAGCTGGCAGTGTACCTTGAAAAACAGCTTAAGCTCCCTAGCCATATTGCAACCACCACCCTCCTGCCTGACATTCTCCTTGTATCAGAGGCCACCAAGCAAGTGATAATGCTGGAGTTGACCGTCCCGTGGGAAGACCGCCTGGAAGAGGCTTTTGAGAGGAAGCTCTCCAAGTACACTGTAACGGTCAATGAGTGCCAGCAAGCAGGATGGAGGGCAATATGCCTTCCAGTGAGTGTGGGCTGCAGGGGCTTTGTGGCCTGGTCCTATGCCAGCATTCTGGGTTGTCGGGGCATCGTCCGGCAGCATAAGAGAAGAGCCATCCGCAATACCACCGAAGCTGCAGAGAGGGCCTCAAGATGCCTGTGGCTCAAGAGAGGAGAGCAATGGAGTCATGGTAGCTAGCGTGCCAACTGGACACAAGCCAGGGTCTGATCAGCCCTGACAGGCTCACCTGGATGAGGGTGTATGATGTTGAAAGACCTGAAACACCCAATGATTCCAGGAACATCACTGAGGACATGTCCATGTATATTAGTATATGTATTTACACAGTGCAGCGCGGAAGAAGGGCAAAGCCCCCATTCGGTCTAAGGGCTTTGCCTTCTCTCCTAGAGGAAAACTTAGAGAAACTTCAACAGACTTTATGGAGTACCAAGGCCCGGAAAGTCAGAAGGGGTACCAGGGACATGGGGAGCTTTTATGGACCTAGTAAACCAGATGCAGCAGAACTAGGAGCATAAAGGGAGGGGGAAATACTCTCTTTACTCACATGTATGTAGCGCTTCTCTAACCCTGTTATGCGGTCAGCGCCCTAGGTCGATAATTATTCCCCTTTTTGTTGTAAAATGTATTTACCCCTTATCTTTTACTTCAAAGATCACAAAAAATACTATTTATAGAAAACAAATCACCAACGCACTTCACAAAAATAAGTTGTAATTTATTAAACAGAAATAAGAATGCGTCGGAAAAATAAAAATGAAATTATGAACCTTGTTCACTCCGGTTTCTCAAACCCAGAATCAGCCAGGTACTAACAATAAAAAGAGGCTGCCACCCTGTGACTCACTGGCTCTTAATGTATAAAATAAAACTTATCCAGTCATTACAGGATCAGAGGAATATCAAATGAGAATGGTGTCACCTTTGTATAACACTTTAAATTGTGGGCCCACACCTGCACACAAGCTGGGGATCAGATAAAAAAAAATAAAGAAAAATAAACCCCCAGTTGCAGGCCTGATCAACACTGAAGACCGTAGGAGCCAAAAAAACCTATAGGTCCTTTACTTCGGTTGGTAGGAGAAAAATAAGAAACGCAGCCTCAGGGCAGCACAGGGGGGCACAGAGCAGTATCTCCCTGTGCCGGTCCCAAGCCCGGATAAATGCTGAGGGTTATGTCAGGAAGGGCATCCGGCGTAAAACTTTTGCCAAAACCAAACATTCGAGTCAACCATTACCATATCATACCGGATCGGTCGTGGACCAGGTTAACAACGACCGCCATTGGTACTGATGACCAACAGGGTACTGATGGAAATTGGGCTACTGTGGGTTGAAGAACAAGAAGAAGAGGAGGAGTGCGTGTCCGGAAGCAGAGAGAGAGGAGGAAAGGAAAGAGCCTAGGACTGAGAGTAGGGACTTTGAATATTGGGACTATGACAGGAAAAGGTTGAGAGTTGGTCGACATGATGCAGAGAAGGAAGGTGGATATACTGTGTGTCCAGGAGACCAGGTGGAAAGGTAGTAAGGCTAGAAGCTGGCTATAAGTTGTACTATCATGGCACTGACAGGAAGAGAAATGGAGTAGGAGTTATCTTGAAGGAGGAGTTTGTTAGGAACGTCCTAGAGGTGAAAAGAATGTCAGATAGACTTATGAGTCTGAAACTGGAAATTGAAGGTGTGATGCTGTGATGCTCAATGTTGTTAGTGGCTATGCCCCACAGGTGGGATGTGAATTTCAAGAGAAGGAGAAGTTCTGGAATGAGTTAGATGAAGTGATGCAGAATATTCCCAGAAATGAGAGAGTGGTAATTGGTGCAGACTTCAATGGGCATGTTCGTGAAGGCAATAGAGGGGAAGAAGTGATGGGCAGATTTGTTATCCAGGATAGGAATGCAGAGGGACAGATGGTGGTAGATTTTGCAAAAAGGATGGAAATGGCTGTCGTGAACACCTTTTTCCAGAAAAAACAGGACCATTGGGTAACTTATGAGAGCGGAGGTGGGAGCACGCAGGTAGACTACATTTTGTATAGACGAGGTAACCTGAAAGAGATCAGTGACTGCAAAGTAGTTGTAGGTGAGAGTGTAGCCAGACAGCATAGGATGCTGGTTTGTAGGATGACTCTGGTGACAAGGAGGATCAAGAGGACAAAGGCAGAGCAGAGGACAAAGTGGTGGAAACTAAAAAGGGAGGAGTGTTGCATGGCTTTCAGGGAGGAGTTGAGAAAGGGTCTGGGTATTCAGGGTGAGCTTCCAGATGAGTGGACAACCACAGCTAGTGTTATCAGGGAGACAGGTAGAGGTACATTGTGTGTCATCTGGAAGGAAAGTAGATAAGGAGACTTGGTGGTGGAATGAGGAAGTGCAGGAGTATGTACAGAGAAAGCAGTTAGCAAAGAAGTGGGATACTGAGAAGACTGAAGAGAACAGACAGGAGTTCAGGGAGATGCGGCAAAAGGTAAAGATAGGGGTAGCAAAAGCAAAAATAAGGGCGTACGATGACTTGTATGCTCGGTTGGATGGTGAGGAGGGTGAGAATGATCTATACAGGTTGGCGAAACAGAGAGATAAAGATGGAGAGGATGTACAACAGGTCCGGGTGATTAAGGATAGAGAGAGCAATGTATTGACAGATGCTAGAAGAGTGATGGGAAGATGGAAAGAGTACTATGAAGAGCTGATGAATGGGGAAAATGAAAGAGAGGCAAAGGTTACAGAGGTGACTATTGTAGACCACAAATTAGTAAAAGTGAAGTGAGGAAAGCATTGAAGAGGATGGTAGATTTGGTAGACGATAGATTTTCTGACTAGATTATTCAACAGGATCTTAGAGAGTGAGAAGATGCCTGAAGAATGGGGACAAAGTGTGATGGTGCCTATTTTTAAGAATAAAGGGGATGTGCAGAATTGTGGCAACTAAAGAGGGATAAAGTTGATGAGCCACACAATGAAGTTATGGGAAAGAGTAGTGGAAACTAGACTGAGAGCCGAAGTCAGCATTTGTGAACAGCAGTATGGCTTCATGCCTAGGAAGAGTACTACAGATGCAATATTTGCTTTGAGAATGACAATAAAAAAGTACAGAGAAGGTCAGAGGGAGCTGCATGGTGTTTTTGTTGACCTAGAAAAAGCATATGACAGGGTGCCAAGAGAAGAGCTCTGGTATTGTATGAGGAAGTCTGGAGTGGCAGAGAAGTATGTTAAGACTGGTGCAGGACATGTATGCTGGCTGTGAGACAGTGGTGTGGTGTGCTGTAGGGGTAACAGAGAAGTTCAAGGTGAAGGTGGGACTCCATCAGGGCTCAGCTCTGAGCCCCTTCTTGTTTGCAATGGTGATGGACAGGCTGACAGATGAGGTTAGATAGGAATTCCCATGGACCATGATGTTTGCGGATGACATTGTGATCTGTAGTGAGAGCAGAAAACAGGTAGAGGAAAATCTAGAGGTGGAGGTATGCTCTGGAAAGGAGAGGAATGACAGTTAGTCGCAGCAAGACAGAATATATGTGTGTGAATGAGGGGAACTCGGGTGGAGCGGTGAGGCTACAGGGAGTGGAGATCAAGAAGCTGGAGGATTTCAGGTACTTGGGGTCAACAGTCCAGAGCAACGGAGTGTGGAAAAGAGGTGAAGAGACGGGTCCAGCCAGGTTGGAATGGGTGGAGAAAAGTGTCAGGGGTACTATGTGATAGAAGACTTTCAGCCAGAATAAAAGGAAAGGTGTACAAGACAGTGGTGAGACCAGCGATGATGTATGGACTAGAAACTGTTCCAATGACTAAAAGACAGGAGGCAGAGCTAGAGGTTGCAGATATGTAGATGTTGAGGTTCTCTTTGGGAGTGACCAGGATGGATAGGATCAGGAATGAGTCCATCAGAGGAACAGCACATGTTAGATGTTTTGGAGAGAAGGTCAGAGAAGCCAGACTGAGATGGTTGGGTCATGTACAAAGGAGGAATGGAGAATATATTGGTAGGCGGATGCTTGAATTGGAGCTGCCAGGCAAGAGGTCTCGAAGGAGACCAAAGAGAAGATTTATGGACGTAGTGAGAGAGGATATGAAGGTAGTTGGTGTGAGAGAGGAGGACACAGAGAATATGGTTAGATGGAGAAAGTTGACACGCTGTTGTTACCCCTGAAGGAAAAAGCCAAAAGAAGAAGAGGAAGGTAGGAGAAAAATAAGAGGCAAATTCTCCCTCTTTGAGCAGAGTCGGTAAACAAAATGAAGCGGAGTACTCACTCTTTGAGAAGATTCAATGTCAGCGTTCTTTACTTCACCCCCTGACTGTGCTGACTGGAGGAGTGGGCTGAGGCGGCGGGCGGGAAGGGATGGTCGCCGTTTCCGTCGTCGCCAGAGGAGCTAACAGGCTTTTCCTGGTCACCTGGAGCGCTATCTGGGCTGCCGTGGAAAACCTTTGTCCCTCGTCGCCAGAAGAGCTAGCAGGCTTTTCCTGGTCGCCTGGAGCGCTATCTGGACTGGCGTGGATTGTCGTCCGCGGTTGGCGATCCAGTTAGCTTAGGCAGCTAACTAACACGACGGCAAAGTCCTTCTTTGACGTCGTCAGAGTTTGTTTTTTTCTTGTCGCGCCGCATTCCAGTCACTGTAGCAGGTACAGTGTTTGACCGCTCGGCACTTTACATCAAGCAGATCCTGAACTTTTTCCGTCCAGAAAGTCCTTCAGCTGCAGCTCTCCTGCTCCTTCTCGTCTCTCCCTCACACCTAAACCTGGTTGCACCTTACCCTGCCTTACTCCCGCCCCCCAGCCAACTGGAAACAGAAAAACTGAAGAGACGATTCAATGCCCAATCACAGGTTGCAAAAGAAACGCTGCTAGTTGCATACTCCACCACAGATGCTTTGATTGGTTAAAAACAACAACACTAACAACTAACAACAAATATAATACAAATCTCTGCAGCAAAATTACGTTCAACATGAACAAAACAGCAGAGTCTAAAAACACTGAAATTCCTTGAAACCAAAACAAAAATATATGATGAAAGAAATACCAAATTTCCCAGGGGTTACATGTACAACTCTGGATATCCAAGGGCTCCACGACAACGTTTCGGGAATCCTCGTCTAAAGTCAGTGCATGATTGCTGGCCTGGAATCCCCCCCTCCTCCACGCTACCCTCACCTTGACTCTCCCACTCATTCTCATATGCATGTCTGGAGATCCCGGAGCCCCACGCCGATGGTCCGGAGATCCGTGTCCGAAGAAAGTGCATCATCGCTGGGCGAGGGCAGGATCCCCCTCCCCCCCCGCATGCGCACGCACACACACACATACACAAACATTACCCCCTCCTTAACTCCCCCACTCATTCTCATGTGCCTGTCTGGAGGCCCCGGAGCTCCACGCCGTCATCCCGGGGATCCTTGTCCGAAGAAAGTGCATCATCTCTGGGCAAGGGCAGGATCCCCCTCCCCCCCCGCATGCGCACGCACACATACACGCTACGACTCTAAACTCGTGCGATGAGCTATTATGAAAATAAGCATCTTTTAACAATACATTCATACATTTTTAAAGGGGGGAGGGACAAACCTCTTTTCTTTTTTTCGCTGCGGTGTCCCCGTCGTCTGTCATCTTCCGGCCCCGGGACTCTTTGCTTGTGTCGTATTTGATGGTGGATACGTCGGTGCCCCTGGTATTCCCGAACCGCCGGGTTTAGTTTAGGGCGGTTCTCTTAGCGTGCACGTTGCCCGGCGGGAACCACGAGGAGGTGAGGACCTTTATGGCTCCCGGCGGCGTTAACCAACCGCTGACGGATTCCACATTACCTGCCCAGGGTAACCCTTATCCTCATCCTCACTGTTATACCAACCCCTAACCCTCGTGATTAAATTTACCCAAATATTTACTTGAACATTTTTAAAGAGTGCGGTTCCGACCTGCTCTACATGGAAAGTGTCACGAGACACTTCGACGCTTTCTAAATAAAATCTGACTTGACATGACAAAAAACACTTTCTATTTATGTAGAGAGCAACTCAAACAAGGAACACGAGGGTGGTTGTTCGACCGATTTGTATCTGTTTCTGTTCATGATCACTGTAGTATCATAGAATGTAAATCATCCCTCCAGCCTGTAATTGCCATTCAAATCGTTTTCTTGTTAACATCGCCAAAAAGGAGCATTTGCGACAGGCTGGCTTAGCACTTGAATTTGATTCTTTCATATGCAATTGTCACGACTCCTCAAATCCCCAGTCCAGCTCCACAACGATCGCAGCAATTATCAATCTGGTCCAATTCCCCAGTGTTCTAATTGCCTCCCATGATTCAATCAATTCCAGCACTGCAATTATCCTCCTCACCTGGAGGCCACGCCGCACCTGAAAGGACTTCAGCTAGTCAGCCAGAGTATTTAAGTTGGACTCAAAGTTTCAGTCGTTGTCTGGTCTTGTTTAAAGAAGGAGCTGTGTTTGTTTGTTGCTCCAGTTAATTCTTTATTGTCTAATTCTTTATTGTCAAGACCTTTTAGTTTATGTTGTATTTGACTCCTTTGTTTGGAAATATTGCTGATTGAGAGAACATTAAAACCTACCTGCAAATCCACTTACCTGCTTCTGTGCTCCTGGGGAAAATTAAACAGCAATATGGCATAGCGAAGTGAACGAGATCAATGCCTTTACATAAAAAGACACGAAAGTGGTTCCGGGACATTTTCTGACATAATGCTCACTACGACAGATAATGCAGATTCTGTTTACATCTGTTACAACCCATGTTTACAATCCATGAAATAAATTTCCTCTGACTTGTTAGTTGCACTGTATTAAGTAGTCCATGGGATCATTTAATTAATTGCCATGTTCTGCCAGGCTTGTCATGCAGACAGACATTGACCTCAAATGTAACGATTTTACGGATGTCCACTTGAGCTGTGCTACAGCTATAATTTTTCCAAACTATTAGAAGATTGTATAATTACTTCTGTACATGCTGCTGCTCCCTCATCTAGAAGTCATTACTTGCATATTGGAACTCGTGGAAATGGCCACTGCTTTTATCAAGTTTTTTCTTTAAGAGAGAATATGTCGTCAATGTTTCAAAAGTGTGTCATGACCTCCAAACTTTGATCTAATGTAGAGCATTGCCTTTCATTTTGACCCTCTCTCAAAAAATTACCCAAATTGTAAAGTATTAGGGAGAAGCAGAAAGGGGATACTAAAACAGCCAAACAAATAATTAAAAATATAATCAACTGCCCTTTTTGTGCATTAAAACAGGAAGCAAAAGAGCCCTCCCGTCTGACTATGGACACCAAAATAACATTTATGTTTGGTTGTGTGTAAAATTGTGTGTATGTGTGGCACACCTATCCTAGGATGACCACATGTATTGGATGATTTATGTCAGTTTCCCTGTAAGAGTGGGGGAGCGGAACTTTCGTCTCTCTCTCAGGAGCAATAAAAGGTGGGCACTTCCGCTGTCTCCTTAGATGTGATGCGAGAGAGAGAAAACAATTCAACGCTGAATAACCCTAAGCCCTAACCCAAACACACCAGGAGAAACAAATGTTAAGATTGAGAAGATTGGATCAGTTGATTTTTTTTGGAATACTTGAAACCTTTTTTTTTTGTGGAACCCTTGATGCGGCCCTGCCTCACCCAGACTCAAAAACAAACAAAACACAATTTCTTTACAATTTCTTAGTTTATTCATAATGCGTATAAAAAGATTATCAATAAAACCGGGCAGTCGTGGCAAAACCACTATGCATGTCCTGGTTGTCGTCACCACAGCTTTGATAGAGGAAACCAAAAGATTTCATATTAAGTGTTGGGAGAGAAAAGCGTGACACCAGGGACAGATTCCCCCCGAGGGACCCAGGAGACCATAATGTAGAATGCGAAATAAAATCGGGCCTTTCAGATATCTTCATCCTCTTCATCCTCTTCCTCCTTGACAACTGGGTTTCCTGCAGGCATCAGAGATCACCATATTTATGAATCACATGTAAGTGCATCATCTCCATCACGGACATTGCACACGATTGCAGCCAAACCCAAACTGACCTGTTTGCTCCGAGAGAAGGATCTGACTCAAACCACAAAGAGCAAACAGGTCAGTTTCACTCCTCTGCTCTCCAAGTCTCTCTCGAAATGAAAGTGCAAATTGATGTCCCGAAGGCTCTCTCTCTTACCATCCAGTTTCTTGACGTTCGGGAGTCTTTTCGACGCCTCGTCCATCCACGTACCATCTGCAGAGTGCTTCTCTTCCAGGGGGTTTCCGACAAACACCAGGTCTACGAGGCACGGGAGGTCGGCGAGCCTGGAGAACTCCCCTGTAAAGCACAGAGGTGATGTGGAGGCAGCTGTTTTGTGTTTCTCCGTTCATTTTCTGTGTGATTCCTCGATTTGACGCCGAAATGTTAATACAATACCCCATTCTTTGACCTGATTGTTGCCCATGTAGAGGATCTTGAGTTTCTTCATGCAGTGGATACCCCTCAGCTTCTCAATCAGGTTATAAGAGATCCACAGCTGCTCCAACGTTTCTCCGACTACCTCCTGTATGCATACACACATACGCAAAGTATGTGTATTTGCATTTGACATGCCAGAGAACATGAGACAAAACACCAAACTTTGAAAGCGATGCATCAGAAATCCCTACCAGCCCACTGAGCGACTTGATATTGTTTCTTGCTAAGGACAAAATCTTCAGGTTTTCTGGAAAGGACAAAACACACGATCACATAGTATTTTGTAGTGTTTTCCTGTACAACACCACCAAATCAATCAGGTACTCACTCAGGCCATTTAGGTTGGTGATTTTCTCAATGCAGTTTGTGGACAAAGACAGTTGCCTGATAAAAATAGGGTAGGTTTCAGAGGAGAACACATGCATATCGAATATTCCAAAGACAAGAATAGCCGATCAATTCATCCATCCATCCATCCACCTGTCCATCTGTCCATCCATCCATCCATCCATCCATCCATCCATCCATCCATCTATCCATTCACCCATCCACCCACCTACTTACCAACTAACCAGCTGGTCATGCAGAAGACATACTGTATGTCAAATGATCAAATTAGTACAGAGGAACATCAGCCAATAACGTTATTTGAAAATTGTCAAATCTTATGGTGATAACTGGACTTAGTTTCTCTTGCTTGACCTCCTCCTCTCATCCCAGAGGTTCTTCAGTTCTGAATGACTTTGGAGTTTCCAGTGTTGTCACTGCAGGGGCTGGTCCAAGTTCAGGGGGTTTGTTGTGTTAATGAGTGAAATGTTTTTTTTTCCAGCAGCCAGGTGGAATGGGGTTTTTATATTAATGCATGTGTTGTTATGAATGTGTCGTTTGGGGAACAAAGGTAAGAATTCAGGGGCCTCACCTGAGCTAGAATCTGAGTAGGTAATCGTCAGGCTAATGTGTCGATTGTGGAAAACCGAAGAAGTCTGTTAGCTCACTGAGGTGCTGGTTGCCAGACTCCGGTTGTCGGTATATTTAAATGGCGGGTATGTTTGTTGGTCTGTCTCAGGACGGAGCTCAGGGTGGCGTCACATCTGCGTTGTGTCGATCAACCTCTCTTCTGTTCAGCGATGGTCTCAGTTTGACAAAGTAGGCTTCCTTGACTCCTCCCTTGAACCACCTGTGTTCTCTGGACCTTGTCCTTCAGATGTAGGTGAGCCATGGAATCCTGACCTCTTCTTTTGGTCCATCAATTTGTGTCGAGGTTGTGCCTCAATAGGGGCGGCGTGGCGCTGGAGGTAGAGTGATTGTCTTTGGAACCGTCCGTTCCTGGTTCGATTCCGGGCTTCTTCTCGCGTTTTGAATTGTTTTTGAGCAAGACACTGAAACCCAAAGGGCTTCACCGCTGATAGCCTACTGCTCATGGTTCATCCATGATGGGTTAGATGCAGAGAAGGAATTTTCCCTCGAACGATTAATAAAATATAAAAAATAATATAGAGGTTATTGTGCTCCTTATTGAAAGCACGGGGTGTCCTGTCCTTGGGCTGGGCGGGTTTTATGTGGTTTATTTCAACTAACTAACTTGTGTAAATTAAAGCTGAAGTCATTGGCCAGCTACACATTAGTGATAGTGACATTGTCTCCTGTTATACACCCCCATGAGTCTTTCAAAGCAGTGATTCATTTTCTGTGCATGGGTGAAGTAATAGAAGAACTTAGTTTGGCTCCTTAGCGTTGTGGCAGCTTCAGTGTTCACTAACATCTAGAATGTGTGGACATTCTTACATCAATGTTCATATTTTTTTTCTCAATCGAACAGACTGTCCTTGCTGTGTGGGGCCAATTTGAGGCTACCAAATATATTAATGTCTGTTTACCCTTTGAAAAAAGACCTGCTCATCATTCTGTTGCCAAAATACCTCAAGTTCTGAGAATCTCAGCAGATTTCTTTGAGTTTCTACCCTGAAGCAAAATTATTTTGGAAAAAGATGGCACTAATTTGGTCTTCTTGAAATTCCTTCCTGTCTTCTACAACGCATTTTTGACGCAAACACATTGGTTCCATGTCACTGATGTTATCTTTTTTCGTTAGAAATCGTGATTGGTCGAGCGCTCGCCCTGCCCGCAAACTACATTCAGAGCACGTTGTATCGTCCTTTTCGAGTCAACTCACTCGCAGTTGACGAGGTTGGAGAGAGCAGCATCCATCTTCTTCAACGACGGAACTTGACCGATAAGCTTTACCACTTTAGCCTCTGACGCCTTCTCCTCAGTCTTCTCCTCCTATCCACACAAACCATGAATTAGTGCAATTGTAGTGGGTCGCCATATACCGGAACAGGGACATACTTATTGTTATTGTTTACACCAGTCGTAATCCCAAAGTTTGACTTGACATTAATGTATTATTTCCATTATCAACACAAGGAGGGATGCAGCCACTCACCCATTTGGCTAACGCTTCTTTTATTGTCGGCGCTTTGGCCTGGGGACAAGACATTTCCATAGTTAAGATGAGATATACAAAAATAACAAGGCGGTGGAATCCGCTATTTGCAGTTTGAAAAGAGGTTAAAATGGTTCAAATCTATAGATTTGGAGAGAACTGTCTGTACGTCAGTATGACAGAAGGCGATATTCTGAGATAAAATCTAAACTAAATGACAGTGATGCTCACTAGTTAATACTGGTTCTTCCCGGCTTCTCCTAGCCTGTCGAAGTGTTGTTGAGCAAGACACTGAACCCCTAACCGTTCCCCTGGCACTGGTGGACAGCAGCCTACTGCTCATGGTTCATCCATGATGAGTTAATTGTAGAGAACGAATTTCCCCAAGAGGGATTCATGAAGGATAAATTATTCTTATTATGATTGTTCTGGGGTTGGAGGGACCCCTGAATGACACAAGTACTGCATCAAATGTGGACTGAATGACACTCAATCAATCAATTTCCTAATCGGTGCCAAAACTGTTTATGCCAGCTGACAAGATAAGGTTAAAGATTTTCATTTCGGCCAAAACAGCAACTGGATCAGGACCAGGAATGACAGCACTCACCATGTTGGCTGCAGTAACGCTACCAAGCAACGACGGTTTTTAATATGGAGAGTCCCTTCGCCCCCAAACGTACTGAGCGGGCAAGAACTGCATCTCTAAAAAAAAAAAAAAACGAAAACCTGATAAAAACAAGCAGAAAAAATTAAAAAAAAAAACGGATAGTCACCCAAAACTGCTGTGTTTTGTGAGGAACATGCAGGTTGGAGCCCGGTCACCAGAACATAGCGGAGCAAAACCAAATGTTTACCAGCTTCCAAAATGGGAAAAATTACGCAATGAAATGTAGGGAATTTAAAATACAACTGTTCCTCTGTGAGCATGCGACAAAATTAAAGAAATATATTGCGATACAAGAGTACATATGTGTGCTTCTGCAGTGGTGTTCAGAGTGACATCGGCATGCTTCCTCTTTGTGACATCAGAACTTCCCGCCGCATCATCATGTCCTGTAAAACGTGAACTGTCCAATCACACACCTGCATGCTATTGCATGCACATTTTTGCGTTTTATTTTGGTAAAACAGGAGAGAAAGGCACGTTATATGTCAGGGCGGCGTGGCACAGTAGGTAGAGCAATCGTCTCTGGAACCGAACATTCTTGGTCGATTCCTGGCTCCTCCCAGTGTGTCAAAGTGTTGTTGAGCAAGACTGAACCCTTAACTGCTACGGCATGCCTACTGCTCATGGGTCATCCATGATGGCTTAATTGCGGAGACCAAATTTCCCCACGGGGATTAATAAAGGATAAATTGTTATATGACGGGGAACTTCCTTCAGTCCCTGGATGAGGTCAGAACAAGTGAAGTTCCCCATCATATAACATGCGTTTCTCCACTGTATTCCCATCTAATTCTTCCCGACTGCATGCTTTGCCAATTCGTCTGCTATCAGAGGATCTATTCGTCTCCCCATGGGACGAAAAGATGTTCTGCATACCCCGGATATCTGGCCAGTGTTCCTATGTGACCTCCCTGTATGAGATCATCACAGCCCCACCCCCACCCCCCACACACGTGCACACTGACACCAGACAAACACAGACATGGGGGTTGTCACCAGATAAATTCATCACCAGCTCAGTAGCCCTTGGATCAAAAAATCCTTATCTAAATTGTCTCAGACTATCTCTGAACAAAGAATCCACGCGCACTTTTGCTTATTCCTCGTACATTCTGCCCCTGTGCGTGTGCATGGCGCAATTACAGATGAAGTAAAACACAGCAGCTGGACTTCAAGAGCAACAACTAGGCGTAGGTCCTGCATTGGCACTTCTCCTGCATTCCTGCTTTGGCTTTCAAAAGCACACATATGAAGCTGCCGGTGGTGACCTGTTGTACTCAATGTCTAAAAATATATTTGCATTTGCAAGTTTCCATCGGCCTCGCATCATATTCCATGTCATGGTTTATTTTACTCTGTGCCATTTCACATTTGACATTCCACCGTTTGTTTTCAATTTACATGCACAAGTCTAACGGTTGCTCACCTTTAGAATCCTACCAATATTTGGGGCAATGGTGGGGGATTAGCGACTGACATTGAACAAACACAGTCTTCAGCTCTTCATGTTCATTTGCACGAGGATAGAGAATGGTTTTGGAATTAATCTAGTAAATTAACCAGGTTACATTTTAGTGAGCGTACATTTTGATAAGGGATGCATTCTCCATGGGTGGTGCAGTGGTCAGGATTTCCACCTCGCAGCAAGAAGGTCCCTGGTTGGATTTCCACATAGAGTTTTCTGTACGGAGTCTGCATGGGGTTCCCCAGGTCCCCCGGGATAGGCTCCAGCCCCCCTGCGACCCTGAGTTCATGATAAGCAATGTAGATAATGACAGACCGACTTCTATGTTTCAACAACTTCCTGAGATCCCCGGGCCGTAAGTCCTGCCGTGTCTCCACTGACCAGCAGGCGGTGCGGTTGAGTCTCCGAGGCAGTTTCAGGTGGGGGGGTTCTTCGAAAGGTGCCTACGGGAACCTTTGACATGGAATTAAATGGTCCCATGGTTTTAACAAATACACAAAATGGCTGTTGCTCTTTGGAGTGAGTTGGTTGTAACTGTCGATCAGACAAAGCACAAGGGAAGAAATGGACAGAGGATCGTTCCGGCCGCTGTATCTCTGAGTTTGCTTACTCATTGGCCACCAATAGATTGTAACGTAGAGATGAATGCTTTGAGGTGATGCTGGTTAAGACACTCATGGCATCATGAGTCCATCAGAGGGACAGCACACGTTCGAGGGCTAGATGGAGGCAGGTGATTGGCTGTGGAGCAGCCCAAAGGAGGAGAAGAGGAAATGACTCTAACCCTCCTGTACATTTGTAATTGAACGCCGTTGTGCTTCACCTACAATTTTACACTTTTTAAATGAATTGATTTATTTTTGGACATTGCTTTTCAGCCCCCCCCCCCCCCCCCCCCCGCCCCCCATCCTTAATTTGCATACGCTTTCCATTTTTACTACGTTGCTGCGACAATTTAATTTCTTATGCACCCGGAATACGCGACAAATACGACAGTAGTTTAGTACTTGTGTTAAAAATTCCAAAGACACCCATCGTGTTTATTCCAGTTTAAAAAAATGAATTAAAAAAAAAACAAATGGCAGAAAAATAACAATATTACTGGCTCACAGGACGGCCGAAGAGTGTCGGGGTGGGCGGCCGAGGCGTGCAGCACCGGAGCGCCCCGAGTTACTTTCCTGTCTCCATTCACCACCTCACCCATACCCCAATCACGCGTCATGCCCTAACTTTTTTTTTTTATCAATTATCCTTGTTGGTGTCAGTCCCCTTTATTTTTGTCACTGTTTTTTGTCGCTCGATTCCTGTTCTTATCCTTGTTGATGTCGTTTTGGTTGTTTCTTCTCACCCTTGCTGTTTTTTTTCTTTTGCTGTCGTTTAATTGTCTCTCCTTTATATTTAAAGTAATATTTATTGACACGGTCATTGTTGCGCTGCCGTGACAAAGCATTTCCTCCAGTGGCATCAATAAAGTCTATATTGCTCGGCGTTTAGTCACACATTCCCGGCGCCTGCGTTAAGCCCCGCCCCGTCCGGTCAACTCCCCCGTGACGTCAGCAGACCCCTCCCGCCGCGTTGGGGGCTGCGTGGCGGAGAACGTGCCTTCGCGTCCTGCGTGGGGGGATGCGGGTGCGGCGCCGCGACGTGAGTGCACAAACACGCGCGTGTGCGTGTGCAGCTATCGGGCGCCGTTGCGGGTTTTCGAGGAACGAGATGGAGCCGCTGACGCGCCGCTCGTAACCCGTGACCGTCCGTGTGTTTATTTTACTGTTATGGGATGGATTTCCAGCAAGATACACTTACTGCGTGAAGCGACGCCCGCAGCAGCTCGTCCTCCCGCTCCCAATGCTTCTTGAAGGGTAAGCGACACGCGGACACGCGGTGTCAGGGCATCGTTTGGTCCTTGAACGCACCGCGGCGCGGATTTTTCTTTTTGTGTTCTCTCTCCCGAGCCGTTTGTTTGTCAGTAAAAGGAAAACAAAACAAGAAAAAAACCTGCGTGTCCGCGTTTTTTTCTCTCCCGTGCGGGCAATGAGCGCCCGTTGTGTGCCGTGTTTTCCCCACGAGCAGCGGCCCGGCGGCGGCGACACCCCGGAGCGCGGCTCTCTGTGTCCGCGGGGAGATGGACGGCATCGGGAACACCATGCAGAAGAAGGCTGCGGAGCTGGAGCGGCTGGCCGAGGTGCTCGTCACCGGGGAGCAGCTGAGGTAGGTCGCCCGCCTCCCCACGCTCAGATGCATTCACGCCAAGTGAATCGTGTTCACAGGCCAGGTAGAAGAAACCTGGCTCTAAATTGGGACTCTTTTGAGTCAGGTTTCATGTGGACCAGATGTGGGCCATATAAGGTGGACTTGTGGCCCCGTGCAGGGTGCCCCCCCCCACATACACACACACACACACCAGGGGAGTCATTCAAGGCCAAATATGGACCACAGGACCGCTGACCCCCCACAGGACCGCTGACCCCCCCCCCTCCCCAGGACGCGGCCCCCCGCTACCCAACGCTTTTACCATGGGTGCCATTAAAAAGTATTACATACTTTTTGAACCCGAGTCAGGAAATGGCACGTTGTGTCCTTCCCTCCACCGCCAAACAAAGAACATCTCCCGTGCAGAGCCCTCCTCGCATTCCTGCCCTGCTGGAAGATGCTGCGCAGGAGTAACACACTGATCTTTGACCAGCTGGAGGCCACATGAACCAACCAGACCCAGGAGCGATATCGTGCCCTGCCTGTCTTATCAGGACGTCCGGCGCCGCTGACGCGCCGCACCCTTTGACACCCGCTGGCACGTCGAGGAAGGCCCCATCGATCGGCCGGCCCGCGCCCTCGCCGATGAATAGAGGCTCGGTAGGCTGAGCATTGCACCAATGCCTGGAATTCCAGCTCCCCGCCGGACTATGAGGACGCCAAATGGTTGTTTTTTTCCCCTGGCCGGCTTTCTGAGGAAGAGCACGCTTTAAACATTTTTCTTCAAAACTGTGGCATCACAACAGGCATCGCAAAACGACATGAGCGCTCCGTGTCTGCGCACACTCTCCGGCGCACTTGTGTTGAGTACCAGGGCTCAACTCCCTGTTTATCACTTTACACTGCTTGTTTTGTGTGTGCGTGCGCAGCCTGGCACGGCTCTGCATTGTGGTTGCCAGCTGACACCGGAGCCAGTGTCAGTGAACGACCGTTCCAGAGTCCTTTGCTGTTTCAGGGTGAAAGACCTTCAGGTCGTTGCACACTGCGTGCACAGGCACACACACACACACACACAAACACATATCTTGAGGACTCTCCACAGCAAGGGCTGGGGGGGTGCCTTCTTTATCACAATATTTTCAGAAACTTAGCTCAAAATGGAGGGTGTGTTGTTGACATGAAGGTTTCCTCCACACCTTTATTTGCTCTTCAGATCACCTGTGTGGTTCAAGGAAGAAGTGCGACTGGCGAAGGCCCGCTCGTTTTCACGCCCCCGTCTGTCCGCTCAGGATTTAAAACACAGAGACAAAATGGGAAGATTCTATTCACAAATAAATGGCTCGACTTTTTGGAGCCTGGGATCGAGCCCATTTCTCCAAGGGGAAAAATTCATTAACCAATGCATTTGTAAGTAAATGCAATCCATCAAATTAACCAAATGCAACCTATTTGATTCATGGTTGACCGAAGAACGCTGAATGGCAGCCCGCTCGGTAAACGCAGCGGCGAGGAAACCTTACGGGGAGAGAGTTTGCCTGGACTTTTATTCAGATGAGCTCCATTACTATCAGAACACAAGAGAAGATGTTCTGCCCTGATTGGAGGAGGAGGAGATGGACAGCATTCAGCTTTGGGCTATTTGCCCCTCTGGTGCAGGACAGAGCTTTCCAGCTGCACACACACACACACACACACACACACACACACACACACACACACACACACACACACACAGCATGAGGTGGAACCAGCTCAACTGCAGGATGCTCAGCTGAAAGGGGGGGCTCAGCCCCCGGTTCAGATGGAGGTCACTGCAACCACGACACCAGACCAGATTGCAGGACACCTGTGAGCCGGTAGTGTTCGCAAAGTAGAATCACGTGGCCTTGAGCGCATTACATCTGCGGTTGAGAATTGTTTGTAGAATAATTCATCATGTGCGGCTTTCTGTCTGTAGCCCCAAAAGGCGATGTTGTCCAAACATCGCCCAGTCGCGAGTCCGTCCCCTCGATACCCGGCTGGAAAGGCTCCCTGATTTTTATTTTTTTACGCCGCTGCAAAAAGACCATAATCGCCAAAGACAGCATGTCGAACCCCAGGATATGTTTTCATTTTATAGTCTGCAAACGAGGTTTTATGTCAAACATCTTTCGCACTTAATGATTTTTGTGCGAAACGCAACAGAAAACCTCCGCCTCCCTGGTTGGAGAAGCGATTGACGACCAGCTCCCTGATTGGCGGTTGGCTGTTTTTTTGATGTCAACCAAAAAACCTTAAGGATTGCCAGAGATTGTCAGCTGTTGCAATGCCTATTTAATAATGAGTGCAGCCAAAAGATACTTCAACCCGAGAGGATACCATTGATAGTGGAATAGAAATGGCTTTACGTTTGTTTTTCTTTTGTTGAAACGGAGCGATGCTCAAATGAATACTATGTTTGATCACTTAGCGTTGTTGAGACCTGCGAGGGCATCCTCTCATCGATTGGCCCTTTGTGTCCTTCAGAAAAGTCATTGGATTCAACGTTACAGTTCGCATTGTCTTGAGTTTTGACCGTTAGCATGTGTGAACGGGCTTTCGAAATCCTAGCTCTGGTGTTTTACCACGGTTAAAAGAAGACGTCCCAGTATAAATGAACAGTCTGAATCTTTCTTAAGTTTATTCATTTTCTGCACGCCAGGCTGCAGCTCCACGATGGCAAGGTCATCAAGGATCGCCGGCACCACCTGCGGACTTACCCAAACTGCTTCGTGGGCAAGGAGCTCATTGACTGGCTGATCGAACACAAAGAGGCTTGCGATCGCGACACCGCCATCAAGATCATGCAGAAGCTTTTGGACCAGAGCATCATTCACCACGGTGAGAGGCCCACGTTCTGAAAAATGTCTGGCTTTCGTAGATGAAGCTCAGTTTGTGTTTTTCCAAACAGTAAAGTTGTGAATTGCTCCCTTCACGCTCATCTTCAACTATGCCGACAATTATAAAAATCGAGAACTAAACATTTTTAAAATATGATAAATATGTTTTGGATTCAAAGCATCCATATTTCGGAATATCACTAATATTTCCTGCTATGGCAGATTAGCTGTCCGTATCACATGACCACCGGTCGCAAAAGCGGCAAACGGCCTGCTCTTTGTAACACAGTCACCCATACAAGTCTTTTCGAGTGTTCCGATGAGTCAGACGGATTGAAAGTTTGCCCTCGGTGTGCCGCAGGGCCCCGAGTCGGGTCTTTCTCTCTTTATGCTAACTCTCGGTTCTGCTTAGAAAAATGCGGATAAAACGCTGGTTTTAAAAAAATAACACTGTCAAAGATAGTCATCGCTATCGCAAAGAGGCTCTTGTTAAGTTACAAATGTTTACTTTTTTTTTTGGGCCACTTCTCATTTTTTTTAGAGAAACTTCTGCAAGCCATAAGCAAATGTTCTTTGTCTTTTTTTGGGGGGCAGTGTGTGACGAGCACAGGGAGTTCAAAGACATGAAGCTGTTCTACCGCTTCCGCAAAGACGACGGCACTTTTCCACTGGACAGCGAAGCCAAAGTCTTCATGAGGGGCCAGCGGCTTTACGAGAAGTAGGGGCACATTTATTTCCCATTCTATAGTCCCCAGTCTTTGTGAGTGCGCTTTATTTATTTATTTTTTGCTCTGAGATTCACAGCAGCCTGGAAAGCCGCAACAAACCCGCGGTGTTGTCGCATGGTTGGAAAGTTGACTGCTCGCAGGACGAGGCCGGTCAGATGATACTTGGAAGCCTGTTTTCCAGAGATGACTCATAATGTTTAATCAGAAGCGGGAGGGGGCGTCTCTGATGGGACTGTTTTTGTTTGTCAGCGTCTTTCTGCCAATGATGCTCTTTTTCCAATAGCAACAAGACCGCTAATAATCATTTCTCTGGTAAAGCCAAAGTCTCTTCTTGTCCATTTGGGGACTGCGTGAGCAGCACCGCCTCACACTTTAGCCTCAGCATTTTAAATCTTATCAGTGTAAACACATGATTGAATGTATTTTTCATACCCGTCGCATGTGCGCGCACACACACACACACACACACACACACAATTAAAATCGTACAAACACATACACACACACACAAACAATGAAACTCTTGCAAACACACACACACACGCACACTGCAGTTGCATAAGAGAGACAAAAAAAATAGACCAAGGAGAGACATCTGTCATCTCAGCTCTCAAAGCTGTGTGTTTATGTAATGACTATAGTGCTGCTCTAGACACACACACACACACACCCACACACACAACCTGGCCTTTGAGTTGCTGTGCTTTCTCGTCTCCCCATCAGCGACGCCTCACTGTTGCAACGTCGGCCTCAGTAACTGCTCTGCAAACTGTAACGCAACCACTTCTCAGTTTTCTGGGTCAAAGTGCAAATATGTGGTGTGCTGGCAGTGCCGCCGCTCTCCTTTTTATTCATGTGCTAATGCAAAAAATGGTCACGATTCAGTCCAAGTCAGCAAGCTATGTCCGTTCTTGCCGAGTCGGGCGTTGCACGGAGGGCCTTGGAGCGCCCGCTGGCCTCCAAGCCCCTTCTGAGGAATGGGAGTGGGATTAATTAGGGAAACCGTGTTATTGTAAAGTCTTGCTTCTCTTGGGGGGGGGATTGGTTTGACTCATCAGAATCTGTTTACAGTTCTTTAAGAGTATGGCTGCCTGCATGGAAAGCTTTTTAAAAAAAGCTCCAGCGAGGGGAGCTGAGGACAATCTGATAAACACGTGCGTGTGGAGCTCAGAAGAAGGGGGGTTTGCCAGACCTTTGTATCTTATTTCGCGCCGCTTGAGGCCAGCGGCTCGACCCCATGCTGGCCCGACACTTCTGGACTCTGAAAATTACTGTCGACAGCTGGAGGAAAGCTGGAGAGAAAACTTCAGGTGATTTGTTGGGCTGATACTGTAAAAGTCACCCTTCCTGGATATGTATGCAAACTTATTTTCCAAATTATGGAACAGTCTAATCTAAAATACAAGCCACCATCTAGTATTGGAATATATGTCGACGTATGACTTGATGTGTGTACTGCACCGAGCAAAACAGAGGGTTGAAAATATTTGAACTTTCTATTCACTGCTTACATTTTTCGGTGTCTTTTCTATGGCATTCGGCATTGTTAGCGGATTGTGCCATTTCCTTTGTTGGCTGCCGGGCGAAAGAAGAGGTTGACAAACACAGGCTTTTCCATCCCAGCATACAAAGAGATCCTGCGAGAGTGAAACAGCCGGCCGATGCTCCTTATCCGCCCCGCGTCTCTCCGAGTAATCACCAGACACACACGTCTGTGCTGTCTGCTGTTCCGCAGAGCCATTTTCAACTTTTTGTTTCAACACCCTTGACGCAAATCATTGCGCGTCTGTTTGGGTTATCGCTCGTGACCCAAAGACAAACTACAGCCGCCGCCACTATCAGATTCATTTACTCGTGATTGTGGTAGCTGAAGTACTTGAGTTGCTTTCACTGCCCGTGACAGATAAACGGGCTTCTTGTGAATCGGGGGAGCTTTTATCAACGTGCATTTGACCCTTTCATTATCTTAACGTGGTCCTAATTTGTACAGCAAAGCCTAGGTCATTCCGTGCAGGAGATAACACGCTCATGCTTTCGCTACTTATGGTACGTGCCGACTAATTTGTCGCCCTCCTGAACCAGATGCCCTCCTAGAAGTGGAAACAAAAACCTCCGGCGCTAATAAAGATGTGTAACGCCTAAGGCATTTGCTCTGGTGAATCTAGAGAAATCTCAGAATGTGGCGCTCAGGCAAAGAAAGGTGGATGGCTAAAGTGAGGCATTCTCAAGAACTGACCCACGGCGAATGTAGGAATGAAGTCATTTAGCAGGAGATCATGCACTGTCACTGTGAAATAATCCAAGTTAAAAAGTTAAAGAGAAACCCATCATGTAAAACGTTTCTCTGGTGCACAAATATCTTACATTGGTCTCTAAACAGACAAGCTTCTGTCGCTTCTTCTGTAATTCAAACCATTTCACAGGTTTTAACCTTTGGACAAGCCTGGTGCCTTGGTCACCAGCCTGGTCGACACTGATTTCGACTGGACCAGTGCAATTCCAGGTCATGGGGAATCGCATCGTCCCACTTAACACCATCAATTGGTTCACGTCTGCGTAGCATTGTGCCATGCATTACGGTGCCATTGTTCAACCCCCCCCCCCCCCCGAGTCAAAACAGAGCCTCATCTGTTGACTGGAGACATCGAGATCAGCCAAATAGTGTTGTGTAAATGAGCAGACATCAGGGAACACGCCGTCCATTCTGTCAACATTTTTCTAAAACAGGGCACTGTGACTGAAGCTGTTCATCAGTCGGAATTTGACATCTGGTCAGGTCATGAGCTCCGTGAGTTTATGGCAGTGTTAGGCGTGCACCATGGACCTCTCCTCCCCTTTAATGCGTTAAATTCGCTGGACAGTTTTACATTTATTCTGCGTAACTTTTCTATGCCTGCAACGGCCCCCGCCAACCGGCGATAGAAAAACCATCTGGCACTGAAAATCACCCTGCAAAGGCACCATTGCTCGTTGGGGGTCTTAGCTGACGTCAGAACTGAGGAAAGTCGCATGAGGCGAGCCGGCTCTGTCGCAAACCAAGAGACGCGCCGCCAGCATCAAACGTTGTCTCAGACGTGTTAAAAATGGTCCCGGCCTGGCATTGTTCTCTTGTTGGAGAAGCTGCACTGCGATGTGTTTGACGCACTGAGGGCGAGAACAATGTTTCTCGCTCGTTGTTTCTAAATTTACTCTCCTGCTTGGTAGAGATATGGGCACCGAGGAGACAGGTCCTTCCGTACATCTTTGCCGTTTTTGACACTTCTGCCATGAGTCACAGCATAATGTTTTTAGTGGACAATAACTTTGGAGGAGCATATTTTTGGAAGGGGTAGGCGGCTCACCAATCAGAATCAGCTTTATTGACCCAGTATGTTCATGCATATAAGGAATTTGGCTCGGGTTACCAGTTACACTTTTTCCAAGCATGAGGGTAGACAACGACTGGACAACAACATTGTAAACAAGACAAAGTGCGGAGTGCAAGGCTGAGCTGAATGATAAGGCGATAAGCGACATGAATAATGTGGTCAGTGAGGTGGTGCAAAGAGGAGGAAATTACACAAATAGACATGAAAGATAAGGGGATGATCAGATGTTATCGTTTGTGCATGACATGGTGTGTGAGACGCTGCTGGGATTTATGAGTTTAGTACTTTATTAAAGTGATGGCTCATAGGGAAAAGCTGTTTCTGTGTGGGTAGGGGAGATAAAGTTTGTGTCCAGGGCTGTCCTGAGTGGGTCGTAATGTTTCCTGCCTGGTTCCTGAGTCTCATCCCAATAAGAGGAAGAGTTCCGAAAGAGGTCGGTTTGGCTCCTGTGAATCTTTCTGCATCCCTGGCTGTCCCTTCCAGATTTTGGTCCTGTGTCCCATCACGGAGGCTGGGGAAGCGACGGAATTCGCGTTTTCACAGCTAAAACCCGACCAAATTTTCTGCACTATATATAACACCATCATCAGGTAATAGTTTGAGTGACTCTTAATCCAACATTATGTTTTACTTTCAATCTAAACAGATGGAGTCATCTGGTTGAACGGTTGTGTTTCACAGATTAAAGATCGATCCCCCGCAGCACCAGGAACTCCTTTTTGTTTATATTCCCTCTCTGGACTGGCCTTATCTCGCTGATTCCGAAGGCTAATAAGCTTCAAACATGGACGATCGGATATTTGCCTCAAGAATCCCGCAGCCTGCGGTGGTCATTTCCAGCCTGTCTGCCCTTTTAAAAGTGAGCGTGGGAGTCAAATTGTGTCAGCAGAACGTCGGCAGGCTGCGGTTTTTATTCTTTACTGGCTCAGTTCACCTCCCCACCCCCACCCCGCACCACCACCACGGTGCATGCTTTGACACGCATAGGCGGTTATTTTCTGTATTGTTTTAGTGAATTGATTGCGCCAGTTGGGCGTGTAAGAGTGCGGCTCAGTGAAGGTGTCGGTGAGTCAGCTCGTTGCGAGTGCGCACTTGTTAGTTTTATGCTTATTTGGGACTTGGTGTCTTGTCTGGAGCTATGAAGAGGGGATCGCACTGCCATTTGGAATTATTCTGGGGGTGTTGAATTTTCATAGATGCCAAATGTCATATTTTGGGCGGTCGCAAACGGAACAGCCTTGATTTTTGTGCACACATTTCGGAGCGATCGTTCCATGTAATCCAGTACTCTAGAAAAATACTCTGCGCTTATCTCCAACCAGTCCGAACCGTCACTGTAGTTCCAGTGGCAAAGAGAGTACTGTGTTTGTGTGTAAACGACGACAAAAACAATTTCATCCATGCGCCAATGAGCCCATCGGAGATCAGCATTGCCTCATACTGTCAGCGCACAAGTGTGTCATCCTGGCCATTGTAACTGTAATAACCTGTGTTCTTGACCGACCAGGAGTTTCATCCACGGCTTCAATATGGCCGAGGGAAACCGCGTTGATTATCATGATTATTGTCGTTACAAGTCAGGTTTCTGTTTTCTTTATGAAGCCTCATTGCCTGCATTGATTCACAGGTATTAGGAGCCATGCACGTTCATCGTCTGACATCATGGTGGGAAGAATTTGCGTGGTTCGATTCTAACGGAGGCTTTTTGTGGAGTCTCCACGTTCTTTGGGTTCTCCGCTTTCCTCTCACATTCCTAAAACACTGCGGTGTCATTGGACACCCAACAATGCTCAGAATGAGTGTGAACCACGGAGTGAATGGTCGTATGCATCCACACGGGGGCCTGAGTGAGTGCAGGATAAGGGGTATAGATAACGAAACAAATCAAAATCTAATTTCCCCATCCTCACTTTTTTCCTCTTTTTCTGCCTTAACGCGTCGATCCTCAGTTGTCGCAACAAATGCCTGCCGATCGACTGCGGGCTCTCAGAGTGTGTAAGGGGCAAGGCTGCTGGTGGGGAAGGTTTTCCTTTGCAGAAAGGAAAAGGAAGTCATCACGGTGGAGCAGCAGATCTCCTGGATAATTCAATAGGGGCGTCAGGACTATTTCATGGATGGATGTTATGAATGTTGCAGGATGTTTGAGGTCCCCCCCACCCACCCACCCACACACACACACACGCCCATGAGCTAGGAATGTGCTGCATATAGTGCAGCTTCAACACATCGAACCCCCGCCATCTGTTGCTATGGACACGAGCCACGGTTAAGACTCAGTATCCTCACGCTCTCACGTTCCTTTCTGTAACAAACATTGGACTGAAGATGCAGCATCGATCCCAAACCCAGTGGATGCTTATTGATGTTTTGTTTTTTATCCAAAGTCACACCACTCGAGGGGACCACTGGCTTTAGGGATTGGTTGCTTTATTGATCCAAATATAGACTTTTTTGGGTTGGGCTGAGGGATTCCACATGCTTAAAGGACTGGCATTCATTCAACTGAAATCAGCATTTGAAAAGTCAGGACGCAAGATGAAGGGGGTTTTATAATTTCCCCGGACTGTTCTCCGAAAGTGATAAATATCACCCCTATCATGAGAACCAAAAGCTCACCTTCTGTTGGGTTGGATCAGATCCTTCTTTGAGAACATGAGGAATATCAGATTGAATTGCACCACTCGGGGGAAGCAGATATGAAGCTTCAGGAAAGGAAAAAACGCTGGCGGTGGGGATGATTAACCGTCACGTTTGAAGAGCATCGGTTTCTCATCTTGTTTTACACCACAGTAAATGTCACTAACCATCTGGGATTAATGTACCCCCATTATATTTTATTGTCAGAATTGTCTGCTGTTTATAAAGTGGCGTCTGTCACTCGCAGTAAGTGCTGGGAATCCTCTTCAGATCCCATTTACTGAGGTTTGTCTCTTGTTTTCTTCTTCTCTTCCTCGCAAAGGCTGATGAGTACAGAGAACAGCCTGCTGCAGGCCAGGGAGGAGGAGGGCGGGACGTTTGAGCGGGCGTTGGTTGCCTCCGAGTTCATCGACTGGCTCCTCCAGGAAGGGGAGACGACGACCCGCGAGGAGGCTGAGCAGCTGGGACGGCGACTCCTCGAGCACGGCATCGTCCAGCATGGTGAGGGAGACGAGGAGGAGGGAGGCATCCCACCTGGCCGGCTGACATTAATCTCAGATTCACCTCACAGGCACAGCACGCACCTTCTAAAACCCATTATATGCAAAAAAAAAAAAAAAAAAAAAAAAGCGAGAGTATTTAAACATAATGGCACAATATAACTCCTTAGACTGTTATTTCTTCAGTTTTAGGGGAGGAAACCTGGTGAGAGGCCAGCCACTTGACAGATTTAAGGTCTTAAGTTCTGTCCCTCCAGTGAAACGACCCCTCTTTAACATCCTCATTTAGTTTCACCTTGACATTCATTGTGCTGCTGCGTCAGGTTCCCCCCCCCGTCCTGTCAGGTCAGTCTATCCTTGCGCGCCTGCAGCTCTGTTACCACACACTGTTGACTCTTTAAAAAGTCCTCGCCAAAGTCACGGTCTGCATGTTTTCTGTTTCCTGCCGGGAGAGCTGTGAAACCCCAACTTCTGCCCAGGTTGCCCTTCGGCGACAAGACTCTGGATATGTCCGACGATTCTGGAGCAGCGCGGACTTCTTCTGCACGGACCCCTCCAGCCTGCAAATACAAAACTAAAAATAGGATAATAAACTCCCAGAAAGGAAAGTGTGTCAGTTCAGCCTCCCTCGTCTCTTCCCCTCCAAAAACTCATTGCAGTTCGTTTTAGGCCCCTGAACTGGTTGGGATTGTATTTCCGTTCTCAGCGTGTCTCAAACATCGGAAGGGTCTCCTGGGGGAGCGGCTGCACGCTTGTGCGCCGGACACCGACGCTGTTTCTTCAGTTGAATAAGAAATTTTAAATTGAATTTTCAGCAAATTTATTTATGTTTTACTTTTTGATTTATTTGAACAATTATTTCAGATAATGTGATTTTTTTTTTAAATTAAATCAATTTATTCAAGTTATTCATGAAAATAAAAATCTGATAAATAAAAAAGGTCAGGGAATTTGATCAATTAATTTTAAGCAAGAAAAAAAAAGATTTTTGAAACCAAGTTCCAGAGCATCCAAGTAAAATGTGTCCATGTGACCTTTCAGCACAGATCACTGAAGACCATTTAATTGACTGGATATCGCGCAACATTATAGGGCCTTGAAGTTCAACCCTTGACAACCTCTCTGTCCCCACTCGGCACGGCAACGCCTCACACCATCCCGACGGTGGGCTCGGAGTGTCTGCCGGGTCGCCACGTGGTAGGAAATTGGAGTTGACGCTGACCTCTGTGGTAGGCGCCCGCGTTTGATTGAATTACCGCGTGCATTTTCAAATACCACCGCTGCACATGTCCACTGTCCCTTTTGGGAAACCTTCCTTTTTCAGCCTTTAAGTTTGAATCTCCTCTAATAATTATCTGGGCAAAGCTGGGGGTGCGACTGCACGGGGCGTCTGCCGCCTTAGAGGAGCAAAACGATGATGGCCCATCGGCAAAGATGATCCATTATGTGGAGGAGAGCCGGGCAAGAGTTCATTTTCCCACTCTGGTTTTGCTCTTGCCTCTCCTCTCCTCTCATGTCCTCCCTCTGCCACCCATGTCTCAAGAGCTGTAATAGAGCTGAACATCTCCAGGGCATTGGAATGTGCTGTGTTTGAACACACACACACACACACACACACACACACCGTAGAGCTGCATTTAGTTTAATGTATCATTCAGTCCGCCGTGCTTCCTGCTGGCCTCACAGAGACATCTTTGTGTCATCGTCTCTTCAATGAGAGCGGGAGAACTTTAAATAATGTTCCGGTGACTGGAAGAAGATGGCAGTTCAGTCTATGGAGTGTGTCTGCAGGCCCGCTGCTGCAATTGGAAACAGAAGGAGCAAATATCTGAATTCCGTCACACTGCCGCGGCTCTCAGTCAACCGTTCAGTTATGTATGGAGGGTTTGTCTGGATGCACATTGTGCTCACTCAACAACTTTGTGACTGTGCCATTGTGTCGTTTTTCGCATTGCACCGTACAAATGACGAGCTACGATACAGTGGAGAGGCTTCGCCGGAGGTAAAAGTGCAGGCCGTATAAATAAAACATTCGAAGTGAGGACGACGCGGAGGGAGGGGGTTGTATTGCTGTCGCTGCGCCAGAGGCCAACAGCCGGCTGCAATCATCCCAGGTTCTCTTCAGAAAAACTATTCTAAATGAAGGAGGGGAGGTGAAGTGGTTCTTTTATGTAGCATTAGCAGTCAGCAGCGTAGAGGGAGTTCAGGAGCCTGTGGGGGGGGCGTTCCGGGCTGTTTCGTGACTCTTACTTTGAGATGGAGCGATGGTCCAAAATCCAAACTGAAATTTGGTTATATGAAACATTCCTCACAGCCAGCGATACATTGGTGCTGCGGACCAAGACCGAAAATAGTTTTTTAAATACACTGCTTAGGAGACCAACCCCCGGTCCCTGCACCGGTCCCCGGATCATTTGGTATAAATGATAGTTTTTTCATTAGACCCTCTGGGTCTTATTTTGAAAAACGACTTACAGCCGCACTTAATATTGTGATTGCCCGATACAAATTGTAATGGTTGCAGTAGGATTAAATACTGTGAACTGACAAAAGTTTTTATTTGAACCCCGCGCCTCTGACCAGTTCGCGGAAACACTTTCATGCGTGAAACCAGTCCCTGGTTGGAAAAGGTTGGGCACCGCTGTCCTTGAGGGTTTAATGTGAAACCTTCACTTTATCTCCGTGATGTATGGAGGTGATTGGGATCTCGGTACCTGGTAATAACTTGGGGATTACCGACGCCCCACTAGTCACAGGTCGTGTAGCTTGAAGGTGTCGACGTCGCACAAACTATGCAAGCGTCCCATATGAACATGTCCCATCAGCTCCTAATAGGCCAATTTTGGCCATGCAGGCCGAGGGAATCAGGTTTTATAGGTTTGAATAATTATTCTTGCCAGTTCCGCAGGTTTTACTCCTACACAAGGAATGACTCCTCACAGCCGCTGGTGAAAGGTACTCATAACAGGAATTAAATGAATCTCTGGTTCTAAAGTGAGCAAAGTCAAGCCCAGGCAGAGGCGCAGGGAGGAGCTCAGCGCTCCACGAGGTTTAGCAAAATGTGATGGTTTCACAAAGAGTCCCGCGCTTTCATCCAAGTCTTTACTTATCAAACCGACATTATCTCAAAGGGGAAGTTGTGACTCTGCGGACTGATTTACGGAATTGGATGTTGAAGCCGTGCCTTTCTTGGCAGCAGAGCCATAGTGTCTGGTTATGGCAGAGACCCTTTTTCCCGTGCAATTTCTGATTTTAAAATTGCAGTATATTTTGCTGCAGCTGTCTTTGCCTTTGTTTTCGAGCTCCTGGCAAGGGAAACAAAGACATAAAAAAAAAATTAAAAAAAAAACCCCAAAATCAACAAAAATGGGAAATGACAGGCTTCGAGGAGTGTGCTAGAATTTTGCAGTAAAGGGCCTAAAAAAACCCGAAAGTATATATCCGTTTATAAAACATTTAAAAAAAGAGAGTCTTTCCTCATGTCCGTTGCTGCTGGAAGAGCAGCTGCATCCTGTGGTGTGTTAGCCTCGCAGCTAACAGCTAAGCCGAGGTCAGGCAAACTACAGCCCGCGGGCCACATCTGTCCCGTTGGTCTTTTTAATCCGGCCCGCCAAAGATTGGCACAGAAATCATACTTGATGTGCATGATTGGATCCATAAATGTGGCAGCTCAAACAGCAGATTATTTCATTTTTGGAGAAACTTGAAAACACTTGAGAATTTTCCTGAGATGAATGACACAGATTGGCTTTGTGATTTAGCCATTACTGTCGACATACTGACACACATGAATGAGCTGGATGTGAAGCTACAAGGGAAAAACTGGTTTGTGCATGAAATGCAAGATAATGTCACAGCCTTCAAAACCAAGCTGGTTTTATTTTCAAAGCAAATGGCAGACGAGTCTATCAGCTGTTCAAAAATGCTTTTTTTTTTATTTGTATCGCATCTTGTGATGACCAGGCCTGTCTGTCAAATTTTAAAAGTCAATTTGGGCCCTGAGCCAAAAGGTTTGCCCATCCCCTGAGCTAAGCTAAAAAGCTTCCAGTCCAAAAACATGCAGGAAACAGCAAATTTTGCAGAAAGGGTGAATTGATGTTTGTCTGTAAGACATGAATGAGGAAGTGAAGGGTTGTTTATGATGTCTCTATATGTGACTCTAATCCGCGGGTTCAGGCTGGACCCAATGACAGCAGGGATGGATTCCAGCACTGCTGCATCCCTGAGTGCAGAATGGATGGCAAATGAATGAATGAATGAATGAATGAATGAATGAATGAATGAAGCAAGTGAGCCTTTGGTTGGCTTCCTTTGAAAAGATGTCACTTTGCTTCTTTTACACGTCGGCTGTCGTCTGGTTCGCAGTCACAAACAAGCACCATTTTGTGGACGGACCCCTCCTCTACCAGTTCAAGATGAACTTCAGGCGGCGGCGACGACTGATTGAGCTGCTCCACGAGCGCGGTCGCGGCATCCCGGAGAGCCACGACAGCCCCTTCTGCCTCCGCAAGCAGAACTCCGACGGAGGGAACACCAGCTTCCTCTCAGGTAAAGCCTGAGACCCCGTACCATTTCTTTGTGCGTGATCTTAAGCGTTTGACCGATGGAGAAATGAAGCCAACTTCAGTTTCCTTTGGGTTTTGATGGGGATTCCGTCTGGTCAGACCAGGGACGCCCTGCTGTGTCCTTATCGTGACATTTCTATGGGGTCGTTTTTCGGTTCGTCCCTCCACACGCTATCAATTTCTCTTCAACGTTCCCCAAAGTGAGCTCCAGGTAGACCTGGGTTCAAGCTTCACGTTGAAGCAATGGGTTCACAGGGCTGCTGATTTGGAGGAAAGTAGCCTTCAGTTCTTGCACAAGGGAAAAAAAGGGTCGTTAAAATGAGGTTGCTAAGATAAAGTGAGAGATGATCAGAAGACCTTTAAACACAAATATCGCTTTTATGCCGTTTTTGTAACGGGCTTCGTCAACAAGCAGGTGGAAAAAAAAACGTGTGGATGCTTAGATGTTTGTTGTGTTGTGTCTCCGTCTAAGTGAGCCCCACCAAGGAGATAAAGGTGGCTGGCGGGGTTCGGCGCAGCAGCATGAGCAGCAGCTGCGGCAGCAGCGGCTACTACAGCAGCAGCCCCACGCTCAGCAGTAGCCCCCCCGTCCTCTTCAACCCCAAATCTGGTGAGAAAACACATATACAGTTTGCATCCCGCTCTTTCCATAAATAGCCTGGTTTTGTTCTCGGTTATGTAAGGTAGAGGTTGCCAGCTGACGAGGATGTTTTCCCTCCGTCCGCCTGAACGCAGATGAATGGAAAGTGGGACGTTGCGTGAAACGCGGCGGTCGGTTCTTCCTGTCGACAGATCGCCACCCGGAACACGCATCGCTCATAACGCTCCGTTATTTACAACTATCTAAAAAGGACGGTCTCTGCCGTTCACATCTGGAAGCCTTGCGGAAAAAAAGCACCCATTGAGGGGATGCCGCGGCGGAGGGTGGCGTGAGAAAGTGAGAAAGCTCCCCCTCGTAAACGCTGACTCTGTCTTTTGACTGGAGAGCTACGAGAGGCGAACAGGCACAGCTCTGAACTGTCCGTCAAAAGCTGAAAAGCTGTCCCTTTCATTGGGATAAAGCATTTGGAGAAGGAGCAGCAGTCAGGCTTTGTGGTGTGTGTGTGTGTGTGTGTGTGTGTGTGTGTGTGTGTGTGTGTGTGTGTGTGTGTGTGTGTGTGTGTGTGTGTGTGTCCGTCCACCACTGTTTTTTTTTTTTTGCTGCTTTGATATCATTACAAGGGGCGTCCTTGACAGGAGTCCCTTTGTAGCGGCAGAGGCTACTAACAGAAACGCCAACACAAGCGAAAACACAATGACCAGGAAAAGGAAGGCACACACACACTGACATGCCCACACTCCAGGTATTTCCCCTCTGCTACACATTAGCCTCAGTAAATATGGATACCACGTGATGGGAGGATGAGAGAAAACGCCACGGCGGGCTTTAAAAGCAAATAAAACCAAGATTTTCATAATTTCATTTTCACAAACCAACGTCAGTTGTGATGCAAAGCATCCGGCGCCGGAGGAAGGATCCGGGAACTTCCTCTGTGCCATCAGATTGCACTGGCATCCAACAAATGTAACGAGGGTTATGTGTTTGTCTATGTTTTATTCATGAAGCGCTGCTCTCTCTTGGTTCAGATCCATAAAAGCTCATCTGTCTCTCCATCACCGTGAAAAGCGCCGCACGAACCCGCCACGAACTCAGCCGGGACGCTAATTCTGAAGGACGTATCAAAACTAGCAACACTCGAATGAATTTGATGAAAAGGAATTAAAGTTCAAGATGTGCAGCTTTACTTGATCACTGTCGCTACGGTCTTTGGGCTTCAGGCCGCCAGTCCTTAAATTGAAATTCTGAGCATCGGCACGGTGACGTCTTTGAGGGAAAGCGACCGAATGCGATGAGTCGTGTTCCTCGGTAAGCAGCCGGACAGCTCCATCTTCGCGCCTTTAGAAAATAAATACAATAAAATAGAAGTGATTGGAATGGAGTTGATTTTTTCTGCGCATACGGCGAGCTGCAGCCACTCAGGGCGATGTGGATGTGAATCGTTGTTTGGGGAAGTTGGAGGAGCAGGATGTTAACTATTGAGGAAGAACGGACCCTCAGGGGCCATTTAGCATGTGACTGACATTAGCGGTTGCTATACACACACACACACACACACACACAGAGTAAAAGCAACAACATTACATTATCGTTTATAAAGTTTGTTTGGTGTCATTAAATGTATGTGCACTATTATGGGACTATAAGTGGGTGTCATGGGAACAGCTAATAAGCAACATTTAATGTTCCAACAGTTCTAAAGAGGCAAGTGAGTCCAGAGGAGCTGCAAACACCAGGAGGACCTTTTCTTAAAAAGACATTCACCGTAGGCAGTGCTGGCAGACACACACACACACACACACACACACACACACACACACACACACACACACACACACACACACACACACATAGACAGATACAGCTCCAATATCCATCTCCAGACCTTTAGTTTGCACTGGCTTGTTGATTTTTCTTATGCTTGTCCCTGACTTGCGCCCAAATTGGCAAAGACACCACGAGATACAACCAAGACACAACATCTGGCCCAGCTGCTGAGTGCCGATGGCTGCATCGTGTAAAAAGCTGCGTTTGAACGCACCAGATTGACATAAGCTGGCGTTCGAGCGGGGCACGTGTTCTGCACGTGCACATGAGACGTAATAACCATCAGCTTTCATTCAGAAAGAGGAAAGCGTGAACCTCGCTTGCTCCATTTTGTATTCATGCCGCTTCTAATGTTGACGCTGATCACGACACGTTTTGTTTCTCGAGTACTCTTGGTTGCCATCCGACAGGAAGTCGACCACCCGCCCAAAGATGATTTGCTTTCCTGACAACCTCAGCCTGGAGGAGACGGCCGCTCGAACGCAGCAGATTGTGACGTACGATACGACCAGTGCAAAAGAGCTGGGACAACAGTGAAAAATAAAGTAGATGAAGTGAAATCAAGGAGCGCACACACATTAACACACACACAATTGCAGGCTATCATATGTTCAGCTAATACAGCACAAATATAAAACTACCTTATGTGTGAAAATGCAGGAATTGCACGTCACTGTCATTCCATGCTATCGTTTCACAGATTATTGGCGATGCTGTCGGTTGGGGTTTCGTTGTGCGCGGCAGCAAACCCTGTCACATTCAGGCGGTGGACCCCGGCGGACCCGCGGCTGCCGCTGGCATGAAGGTAAGGGCCGAACCAGCTGTGTGTTTCGAGGTCAGGCTCAGATTTGAGGATCGAAGCGGGTGCCGAAGGCTGCGGCGGCCAGCGAGTAAAGTACAGCCCTGGCAGTGAATCGAACGGGCTTCGCTCGGGGGCGCGGTCGGATATCGTGTTCGCAAACAGCAATTAACGGTGAAATTAATTTGCGCCTCCTTGCAAAATAAAGGGACCCACAGGGGTTGTATTGTTCTGGATCATCAAAGAGCGATTCATTTGAATTAAAACAACTCCTCGAGACTCGCTGCCTCCGACTGAACAATGACAACAACAAAAGCCTTGAACAGGCGTCGCTGGGAAAGGGATGTCTGTCCCGCCACAGCTGGCATGAAAGTATGTAAGCAGATTGGCGGCGAAGAATCCGCGGAATGCGGAGCGGTTCGGGGTAAGGGCTGAATGGAAGGAGCAGCCAGGGAGGGGGCGGGGAACCACATGACCCTCAGGAAAAGCCGTGTTTGTGAACGAGTGTATCATTAAACATTCGTTCACTCATTAAACACATGAAATCCGAGTAAACCTGTAAATCCTCGAGCAGCAGCAACTGGATTCATGCCACGGAGTCACATTGTTTTTTCGGTCAAGAGAACAGAGTATCTCACGGCCCCAAAGAGGAAACTGGAAATATGACCACTTCTGCTTTGGTTATTGTCAACTGTCATAGTCGGTTGCCATAGACACATCATCTGTTCAGGGCCGCCCAGAACGTGTGTGTGTCCTGCATTGACATCTGAATGAGTGAAGGTGGAGCGAGAGGTTCTGTTAAATCGCACAGAGAAGCCGAGAGTTGCGTCGGCCTGTGAACACTCAGATCTGGGAGGAGAGTCTCGTCCTCATGTAGATGCTCGGTTTGCCTGGAGCCCATCTGAATGTTGTTATTGTTTGGTAGTAAAGCGCTGGCACAGTCCAGGGCGGCGCTGCCTTTGAAGGTCTCAGCATGAGGAAAGCCCTCGTTCTAACGCATCTGGTGCTTTTCACAGCGTCCTCGAGCCACTCCTGAAGCCTTTCTGACTTTGTGCAGGACTGTCTCAGAAAATTACAATATTGTGATAATGTTCTTTATCTTCTTTAATGCAATTACAAAAACAAAAATGTCATACATTCTGGATTCATTACAAATCAGCTGAAACATTGCAAACCTTTTGTTATTTTAATATTGCTGATTATGGCTTACATCTTAAGAAAACCCAAAAATCCTATCTCAAAATATTAGGATATCATGAAAAAGTAATTTTTGTTTTTTTAAATGCATTACAGAGGATAAAGAACTCCATCACAATATTCTAATTTTCTGAGACAGTCCTGTATTTGCTGATTTAACATTTGCGAAAAACGCTCGGGCAGCCTCGGCGGCCGGCACGGTTTCCTAATTGCGAGTCGTCGGATGCACGTTCCAGCAACTCCACAACACCACGGTGGACTTGTTGTGACTTGTTTGTCACCGTAGCGTTTGTCAGCAGCGCTTCCAGAAAGTCCTCGGCTGGATTCCCACAGGGGGGCCTGTCTTGGTGTTCTCCCCGTGTCGTCGTGGGTTTCCTCCGGGTTCTCCGGGCTCCTCCCACTCTCCAAACATGCATGAGGCTCCTGAGAGAACCTGGTTGTATGTCTGTACGTGAGGCCAGGTGGGACCCTGCCTCTGGCCAAATGACAGTTCGCATCGGCTTCGCCCTCCTCGCCCTTTAGCGCAGGCCAGGCGATACGGATATTAAATCAATAAACCAAGAAAATACTGAGCCAGAACCCAGAACCACTTTTTCCTCATTGTCAAGAGCTGCAAACATCAGCGCAGGAGAATATTTCTCTGGATTTTGCAAACCCAATCAATGATAACTCGGTAACGTAGTCGCCTCCCTGGTAGGATTAAGTCCTCCCAGTCGGATTTCAGATGACAAGCAGACGTCATCAGACACTTGGAGTCGCCGGCCAATCAATCCCGGGGCTGATTATAATAGCAGAATAATCCCGCACAAGTGCGAAACAGGGACACAAATGTGTGAGTGTCAGCTCAAATGTGACCTTGGATTCAAATTTAAATGAGATCAAAACAAACCCCGTTTTTTTTTTTTGTCACCTCACACACATTGTTATTCTCTAGGGTTTTTTTTTCTTCCTCGCTTTCTTTTCCTTTTTTGTTGTGAGAGTTTTTTGTTTGTTTTGAAATAGTGGGTCATGGCGGTTGGGGGAGTTGGGCAGTTGAAAGGTGGAACAGAACGATGGCGAGGGGAAGGGGAGGGGATAGGTGGTGTGTGTCCAGGGGTGTGTGTGTGTGTGTGTGTGTGTGTGTGCGTGTGTGTGTGTGTGTGTGTGTGTGTGTGTGTGTGTGTGTGTGTGTGTGTGTGTGTGTGTGTGTGTGTGTGTTTTCAGTCATTTAATCCAGTGTAATATGGACCAGACAGGTTTGGATGGGACTCCAAACATTCCCCTGCAAGACAGGATTTAGAGCATGACCCCCCCCCCTTTCACCCTGTCCCACTCTGAATCTTCTGCTTTTCACTTCTTCTGTCTCCTTAAATCTGTCCTTGGAAAGATACTCGAGCTCAGGAGCAGTCAAAGTCCGAATATATGCGTTTCCCTGGCTTCTTTTAGGAGCAGATTGGGGTGCAGTCCGTTCATTCTGCGTGTATAGAATGTCAACTGTGAGCCTCCGTGCTGTTTTTGTTCATTCCGAGCCTCGTAAATACCTGCATAATTATCCGGAAACAACCGTTCTGCGTGGTATTTCCATTTCCCACAGTTCGGGGGTCGGTGTGAGGAGGAAGCAGATGGGCCTCGAGAGCTCCGACCCGCGAGCGCCGGTCCGTAAGAGCGTGCAGTGATACCCGAACCGCGGCGTCTCCCCGCTACAAGAGCTGCCCCCCCTTCTCTTGTTTTTGCCAGAGCCGCTGAGTTGGCGTGGTGGTTGAATAATGATCAGGCGGGAGGAGCCGTACCCAGCTTTACATATTTCTAAAAGAATGCGATGGCGGACGTCGAGGTCGCCTCGCAGCAGCCGCCAGCGACTCCCATCTGGAGGATCACAGCTTGGCCGGATTATCTTGCTCAAGGAACCGAGTCTGGAGCGGACCCCCGATAACCCTCCGGCTTACCCGCCGGTTTCTGAAAGGCCACCGGCCCAAGATCAGCTGTGCACACATGAGTGTGGACAATTAAAAACAAATGAAAGAAACCCGATTTAATCTCTCGAACTTGTAGATTTGGCCTACTTTATGTTATTATATAATATGATCAGACCGCAGCTTTCTGTTTTTGTAAGTCTAGCTTAGCTGGTGTTGAGTTTTGGGGAAAAGCCAGTAACAAGCTTTCCGCTTGTTCCTTCCGACAGAAACTTTGGCCCGATGAGTCACGATCTCTTTAATGAATTATGAGTGTGGTTTTATTACAGCTACAGGTTCACAACAACTGGCAGGCTCACCTCTAGCGTGCAGGAAACTCCATATTTGCTCCCTTGACTCACTGTCGCAGCAGTTTCTGCTAGGGGTGAAGAACCCAGGCCTTGTTTTTCCACAAATTTTTGAGCTAAAAAAGCTCACAGTATGAATACAGAGGCTAAAACACCGCTCCCTCATGTCTTCATTTCCACACACTCGTGTTGCCCGAGGCCTCCGTTTTTGCAAAATGAGTGGTTCATCTCTTCTGACAAGAGTGTCTCTCCTTCTTGTTCAGGTGTGCCAGTTCGTGGTGTCGGTGAACGGACAGAGCGTCCTCTCTCAGGATTACCGCACCGTGAGCAACCTCATCCTGACCGGCCCCAGGACAATCGTCATGGAAGTGATGGAGGAGATGTGAATCAAGAGGGTGAAGCGGGTGGGGGATAACTTGAGACAGAACTCCCAGCGTGTGCGTTGGAGAATGTGGGGATCGGAACGAGGAGTGGGATTCAGCCCGGTTAGCGAACACACGGGTGGGTCTCCATTTTTTCCCTTTTGGAATGTAAAGGGGGAACACAGGCGAGGAAAGGTCTGCGTTTTCCCACACCTCTCATGTGATCGGCCAGCCATAACCAGGTTTTTTTTTCATGAAAGGGGGGGCAACGTCCACTTTGTCTTCGGTTTCAGACAAGAATTGTCTCATGAATCTGTCAAAGCTTCAATAGCGTGGATGAATTCATGGAGACCCTCCCCTCGCACCCTTTTTTGTGCCCAAAACGCTTGAGTGGGCTTTGGGACGTCTCTGTGCTGCCCTCTGCTGGACAGGCTGCAGAGATGCATGCAAACAGCTGATCCCACATTGAACGCTTCAGAAGTTCCCCCCTTTCTTCTCTCTCTTGGAAAACTAGAATGCATTTTATTCACGGTGAATAGTCCTTTTTTGGGGGCGAATCAAAAGAATCCCCGGTTAGCGCAGGGTGAGAATGCAACGGCGACCGATGAGACGTCAACAGACCTAATAAAAATGGTCAGTTATAATCATGGACACGGCCGGCGTTGGGAGGCGTTTGAGAGAAAGCAGCCGTTTAACATTGTGATCACTACAGTTCAACATGTGGAGAGGTCAAAAACAGCTGTGTCTTCCTCTCTAGATGCTGTGCACTTTGATTGAATGCCTTCCCTTCTTTTGATACAAAGAAAAAAAGTATGACTCCGCTTTAATTCTCATGTGGAGTTTCTATGAATCTGAGAAATTCCTAGAAAACTGTGGCTCTGTTTTTCAAGAACGTCCATGGGAAATAAATTGAAGATCCTTTTATTTTTCTCCAAAAAATGGGTTACATCGCCATGAAATGGATGAGTAGATGATTCGGTTCGAAATATATACATTTACTCATGGAAAAGAGTAAATGTGGTGCAGAGTGGTGAGACAAGGTTTTCCTTCAAAAGACAGAAACTTATTCGCTTCCTTTAAGAGACACTTGTATATTCACCGCTGCTCCTCGATAAAGTGGTTAGATTTCCATCGCGTCAATTCACGGAGTAACGGCTAGAATTATTATGGAGTGCGTCTCCCGACCACTTCTGGCCTGTTCCCAGCACTTCTGCCGAGAGGGTCGACTCTGACGCGTTTTTCGGAAAACCGTCCCTGGAAAATGTCGTGAAAAGCGATAGGCACGACGGAGGGCAAGGACACCGGTGGCTTCAGAGCACAGGCTTCAGTGAAGATTCTGAGAGAAAGTGCAAAGCACTTGAACCGTCATATTGTATTTTTTGATTGACAAAAGCACTTAAGAACCAAGAATTTGAATACATATGGACTATGTATGTACATATTTAGTGGATATGCAATCCGAGAAGCACATTTTGAAACTTGCCCCCCGAAAGATTTCTCACCCCGTGCTCTCCTGTAATGATCTGCACGGTGGCAGAGGAAGCGCAAACACGCATTGGTATGAACGGCTTGTTCAGTACGACCAGGAGAGCGGGGTTCCCTGTGGCAAAGACTCACCGCTGTCTTTCAAATGAAACTGAAGGGTTGTTATGTAGTAGGAAACAAGTTTATATCTATATACATTTGAAGAGGACTGAAGCAGGTTTGAGTTGCAGAAGAGTAGATTCATGCTTGACTATCTTCCAGAATTGACGTGGATGCATTGGCGACGTCAACGTGCCCTCTCGCGTAAACTAGCAGCATGACAGTTTTATATTCAAAGCTATTTCATTGTAAAAGTAAGAGCTTGGGTAGTGCAGCTCGTGTGTATTCCTAACCCTAGGTAGCCGTTGTTTTGGACTAGAAACATTGTTCAATAGACACACTCATCCTTAAATATAGGGAACAATAAACTAAAGTGACTTTCATTTTCTATCAAAAGTTAACATGAATTCTGAACATCTTAATTGTAGTGTTAATGCGTGGAGGCTGGCTGAAGTTCACCTTGGTGTGCTTGAGGCGCTGTTAAACGCAATCCCCAATTCTCGGTAGAACAGATTATTCTCGCAATGATAGTAGAACTCCAAGATCCCTCATGTTACTGCCACGTGTGATGGACGCCATCCGTCTCTTTTTCAGTGGCGTGTCCTTCATTGTGAAGCTGCAGTCACACAATCGGGTCACCCCCGGCCACAGGCACAGGGTGAATTTCAAGTCGTAACATCCGTTGGTAAATATATCAATGTGATAACATTTTTAGCATTTTTGGGTCGATAAAATAGTGTTCGGATAGTGCGTGATTCAGTTTGATGAATAAATTGTGGCGTCGTCCATCTTAGCTACCTAACTGCAGAATAAGACCCCTTTGTAAAAAGGAATATTGCGGCGCAGCAAGGAAAGACGGCGGAGCCTTAAACGAGCGCTTTAACAAGCACCAACAGCTGACTGTGAGCGTGCATGGACCCCGAACCCCCTCAGCCTAAACCACGTCCTGAGGGGGGAGAGGCCACGCCCCTTTTCTTCCGCCGCAATATAACCGTCGCGTAGTATAACCTCTATATGTTATTCCACGGTGAGGTTGTTTCGTTTTCGTAGACAGGAATCGGATATATTCACGCATTTCTAGCTGTAGCTGCGGGAGGGAGTTCAGCAAACCCCCGAACCAGTGCAAACTTGGTAATCTTCTGCTGTGTGTGTCCGCTCAGTTTGAGTAGAACTGATTATTAATCCCCTGTGTCTCGAAACCTACCGGGAGGGAATGTTCCAACGTTCTCCGATATGCTTTGTTTTGTTGTACGTTTGTCGCGCACACCTGTGCAGCGCGGCAGGGCCGGTGTCATCTGAAAAGCACCGCGCTGATTCTCCGATCACTCTTCTGTTGGACGTTTGTACATCCACTGAGCCAAATCTCCAAGATCGTTTGCCTGAAATGTCATTTTTAGGCTGATTCTGACTTCGGACAGGCGATATCATCTTGGCTGAAGGTATGATTACAGAGAGCGCTTTCATGATGACACTGGTAATACAATAAAGGACTACAACTAGTCGATCTAGCTCTCGGCGCTTGCCAATGTATTGACGTCAGAATTTTGGTTTTCCTTTTATATCGAATATCGAAACCGCAGTGGCTGAAATCCAGTCACGGTTTGGGTTTGAGTCGTAATAAGTGCCATACTCTCCGCAATCTCCTACTTCACTGGTGTGAGCTCACGGTGCAGCCATGCTTCAGGGCTCAAGGACAATCAGTGCTTTATGGACACCACCTCAGCAGCACAGCAGTGAATTAAAAACAGCAAAAAAAAAAAAAAAAACAACCGAATGTACTTCACCTCCACTTTTCCATATTGTACAGTTGATATTGTCATATTCGTACTACATCATTACATATTCTATGAAAGGGATTCTTAGAGTCACACCCACCTCATGAGGCTGCAGGGCCCAGTGATGGTCCTCAGGTAGACCCTGTGCGTGTGCGTGGGTGCGTGCGTGCGTGCGTGCGTGCGTGCGTGTGTGTGTGCGTGTGTGTGTGTGTGTGCGCGTTTTCCCGCTCTGCTTTCACAAATTGAAAGCTGGTTTATCGACAGTGCGAGCTCAAAGCACCACAGCCGTTCTTACTCAGAAGCAGCTACAACTAATTCTAATGTCTAAAGAGGTGATTGAGTGTTTAAATAAAGTGATTCTACTTTACGCCAGTGGTTCTGTCATGAGTACAACAGGGATGCGTTGTGATGCTGAAAAAAATGCTCAATCACACGCGCAAAGCGCATGTAAAATATGTACAAGGATTCAAAATGTTTACTGCCCTATGCACGTATTTTTCCCCGTGCAATGAAGGTCTTTCTTCACTGTCTGCAGTGAATGCCTGAGTATATAAGCGGTAGAAAGTCTCCGCTCGCATTGCACTTTCACACCTTGCAGGTTCAGAGTGCTTAACACACCACACAAGGCGCTAATCGGGCCATCAGCGGCAAAACTGGGGTTCGGGGTTTCGTTCGAGGACACCTTGACGTGCAGACGGGAGGAACCGCCAATGGAGCCACCCGGCTTAAACCGGTCCCAAAAGTAATAAAGAAAACAACATCTGTATATTTATGACTTAAAGTAAGACTTTGTAATGACTGAAAAAGCTTACGTGCTACTAATGTGCAGATGGTGTGTGGTCGAAATGTGTGTTTTTGTATGCTTTGGTGCTTTATATCTCCTAAGTAAAATAGGTGGGAGTATGACAGGCTAACCATCAGCAAGTGAGCGCTGGAAGTCCCTGGTTCCTCCCGTCTTATCTGCCTGCTGAAGTGTCCCTGGGCAAGACATTGAAAGTGCAGTATGATACCGCCTTCCACTGATGTGTAAAATATGAAATAGGAAAGCACGGATAAATGATGAAAGCTTGGCCGCTATTTTCATTTTTTCCTATCCGGAGTTCCGCTTCAGGTCAGGACAGCAGGTCCTTTATTTTTTGTGGTAATTAATTGTGTTTTGTGGTGGATGGGGGGAAATAGAAATGAGGGAGTTATTGAGGGGAGATGGGGGCTCACATTTTGGCTGGTAGATAAATATCATATTCTTTTGAAGGGAATCATTTAATACTTAAATGATAAAAATCAGAAGGTGGGGAGATATAACTTTTCAAAATATTTAGTAATGCAGTTTGAATAAGCTTGACAGCATAGCCATATTTCACTGAACATTTCAAAACAAAATGATTCTAAAACTAAGATGAATAATGTTGCTATTAAACTCACATGGTGGTAAAACTATGGAGAACAGTCCAATTTATTTCTAACTCAATTTCCCAGGAGCACAAAGTTGATAGGGGAAATATAAAGTGATTTTCTGGGCTTTATTTTATTCCCATTTTAAATGAGTCAGTATTTTCCAGATTGTGGGAGAGAATTATTTTCAGTTTGTTTCTGTCTCCAGTCTACATATAATCAAAAAGAAACCGCTCAGCAAAAAGGGGAACAAGATATTTCACCCGGCATTCAGGTAAAGCAGAGGAAGGGCGGCAGTTTCACAGGTTGGATTCATGCAACGTGGGCTGATCCAACGGTGTGCGAGTACAAGAGGGGCCCAGAATCCAACGGAAACAATTGGCCCCCCAGTGTTTCTACGAGGAAAGGGCCTCTTCCACTCACTGCCGACGCTCAAACCTCATTTTGTGCCCAGTGGTTTGTGCTGCGTTCAGGCCGCGTAGGGAACAAGACGATGAAATGAGATTCCACGTGTAAAATCGAGTTTAAAGATGGATGCGACTAAATGCTCATTTCATAATACTAGGAAATCCGACGTAAGCGAAGTGGACACGAAACGGCGCCGTCGGCAAATGCGGAAGAGGAGCTGTCCATTTAAATTTTGGCCGCGAATTGTTGTTTTTCGTCTTTTACAACAAAAAGCCGGCGTTTGTTTTCTGTTTTTGTGTTTTTTAAAGCCAAGAGTAGGGAACACATTATTGGACCCGAGATAAGCATGACAAGGATGAAAGAAGTAAGTAATTGATTTTTTTTTTTATTTTTATTAGTTGACAATTGTTTCTGTGTAATTATTGCAAACTTTCAGCAGGCTTAACACTATGAGTCAAATGCATCTTTTGCAATGACAGGATTTTCTCTGCACTTTCTTCTCCAGTGTTCATTGCTGTTAAAGGTGCTGTTGTTGTTAACAGTCTCCCAATTGTTGTCAAACAAAGTTTGTCATGGATCTGTGCAACAAATGCAGCTTTGTTGTCGTTCTGGTGACCAGACATGTACGTTCATGTCCGTGTGTTTCCATGTGTGGGTCAGTCATGTGGCTTTGTGGGTGCTCGTATGTTTGCTAATGTGCCAGCAGTCTCCCTCGGTTCTTTTCATGATCTGAAAACAGTTTGAGAATGGTGGCTTTTGTCTGCATGTGTGAACAAGGAAGAGATTTGAACATGTTGTCATCGGTCTGTGTTTTTGCTCATCGCTGCAGAGGCAAAGGCAAACATGAGACAAGGATTTGCACATGACTGAAGAAGAAATTAAAATCATGAATGTTTTACTCATACTTCCTATAGCAACCCTTTACATAATCCAGAAATGATGTAAAATGCTGTTTTTTTACACTCTCAGTGACTACATTGTTACCTCCGCCCACTGCATTCTCTGCCCCTTTTTATTGGCCACGTGATATTCATAGTGCTCATTGACTGTTGTTGATGTTTTGTCATTTATAACATCAGATTTACCTCTATAGAAAATACAATCTGTCTCTGACTGTATTTGTCTGAAAGAGGAAAAATAATGAGGATAATGCTAAAAGCCTAACGAGCAGAACTCCAAGAGCCCTGCAGGTGGCAGTGTTCTACTGTTCCGCAAAACAACGTTATCTCTGGATTAAGACACTTCAGTCCCTGCATGAGGAAGACGCTTCGTTTGACAGAAGATGACAACAATTATCGTTGTGGACGTTCGGGCAAATCCCTTATTTCATGGTCATATGTGTTTTTCTCTTTTGCTGAGGGTGCTGAGGTTGTGGATGATGTTCCCCAGAAGGAACACAACCCCTCCTCTTCCTTGAGTCACCCCTTTTATCTTTAAGGTGAGACTGACAGGTAAACTAACAAGAACAGGCTTTATCAGATGAGGCTGTTGCTAGCTTTCATCCAACTATCCATCCATCTCTTAATGTGTTCCCGCTCTTGTGCCTGCTGATCTGCCTCACATCGCGTCCCTTCATCCAAACATCGGTGTATTTCTGATTTGTCTACAGTGATATATACAAACAGGAAATTAAATTTTCTCACTCTTTGCCTCTGTTTTTCACTGCTACACACACACACACACACACGCAAAGAATTTGATCAAGGTGACACAGCTGAGTGTAACATTTAAACCAGCAGAAAAGAAAATCTCCCAGTGATTCACAAGGAATTTCTTTTGCTGTCTACAATTTCCTTTGACATACGAATCATTTTCTTGCTAATTTAAGATGAACGTTGTGCTGACATTTTAGGTAATTTCTTGGTTGTTTCAGATAGCGTCTTGGTCATTTTTAGCTCATTTTTTTTCCTTATTTCTATATGATTACTTTATGTAGGATGATGTGCCAATTAGCAGGAATCATCACAAGCAAATTACTTAATTAATAAACTGTCAAAAACGGTCTAATCTTTTGAAACCATTATAGGTTAAAAAAAAAAAAAAAAGGTTTCTCTGTATGCATTAAATGTTTTATGTTTTCTGCATCTGTGTCCTGACCTCTACTTTAGAAATGAGGAATTATTATTCGGCCGCTGAAAGCTGTCGTCATGTTCCGGAATAATTATCGCAAACCGTAATTATGTTTTATGAAGAACTGTTAGGTTTATGCATTCGTGTGATGCAGCCTTCCGCATACACAACTTACACTCCCGCTGCCAATGTCAGGAGCTCTAATCAAACATATGCCAACTCCCAAAAATAAAGAGGAAGTGCACAAAAAATCCCAAGATGAAAGCATTGACCAAATGGCATATATTATAAGATCATATTAAGGTTTGAAAAGCCCAGTTGGTCCAATTAAAGCAATACCAATGCAGGCGGCACACAGCAAGATCAAGCTATTAACACATTAAAAAATCCCTCTCATGACAGTGACAGCGGCCGAAATAAGAGTAAGGAGAAGAAATTTAAGGCCAGTGACACGGTCTTTGGAATCCTAATGAAAGTTAGACAAGGACAAAGGGGGAACCGTTCCACGGGATATCGGTTATTGGTTGCATAAAAGTGAAGAACATTCATCTTAATGCCAGTTTGTGTAAAACAGAGTTTTTTTTCTGTCACATCCATTATTTGTATTGTCTTCTGCTGCCAGTACTGCAGAGAAGAAAATACATTAACCAAAGATAATGAGATTCTCTCTCACACGGTATTCTTTAAATTCCACTCTAATACCGAAAACGCCAATAAGTGTGGCTCTCCCTCGATCAACGGAATTCTGTGACCTGCGGGCAGAAAGAGGACTCCTATAGGTGCGGAGAAGGCGTGTGACGGATGGACCGAATGCCTGGAGCCATGATTACAGTGTTATTGGTCCATTGTCTCCTGTCATCTACTGCTCCGGGGCTTTCCAGACAAGACACAGCAAGCAGAAACACTAGAAACCTGTAAGATGTCTCTCGGGATGTGGCTTCCAACTCGGTGGATGTGGCCACCGGATCTGGCAGGCTCTCAACTGGTATTTATTCGTCAAAGGTTTATGGAATTAAAATTAACGTCCCGTCTGTATATTAAAAAGCCCTTTAGCCGGTCGTGCTATTTGACCATCCAAATTGTTGTGAGTTTCTAAAGTTTGGAGTGGCAACCCACGCGTCCTGAAATCAATATTATCATTGTTATTCAAGACACGGCCTATCAAAAACAAAGCTCTGTGCTAACGAGAAGTTTTCCGTCCAAGCTGTTATCCATATTGCTGTGTAGACCTTGGCGTCCTTGTCAGAGCTGAAGAACATAAATGGAAAAACTACAAGCACGCCAACAGCTTTGAAGCCGTTCTTGGTGAGGTGCTGATTTGAGTAAAATGCAAAATTTCTCGCAATGACAATGTTAACATGCTGAATTCATTTTCTGCATTTGTCACCCGAGTGAAGCGCGGCCGTTCCCGTGCAAACACAAACGGCTTTGGGGGAATGTGATGCGTTTTGCAGACGTTTGCCAAATGTTTTTGAAGAGTTAAACCCCAGTCGAGATGGTGGTGCTCGATGGGAGCGTCCGGCCGCATGAAAGTTCTGCACTTGATCCTCGAGGAGCTCGAACGACAAGCTCCCTGGTAATTTGTCAAGTTGTTGTCATGGCGCTGAAATCCAAAAATGACAGAGGAAGGGTAAAGATCATCATCTGGGAGCATGAAAAGAGGGAAAGCTGAGGAACCACCACAGTGATAGGATTCATCTGCCAGTAAACATTGATTTCTGTGCTTAACATTTAGCTGATTCATCGGCTGAATGGGCTCGCGAGCCCGCGGCCATTCTCTGGAGCCAGCCGGACGGCTGCCCGTGGCACTTTGTTTTTCACCGAGAATTTGTGGAATAAATCCCCTGAATCAACATATCTGGCCATAAAAAGTCACATAAAGTGTAACGACCTCACAGCAGAGATGCTCTGGGAACGGCGATCCTCGTACCAGATGACAAACGGGCTAATAACTGTGAGCGGTCGTACTAATCACTAGGCTGCAGTCCCTTCAGTCCACTGCTGCCCTCATATTAGCCCGCCGCTTGTTGTTAACACAACCACAGTGTGTGTGGCGGGGATTGTGTGTAAGTGTATGGGATATGTGTCAACTCCATTTGAACCCGTCCCGTCTTTACTTTATGTTTCCTCTGCTGGTTTAAGGGCGGCTCACTGTGTGCGGAAATTACATCTGTCAGTGGTGGCTGAATGTAAAGCCCTGTGCCTCAGGTCATCTCAGCCTTTCACAAATGTATGGGGGGGTTTGTGTTTGTGTTTGTGTGTGTGTGTGCCCGTGTGCGAGAGCACGCACACATTTAGCATGCATTGGTGTGCGTCGTGTCTTCATTGATTCCCCAGGTTCACATAAAATTGGAGCCTTTTGAGCGTTCGAATGCAGCAAATTGTAATTTCTAGTACGCTTGCTCACAGTGACCCGTGCATCCAGTTAAGATTGTAGAAATCTAATTAATTCAATGATTATTAAAGAACACTGAAAAATCTCATCGTGTCGACCTCCAGACCTCTTCAAAAGCACTTACAGTTTGGCTCTTGTGCATGCCATCGGTCCTTGAGATGGTACTAAAACGTGATCGGAGTCGACGTTATTAACGCTAGTTGTGAGTACTAATTGAGCATTAGTTGACAATCGATAAACGGAATTGTATAAGGACATAAATCTGAGATATTCTGCTGAATGGGCTCTGTAGGACTTTGGCCTGAGCTATTTTCAAACAAAAGCTATCCGAGAACTCCTAAGGGTTTGGCTGCCCTGCAAGACTCAATCATACAGGTAACCTGGACCACGACCGACCATGCAGAACTCCACCAATCGCATTTTACATTTTGTGATTAGACAGACATCATTCTATCATACAGGTGCAGAAAAGCCAATGTTTTTTTTTCCTCCAAAGGGCAGCCAAACAAATCCGGAAGCACGAGTAAAAGAAACCGGGCGCTGAGCATGGCATCATTAGTAGCATCCCTACGGTCAGTGGTGGCGACGGCAGCGTGAATCTTTTCCATGACATTACATTCCAGTCATTTAGCAGACGCTTTTATCCAAAGCAACTTAGAAAAATTGCAATTCAATAAGCAAAGATCCAAAGTACCAGTAGTTGTTATTCAGAAGTCACCACCAAATAGCCATCTCAAAACCATATAAATACAACATTCATTTCTTTGTTTTTTGGGGGCGGCTAAGTGCGATTAGTGCAATTAACATGCAGCCGGGAGTAACAGCGCTAGCTTTGAGGAAGCAGTGTCTGAATCTTGGGTCTGGTGGCACCAACATGGCCGAGACTTATTCTGAAGTTCAGAATCTCCTCAGGTATCATTCTAGGCCCATTCTGATAGTGACGCTTGGATCACCCTTTGCTCTTAAGCCTTTCTCAAAGTGTGCCGTGCATTAGCTGTAAATCCTCCACCTTGTCAGGAGGACACAGCATGCTCTTGCTAGCTGTTGATTTCGCTGCCGGACATATTTTCGCTCCCCTATACCTCTGTCCCGGTTAAGACTCTGCCTTACATTTGGCCAGGGCTGCCGATCCAAAGTACATTTTTAAGACAGAATCTAAAAGGAGATGAATCAATGAATCACCGCCAGGATTTGGAAGACCCGCCGGTGTATCTCAGCCACGGAGTGGCCTCGCTTGTGTCCAGATTGGAGTCAGGAGAACTCCACGGGAACACCAAAACTTTATCCGTTTATTTTCACCGTTCGTCCATTTGTGAGAAACTGTCACAAATGAAACGCTCATGCATTGTCTTCTTCGTCATGGTTTCATATCACCTACGTAATAAATCATCTGAAAGGAAAAATCTCCCCAGATGAGGTACCCTAGGACAAACTGCAAGCGAGCAGGCATCCATCCTCTAATTGTGCCAGTTTATGTTTGATCAGCCCCAGAGATTTGTAAATGTCTGCACATCCACACTCTCCAAGCCAGTGAGCCTGAAAGGTTCTGACAAGAACACATGCAAAGGAAAGGTATGCCAACCTCGGAGAATCATACCCACTTGAGACTGCCATTACTGCCAAGCAAAAAACCAAGGGTGTGACCGCGATGGGTAAAGTGACTGTTCTATCTATTTCCACTGAAATATAAAAAGAAAATGTTTTATACTCCCGCGTTGCGGAGCCGTGTGTAAATTGGCGAGAAAATTATTTTCAATTCACCTTAATTTGAGTCGGGAACTCAACAATATGGGAAAACATCTGGATGCACCGTTGAATGTTTGTAAATTGTGCTGTTTTCGTCTCCGTTTTTATGTGTCCTGTTCAACACGGATACAAATTGCCGTCATTTCCGTACTATAAGCTGCTACTTTTTTCACACACTTTGAACACTGCGGTTTAAACAACGATGCGGCTAATTTATGGATTTTATGGGTGGGCAAATGGGCTTCACGCTGCCAAAAGATTTTGACTCGTCACATTGGACCAATGAAATGACCGTGCAAATTCTGAGGCCGTTCAATTATGACCGCGAACAAGACGACTTGAATGGTTTTAGTGCGCAGGAGGAAGACCAAGATAGCCATCAGCTGGAGTAGGACCAAGCGAAACAGAAAATGGATGGATGGACTTTTCGTCGTGTTATTTATTATTTGTCTTTTTCATCAGCCATGTTACAGCCACTGTTTTGGGAAAAAAAGTAGTTCCAGTACATATGCGTGTATGTTACCGGTATGTATTAAATTAAAAGTGAAAAAAAGAAAAATCTTCTTCGTCTTCCGGCTTTTCCCTTCAGGTGTCGCCACAGCGAGTCAACTTTCTCCATCTAACCCTATTCTCTGGATCCTCCTCTCTCACACCAACTACCTTCATATCCTCTCTCACTACGTCCATAAATCTTCTCTTTGGTCTTCCTCCAGACCTCTTGCCTGGCAGCTCCAATTCAAGCATCTGTCTACCAATATATTCACTATCCCTTCTCTGTCCATGACCCAACCATCTCAGTCTGGCTTCTCTGACCTTCTCTCCAAACCATCTAACATGTGCTGTTCCTCTGATAGACTCATTCCTGATCCTCTCCCTCCTGGTCACTCTCAAAGAGAACCTCAACATCTTCATCTCTGCAACCTCTAGTTCTACCTGCTTTCTTTTGGTCATTGTAACAGTTTCTTGTCCACACATCATCGCTGGTCTCACCACTGTCTTGTACACCTTTCCTTTTGCTCTGGCTGAAAGTCTTCTATCACATAGTACCCCTGACACTTTTCTCCACCCATTCCAAACTGCTTGGACCCGTCTCTTCACCTCTTTTCCACACTCTCCATTGCTCTGGACTGTTGACCCTAAGTACCTGAATTCCTCCAGCTTCTTGATCTCCACTCCCTGTAGACTCAGGGACTGTTCCACCCGAGTTCTTTTCATTCACACACATATATTCTGTCTTGCTGTGACTAACTTTCATTCCTCTCCTTTCCAGTGCATATCTCCACCTCTAGATTTTCCTCTACCTGTTTTCTGCTCTCACTACAGATCACAATGTCATCTGCAAACATCATGGTCCATTAAGATTCCTGTCTAACCTCATCTGTCAGCCTGTCCATCACCATCGCAAACAAGAAGGGGCTCAGAGCTGAGCTCTGAGTCCCACCTCCACCTTGAACTTCTCTGTTACCCCTACACCACACCATACCACTGTCTCACAGCTAGCATACATGTCCTGCACCAGTCTAACCTACTTCTCTGCCACTCCAGACTTCCTCATATGATACCAGAGCTCCTCTCTTGGCACCCTGTCATATGTTTTTCTAGGTCAACAAAAACACAATGCAGCTCCCTCTGGCCTTCTCTGTACTTTTTTTATTAGCATTCTCAAAGCAAATATTGCATCTGTAGTACTCTTCCTAGGCATGAAGCCATACTGCTGTTCACAAATGCTGACATCTGCTCTCAGTCTAGTTTCCACTACTCTTTCCCATAAGTTCATTGTATGGCTCATCAACTTTATCCCTCTATAGTTGCCGCAATTCTGCACATCCCCTTTATTCTTAAAAATAGGCACCATCACACTTTGTCTCCATTCTTCAGGCACCTTCTCACTCTCTCAGATCCTGTTGAATAATCTAGTCAGAAAATCTACCGCTGCCTCTCCTAGACACTTCCACACCTCCACAGGTATATTATCAGGACCAACTACTTTTCCACTCTTCATCCTCTTCAATGCCTTCCTTACTTCACTTTTACTAATTTGTGCTACTTTGTGGTCTACAATGGTCACCTCTGCTACCCTTGCCTCTCTTTCATTTTCCACATTCATCAGCTTTTCAAAGTACTCTTTCCATCTTCCCTTCACTCTTCTAGCATCTGTCAATACATTTCCCTCTCTATCCTTAATCACCGGGACCTGTTGTACATCCTTTCCATCTTTATCTCTCTGTTTCGCCAACCTGCATAGATCATTCTCACCCTCCTTACTATCCAACCGAGCATACAAGTCATCGTACGCCCTTTGTTTTGCCTTTGCTAGCTCTATCTTTACCTTTTGCCGCATCTCCCTGAATTCCTGTCTGTTTTCTTCAGTCCTCTCAGTATCCCACTTCTTCTTTGCTGACCGCTTTCTCTGTATACACTCCTGCACTTCCTCATTCCACCACCAAGTCCCCTTATCTACTTTCCTTCCAGATGACACAAGTACTCTTCTACCTGTCTCCCTGATAACGCTAGCTGTAGTTGTCCAATCATCTGGAAGCTCACCCTGACCACCCAGACCCTTTCTCAACTCCTCCCTGAAAACCATACAACACTTCTCCCTTTTCAGCTTCCACCACTTTGTCCTCTGCTCTGCCTTTGTCCTCTTCATCTTCCTTGTCACCAGGGTCATCCTACAAACCAGCATCCTATGCTGTCTTGCTACACTCTCACCTACAACTACTTTGCAGTCACTGATCTCTTTCAGGTTACCTCGTCTATACAAGATGTAGTCTACCTGCGTGCTCCTACCTCCGCTCCTATAAGTTACCCTATGTTCCTGTTTACTCTGGAAAAAGGTGTTCACTACAGCCATTTCCATCCTTTTTCAAAATCTACCTCCATCTGTCCCTCTGCATTCCTATCCTGGATACCAAATCTGCCCATCACTTCTTCATCCCCTCTATTGCCTTCACCAACATGTCCATTGAAATCTGCACCAATTATCACTCTCATTTCTGGGGATATTCTGCATCACTTCATCTAACTCATTCCAGAACTTCTCCTTCTCTTCAGATTCACATCCCACCTGTGGGGCATAGCCACTAACAACATTGAGCATCACACCTTCAATGCCTAGTTTCACACTCATAAGTCTATCTGACATTCTTTTCACCTCGCGAACGTTCCTTACAAACTCCTCCTTCAAGATAACTCCTACTCCATTTCTCTTCTTGTCAGTACCATGATAGTACAACTTAAAGCTGCTCCTAAGCTTCTAGCCTTACTACCTTTCCATCTGGTCTCCTGGACACACAGTATATCCACCTTCCTTCTCTGCATCATGTCCACCAACTCTCTACCTTTTGCTGTCATAGTCCCAATATTCAAAGCACCTCCTCTCAGTCCCAGACTCTTTCCTTTCCTCCTCTCTCTCTGCTTCCGAACACGTACTCCTCCTCTTCTTCTTCTTCTTGTTCTTCGACCAACAGTAGCCCAATTTCCATTAGTACCCTGTAGGTCATCAGTTCCAATGACGGTCGTTGTTAACCCGGTCCACGACCAATCTCGTATGATATAGTTATGGTTGACTCGCATGTTTGGTTTTGGCAAAAGTTTAACGCCGGATGCCCTTCCTGACGCAACCCTCTGCATTTATCCGGGCTTGGGACCGGCACAGGGAGGCACTGCTCCGTGCCCCCCAAGGCAGGCTTGGAGAGACACGGGCCAGTGCCGCCCTGAGGCTGCATTAAAAAAGAAAAAAAAGATTCTCTGTAAAAATCTCATGTAACAACGTGGAAGCCTGAGGCTTATGGGCATGTAGCCTATATACATGCGCATAGATTGGTTTAGTTATTTTTAGCCGATACGGCTTATGTTCAGGTAATTATGATAAGTAAATCCGCAAATAATCTTTGCTGTCATTTTTCAAGGGTTTGTGATTTTTGTTGTTGTTATTGTTTTTTTATTTGCAAATCTCATGGCAGGAGGAGTGGCTTTCCTCAGAGCCACGCTCACGATGAGCACCCGGCAATAGAGACCGTCTTTCGCCATGTTCAGGCTTGAACGTGTGCTGTAATTTAAAGACGGGTCGGGGGGGTCCCGGAGAAATCCTCCGCGTCACTGGAAACTATCATTCTTCTGTGTGTCAAATACAAACAGGAAGTTGCTTCTTAATTATATTCAGACGTAAATACAACAGGGTCCCTTTCAGCTGGATCACTTATCGCCGGGGTTTGTCAGTTCTGTGTAAACAGAGGATGTGCAGCCTGCGCTGACGACGTCGACAACAAATAGGAATATAAACACCAAAATAAATACGTGGGGAAAAGGCACAACTCAGTTTTCCAAAAAAAAAGTTATTTCTCAAAAGAAGACAACCCAAGTAAATGTGTTCATGTCGTTGAATGTTTGAAAAAGAAATTGCATTCTGTATGGGTAATACTTCCCTAAATCTTCTCAGTATCAAGCCAAGAATAATTGCCTGTCAGAGTTTTAACTTCTCAAAGTCATCCCCGTGATACCATCCAGGTTTTACAAATGGGAGATGTGTCTCATATCGCCAGCATGCACTGCTGCATTCTGAGACAGCACGTCCCACGCTAACACACCTCTCTGTTAGTGAAGGTGAAAATCAAAAACTTTTTCCCCTCACACGCGCATCCGCCCTCCGAGATGTTTTTGAATGGAAACGCAAGCAGGGAGAGAAACGCCCACACTAAATAGATACTGTATTTGTCGCTGTGCGATGACATTCTGGCTTTATGAAGCAGCGCGTGGACCATATGGTGCAGAGCTAAAAGACCCGGAGATCGACACCGCCATGTGACTGATGCATTTATTCATCAGAGCCGGGGAGAGCGCCGACGATGGAGATGGAGACAGAAGGTGGATGAACAGACCGGGGAGGAAGAGAAGAAAGAGGGTATAGAAACGTGAAGGTAGGAACAAGTGAAAGTAGAGTGGACGTCAATGAAAATGGAAAACGAGAAGGACGTTGTGGTTCATCCGCCGGGCGGCTCCAGAAATCGGCGGCCCCGGTGCTTCAGCGACACGGAGCTGTAAACCAAAGGCCACCCAGGACTGAAATATGAGGTTATAACAAAAATATATAAACCTAATTTAACAAGCTGTGCCAGGTATGCTGATGATAGCATACTGGTAATTTGAATGAAACAGTCGGCTTCTGTTTAAGGCCAGGCTCACACCTCACAGTGGCAACCTTAAAACTGGAAGTCTAAAGGAAATCTCGAGAGTCGTAGGGGAGTCAGGTCACCGCAAAGACCGAATCAACAACCAATAGATGAGTGATAAGAAAAGACTCTAGAACTTTAGCTATAGCAAAGTCTTTAGATGTGAGATCCACAGTTTTTAGTCGGAAACTAGGCTGAGACGTCAAACTCTAAAAGCTCGTCTTTAGATGTGAACCTCATCATTGCACTTGATAAGTCTCAGGACCGCGCTTTCGTCAGCAAACTCAACCAGGTTGATGGAGGAGTGGCTGAACAAAAGAGTTGGTCATGGACTTCCGTTGACACTCACCCTCACACCTCCCGGTCCTCACGAACAGCTCTGGGCTCCATCGCTGTCACCGACGACCTGAAACGGAAAGGCCATTCCTCAGGCTGCTCCGCAAAATGAATCTGTCCCAAAGTTCGCAGCCGGTTCTACAGGGCACCCGTCCAGTGTCGTCACCTCCTAACCGGATCGGAAAGCGTCTCCCCAACAGCAAGTCGCCTGGTGGGCCACGAACAGGAACCTGCAAATGTTCTGCAGGATGGCAGATCTGCGATGACTGCCCAGATACACAACTCTCTCACCCGGCCGCAGGTTCGGGTCTGTCAGGAGTCAAACCACCAGACCTTGGAACCGTTTTCTCCCTCCTCAACCCGTCCCTCTAGTCCCAAAGACTCTTGGCCTCATCCGGGTGTATATATCCAACTTAAATTGTGTATATTTCCTAAGCACAATCTGTTATTGCTAGTTGTTGCTAAGTTAAATTTACTTTATTGATTACTTTTCCTCGCATCTTAAATTTCCTGCTATAGAATCTATCAGAATCCCCAAAGCAGGGAATTACAAAGTGCTCTGAGTGCTATCATACCATGTCAAATGCCCGTGTGCATTATACATTTGGCGATTGGAGAGTCTGATTCTGATTCATTGTGGAATTATTCCTAGTCCTTGGTTTGTGCAGAATGACACACTGTTTAAAGCCTTTTTGGATTTATTTGCACGTTGTGACCGGAAATGCCATGCTTGTAATTTAGAGGGGATGCAGCTTCAGTGGAAGGAGGCAGGCAAAAGTCAGGGCGATATCCCTGCTGTTCAGGGTCCTAAAATGAAGCGAGGATGGCTGAACAGATCACTTTGTGGGAGTTTTAAGATATTTATTCATGTTTGACTGTTTCGTCGTTCACAAAGTATGTCAATGGAATGCGGTCATTTTCGAGTAACCGGTTGCCGTATTTGCAGTACCACAGTTTAGTGAGTGACATTTTGCCTGGCGCTCTCCCCGTATTTAGGCTTTAAAGATATCAGCGGATTTAAGCTTAGCACCGGTAAACAATTAGAGTCGATCTTTAAGCCCCTTCCACGACATGAAACCACAACCGCTCCAGAAAGCTTGCTAGTAACATGTAGCTTGGAGAAAATGTTTGACAGCGTGATGAGGCAGACCTACTCATTTGTTTTTGTGAATAATCGTTTGATTTGTTCAAGCCAACACGTGTTTCTCTGCATCCTGGGTTTGGCTTAGCCTAATATAAATGTTTTCAACGCCGGTCAAAAGATATCCAGTGGAGCCTGACCTCAGGCCTGGTGTTTACAACTGTCCCGTCCGACACCATCGGAATCATAAAAGAGAAGAATGTGGGGTGTTTTGTGTCAGTGATGTCTAAGGAAGTCTGTAAATCAGCTGAATCTATTTTGTGTTTCAAGAGTGACTGAGTCACGGTAGCGATCAGTCTGCTATGGGTCCCCTGCCAGAGAATAAAGGGGTGTCGGTGCTCCCCGGGGGCCAAAGCAGTGTTGAGAACAAACAAGGCGTAATGACCGCTGACCGTTCAAAAGCGGAGATAGAGACGAAAGCGACATTCCATCGGTTAAAAACAGTGGCCTCAATTGCAGCCCGTGGGATCATATTTTGTGGCCCCTCAATTGATATCAAAGTTCAGTGTCGGGTGATATGTTTTTCTCACACACACCATTTTGGCAAGTTGCTGCCCGAGGCCATTTATGTTTTTTCAATCACTTATGGCAGCGGTCTCAAACCTTTATGGCACCAGAGACCTGTAACAGGTGGGGTGTGGACCCAACTGCGTCTGGCAATGGAAAGAAAGGCAACGTGGCAACTGCGGGACTGGAGGTGAGGCTTTTACATCCACGCCGACGGAGCTAATTGACTGCAGAGTAAATTCTGCCCTTAAAGCCAAGTTCAAGGAGGTGAGCGGGAAAGCAGACGGGCTCAGACAACTTTTGAGAGAACCGCCCCGAAGTTCCCTTCACTTTCGTGGATGTTCAGGCGCTCTATTTTGGGAAAAACTTACAGTTCCAAACTCGCCGATAAGCATCTCCAAGGCATACGGAGGATCTCAATTACTTCCTTCCTCAAGGCAAATGTGGCTCAGCTGTGCAAAAGGAAACACCGCCAGGACTCGAGCAGCAAGGAGTAGCTCAGAGACGTGGTAGCAGTAGGTAAACCTATGTTCTGAAGAGCTATTATTTGTAAAGATTGAGAAGATTGGACGGTTTAGCTGTTTTTTTTTTTTTTAATAATTGAAGCCCTTTTCTTGTGATTAACGCAATACAGCCCAGCCTTACCCAGACTCAACCTCCACTGGTCCCCGGCTAAAATGGGTCTGAGACCCCTGGTTAAACCAAGACAATGGCGGTGTGGTTCAGATTGATAATCCATTAGTTTTGTTTTCTGATAAAACCCCAAGAATCAGTAGCCAGGGCATAGAAGACAAGCATCAACCTGACAAAGAAAACAATATAGTATTACATCGGCCAGCTCTCCATCTTCGGTCAGCATGGGCCGTGATTTTTTTTTTTTTTTTGCATGTGTGGTCCAGTGCATATGGGCAATGAATTAAGAGGAAAGAGGACAGGAAGGGAGGAAGATGATGAAGGGGAAGAAGGAGGGGCAGCCTTATCTTTTTGATTATGGTGTGACGGCATCTAAACGTGTGTGTGTGTGTGTGTGTGTGTGTGTGTGTGTGTGTGTGTGTGTGTGTGTGTGTGTGTGTGTGTGTGTGTGTGTGTGTGTGTGTGTGTGTGTGTGTGTGTGTGTGTGTGTGTGTGTGGACGGCCCCAGGGACACACCTGGAGTGCAGCTATTTGGGGTTTAAACTCAGCCAGCCACGGGCACATTTCACCTGCCTCTGTTTCCCATGGCTCCTGTCCCTCTCACCAGAGACAGTAAAATATTGGGTACTCCCCTTTCTGACGGTCCACGGGTCAAACCAGAGATTAAATGTTTGGTTTAACTAGCGCATGAGGAGCTGGGAATAAGTTTGCGATCCAAAAATCCATGCAGCCAAAACAGGCTAAATAAAAAGCATGTACATACCCCATGTTGAAAGTATGGCAAACCTCAAATACGGCACAGTTCTGAAGCCAGGGAAGCTCCTCCCAATATCTGCTTTGTCAAAGAAAATATGTTGGAAGAATGCAAAACTGACGTCATGTTATGTAAAATATTTGGTATGAGCCTATCTTGACAGGAAGCTCTAGATTCCAGGCTGCTGCTGTTGAACAGCCCTTGTTTAATTTCATGCCTTCTATTTCTGTAAAGTCTTGGCTGCGTCAAAAGTGCCATAATAGGTCAGATGTAGGAGGTCAGGGGGGAGACGCGACGACCGAAAGGGTTTTTAATAGCTCATAGTTCAATGCATCGGTCAAACTTAATTTAAACACCACTTTTCATACAACTCAACACGCAGCGCAAAGTGGTCGCCTCCAGTGACTTTATCTTCCCAGGGAACTCGGTTTCCTCGGTTTTAGATGGTATTTTTAAGAGGAATGAGAAAGACCGTCAGTTTAACGTGATCCTGTTGACGGACGACTGGGCGCCTCCTCACCGGGTTTTGGGGGGGAAGGAGTTGCATCTCCCATCCATCGGTTTGTGTTTCGGCTAACGGCTAACATCACCTGCTCCCTGGACAACATCTGTAGTAGAAACTTAATGAGGACAGAGGGTTTCTTTGAAATGCTGCGTCACAGTCGGAGGGACTGGGTCATCATTGCAATCCTGTATCGAGGAAAAGTAGCTTGCTATGTATGCCTGAAAGGTGTTGGACTCGGCAAATATCTGTCAGCTAAGGCCGGGAACGCTAGTTAGCAATTTGATTAGCAGAACCAGACCTTGACGGTAACACCCTGCTTAACCTGCTGACCGGTCATAGTTGGACGTAGATGGATCTGTTTACATCTTGAGGAAATAGAAGTCCATTTAGTTCGACAGGAACATCTGTATTCTTCGCTCCTCCTTTTGGGGGATTTGCCTCAAGTATGCTTAAAATAGAGCTTTCACCACAGCTTCCAGAGAGGATGTTTGGATGCATTGGTTAAAATATATTTACTTACAGGGTAAGATTAGCCAGCAGGATGTTTTCTTCCATTCTTGATGGCGAAGTGCTGAATGTTTTTTTTTAAGCCCTTCACCTGAAGCTTCTGGTGGTGTTCGCATCCCATCCACGTCTGGAATGCTCCAGTGTGAAATCTGAATCCTGCCGCTCGCAACGGTTTCATCCGCGCTGACAGGTGTTTTCGACGGAGGTTAGTCCTGAAAAGCTGTAATCCCCATACTGATGCGTTGTATTGATTGCATGGACCGACTGGGAGCGAGCGGCCCACTTTCCTGGTGAGGTACCCCGAGTTCAAGATGTTCATTTTCCTCCACGCTCCGAGGGAGCTACGCCGACACCAAAGTGGCAAGCTTTGCGCATATTTCAAGATTGTTTGTTTGTTTTCCGACAATGACCATGGCAGCCGTAGTGGCTCCAGTAAGCAGGAGTGTAGGATAAGCCGTACACAATGGATGGATGTTTGCCTTTTCCCAGGAAAGGGCTTTCAGACATCTTATGCACCTAAAACACAATCTCTGGTATTGTCCAAATCAAGGATTCTCATTGTAATCATTTCAAAACTTTGTCTTGCCTCCTGGCTTCAGGCGCCTTGACAGTCTCATTTATTCCCATTTTCATTTCAAATTCCAAACCCGCCCGAGGGGGTCCAGCAGAGACCCGTGCCATTGTGCCTTTAACACCGCCAACCTCCTTGGACTTTCTCCTCCACAAGTCAAGAAAGAAAGAAAGAAAGAAAGAAAGAAAGAGAGAAAGAGATGCGATGCGAAGACCGTGCGGCTCTTTTTGAAGCCGCGGGTACCGGATCCGTCCCCGGACCCGGAGGGGCTGCAGGCGGACCGGAGCCTGCAGGTTGGCGGCGGAGGGTTTTTGCGCAGCGACACCGAGTCCCCCCCCCCCCCCCCCCCCCCCCCCTCTCACCCTCCACCTCTGATCAACCGGCGGGGGGGGGTGGAGGTGGAATAGCTGGAGGGAGGGATGAGTGACTAACGACGAGAGAAACACCCACTCCGGACAGACCGAACTGTATCCGGAGAGAGAGAGGAGGCAGAGCCCAAACTGGTCCACGCAGTCCACGGGATTTCGCTTTTTGTGGATTAAAAAAAAGAAAGACAGAAGGGGGACAGCAGAGGAGGTACGGAGGGGGGCGATTTCATTTATGTCGTGTGCGTGGGTCGGTCTTAGGTGCGCGGCCACGACGCGGGCGTCCCCCTAATGCGACCCACGTCCACGGTGAACACCTGTGAGAGAGGACGCGGGATCCGCCGCGGCCGGATCCGAACTTGCGGGCTCAAAACAGGTGGAACATTTTCTGGTACAAAAAAAAAGCGTTTTTAATTTGGACAAACTGCCTTTTTACCGGCGTGTTCGCAGGTGCCCGTGCGAAGTGTTAACCATGCGTATATCGGGCTCTTGCGTGTTGTGGCGTGGATTGCGTGTCAACGGCGGCGGCGACCCTATTACCGCCCCCCCCCCCCATTAAACAATTTACCCGCGGCGAAGTTTCCCTTTCGAATGACGGAAAATTCATTTTTTTTTCAATTTTGATTTAATTTCTGTTAATTCGATTTAATTTATTCTAATTTAATTTAATTTAATTTAGTGCACGCAGCCTGACCTGATAGTTTCTAGGAGCACGGGGGGGGGGGTTCGCACTCCCGACCGACTCTCTCGGTGCGCGTGCGCGATTGGCATCGGCGTGCATGCCTTTTGTGTGCGTCCGCGTGCATGTGCGCGGCGGCGTGTTGGGAATAAATGAGTGATTTTCACCACATTTCATTTCTTCCTTCACGTCCTGCAGCTGATCTCTCTCTCTCCCCTTTTCCAGCTACATATATATATATATAAATATCTTTCTTTCTATATATCAATCCTATTTTCCAGAGTATTTCATCCTCATTAATATGCATTGTCATCTCCCCTCCCCTCCGTGGCTCTTTGACTCGGCGCGAACGGAGGAAGCCAGCGGTCGTTGCAGAACCACGGGGTTGCTTCCACATCAGAGGGGAATTCAATTTGGAGACAACTTTGTAACAAGTGCTGTTTTATTCATGCGTCTGTCAGCGAGCGTCTCTCCGGAGAGACAGCGGGACGTCTCTGTCCTCTCATGCACGCTATAATGAGCGTTAGGAGAAAGAGGGAGGGGTGGGGGGATTATGAGTGAGGTCCAAGAGAAGATGAGGGTGGTCGCACCGTGGCGCTCCTGAAAATGCTCCCCGTCCATCACACGGTGTCACTTTTTCACGCTCTCCATCCTTTCTTTTCTCCCCCTCGGGTTTGTTATTTTGTGCTCTCCACAGAGCCTCTCCTCTCTCGCCGTCTCCCCTCTTGGCAACAATTTCCTCCACTGTTTCCTCTCGGCCGGCTGCACGTGGGCGCCCCGTGGGTCCGGGCCTCTGTTCGTAATTGTATCAGAGTGGGCGTGCATCAGGAGGGGCCGCTTGGAGACGGGTGGCCCGGGGCCGCGAGGGCCGAGGCGGGTTCCCGTGACCCCGCGGCTCCTCGGAGCGGCGGCTGAACGGCATTCCTCATTCGCTGCGTCTCGGTGCCGCCTCCTCTTTCCCCCGTTTTCAATCTGGTGATTCCTCTCCCTCCCTGCAGGTCCGCCGCCGCTCGCGAGGATGTCGTCCAGGGCTTTCCTGTGGCCTTCGCTGGTGTTCCTGGTCGTGGTTTGTCGTCTCCCCGGCGAGGCGGAAGCTCAAGGTATGAATGTATGTATGTATATGGTTCTGAGATGGCTGTTTGGTAGAGTGGTGACTTCTGAATAATGACTACTTGTACTTTGGATATTGAATTGCAATTTTTGTAAGTCGCTTTGGATAAAATCGTCTGCCAAATGACTGCAATGTAATGTAAAATGTAAAAGGTAGGGTCTCGTCACTTCGCCAGCCTCCCTCGGTCAACTTCTAGCCCCCCCGCTTCGCTGCCCAGTCCCGCTGGATCCAGCCGCCGCCACGCTTTAGAGGGGCTCTAATCAATGTGCCGTATCGCCGTGTTTTGAGGAGCAGCGGGCCCGGGGCGCCCCCGCCATCAGCGTAATCGCGGCCACATCGCGATGCCGTTAATGGAATTACTGCAGAAACGCAGCCCATTAACGGGTCATTACTTAGCATCTCTTGTTAAACGTAAATTAGCAGTTTGTGTTAAAGTGCACCAGATGGCGGATTTACTCAGGCTTAATTAGACGTTTTTTGTTTTTTTTTCCCCACGCACACCTACCGTGTTCCCCAAAAAGTAAGACGCAGAGCTGGAGACGCATCTTCCTGTCACTTGCGCCAATCAGTGATGAAGAGCTGGGCCGAAGGAGGCTTTGGGTTCTGTCTTTTTTTGGCCGAGTGAAAACGCAGCGTGGTTTAAGCTAATGGATCTTTTTGCAGAGCGCTGACTGCAGTGAGGGTGGGTTTCTATGTGTTTTCTGTGTGTGTGTGTGTGTGTGTGTGTGTGTGTGTGTGCTCATAGGAGGAGCTAAGGGTAGATAGAGGATAAAGATCCCACAGAAATGACCCCACAGGACGTTGGAAGCATTAGACTGGGCATTCTTTGTCTGTGTGTGTGTGTGTGTGTTTGCGTGGCTTGCATTCCTTCTCAGAGCCGGGCAAAGAAGCAGCTAAAGGCTAAAGCAAAGTTTCACATTGAAATGTAATAGGAAGATGTTTTTGAGGGGAGTTCCTGTCAGATCCGTTCAAAAAACCACAAATATCTTTGTGTCGTTCCCTAGCGTGTGGCCTCAGTAAGGTCCTCTGCAGCCTCTGCTTTCAGGCGCTTTGTGTTTATTTACCCACTCAGCTCCTTCATAAACTGCGCTTCCTTTGAAATGGAAGGACGGGTTTCCACTCCTGGACAGTCTCTGGGTCTTTGTCGTCATGCGTCTCGCTACATTCCTGGCGTTGAATGAAACATGGGTAGGAAGCAGTTTTGGGAAAGCAGTGCGGCGGGCCCGAATTAGGCGGCGATTTAAACTCGACAGGTCGTGGCGGCCCTCCGTCCGTCCAATCGGCAGCGTGTGATAGCCATTAATTTGGGCCCTCTGTCCCTGTAAGCTGCAAGATCTGGACCGAGGGGATTTGAGCATGAGGATTACAGCGTGCTCGACCCGTGGAGAATGTTTGCGCTAACAACACAAACCCCCGCTCTGCGGAGCCCGCGGCGCACACAGGGTATTTTGCCGAGAGGAAGCTAGGACATAATCTAACCGGCCTTTAAATACGTTAACAACAGTGAATAGTTGACTCTGATTTGGGACGCTTATACTGAACACAGAGGGAAAATGAAGCTTTGGATCTGAAATCTTTTTTTTTTTTTTAACACCTGGAATTAAAAATGCTGTAAACCACACTGCCCTCGACGAGATGTTTATTATTTACCTTGCAGTCAACGTTGAGGACGGACTGTTGGAGGGGGATATTGAGACTTTGTTCTTCGTGTATTTAGCTCACACACACCGCCCTCCAATGCAGTTTCTTTTTTGAATTCGTCAAGCTGCTCTTTTGACCCGGCTCCTGTAGTTCCTCCAGACAGGGAGCCGCTGGCTGTGTTCGGCTCCAGATGCAGACGCACGAGCCTGGAAATCAGTTTAAGGGCTTTTATTGCAGGCAGATATGAGTTTTGGCAGGGCTGAGTTACGCAAGGCGGCGCGGGGGGACATGGAGATGAGAGCTCCACAGCGGAGGTTCGGACAGAGTCGGAGCCGCGTGGATGGACCGGCTCGCCCATCCTGGGGAGACGCACCATCGACGGCAAAAGTCGTCCAGGCCGCTGATTCGTGCAGCGACAGGTGACAAGGCGGCTGTCGAAGCGCAGAGTAAATGCTGCAGGAGTTGAGTGGCTACAGGTAGCGAGATGAGTCAGACACACACACATGCACGCACGCACACACACACATACACAGACACACACACACTAACATGCAGGAGTGAAGGGAGCGCAAGGAGAGTGGCGGAACTAAAAAAAATGAGGGATATGCACAAATTGAAGCGTCATTTGTTTCTGCGTCTCTTTGTTGAGTCTTTTTTTTTTTTACTATCTACAGGTTGAAAATACAATAACATGAACAGCTGAGGGATTGTTTAGGAGGAATAGAATTATTAAAATAAACATTTTTCAAGATTTTAAGTGCATATTTAAGGGAGTTGCATCAATTTTTGACTACTATCAAACAGTGTGTGTGTGTGTGTGTGTGTGTGTGTGTGTGCGTGTGTGCGTGCGTGCGTGCAGGTATTTGATTTGACTGTCCATCAATGCTCCTCTCTGTTTCTTTCCTCTCTTCAAAATGCATGAGTCAATTTTTAAATGAAATGCAACACACATTGATTTCAACTCTCTCTCCCTCTCTGGCTGTTGATTTGGCCTTGAGAAGCTCCAAAAAGGGAAATGTAGATTTTTGTTCCCCGCTCGGCCCCCAGAGGGTGCATAGAGAGGCGCTTTGCGTCGTTGCTTCCATGGCGGTCGTGGCAGGAGCTGAAGGGAGGACGCCGGCCACACTCGTATCCCAACTCTGAACTTATTTTCCAGAAAATAATCAGTAGTCTTGCCGTATGAACGATCTCATATTTATCTATTGTAATCCGCGCGGAGTCGGTCAATCAATGCCGAGCTGGCCGATTGGTGTGGGTCCCCCCCCGCCTGTGGATTCACACGCACTCACCAGGCTTGGGGTTAATTATTTAAATAGATTTCTGTTGATTGGCTGACAGCATTGATCAATACAGCGTCCCAGGACCCCTGACAGCAGATTATGTGCTTGAGAACACATTCACAACAATATTACGCCATTGTTGGTATGTGTGTGTGTGCGGGTGTGCGTGCACGTTTGTCTGTGTGTGTGTGTGCGTGCGTGCGTGCGTGCGTGCGTGCGTGCGTGCGTGCGGTTGATAAGATGAGCAGTGTCATTGTCCAGAAATGTCAGTTTTAATGAGCGGGGCGGTGAAGGTGTCGATGAGGAGTCATTTATTCCCCTACAAACGTGAGAATGAGGTGGACGAGCTGGATGTTCTTGTAGAAATTGCTAAATTATCCAGATGCCAGCATGCCTTGGGCTGTTGACGCTGACCCAGCCTGTCATCATCATCATCACCATCGTCAGCCACTTTGGACTCGCGCTGAGCTGGGATGGATGACGGCTCACTAATTTCGTTGTTCTTGCCGGAGCACAAATAAATGCGCTAACTAAATAAACAACATTAAATCAAACTTAATTGATGGCCGTGCGTGGATGAAGGTTCTGGGGGATGGATGGATTTTCATCTCCTGTGGAAAAGAAAACTAAGTCCCGTCCCGTCTTCCAGCAAAACCGTGATTTATACGTGTTTCGTGCCGCGTGAGACCACAATGGCTAATTTTTCACGGGAGATAATTAAGATCATTTTCGATATGTGAGGGTTGAGAGAATTACATTTTTTTTCTAGACGCAAAATCCGTTTCGCAGATTATCTGGATTTACTGTTGCATAAAGCACTTATGAGTCCCTTATGATACACATTTCATGTTACACACATTTGCTAAGGATCTAATATCGCCCCAGATATTTAATGGTACCTTAAAGTTTAGAAAAATCTGTACATGTATGCATTCTGCGACGGAGCTCTCCAATAAATCAGTGATTATTAATATTTTGCAGAGTTTACCGAGGTGTTGTTTCCTCACTGCCGCTAGGAAATCAATAAATATGGAAATTATATCAAAATCAGTTGAGCCGATTAAGTTTTTGTTGTCAGTTTTATTCTTTTCATTTTCTTCTCTATTACGATTACACGGCAGGGACCGTTGGATTCCGACAAGGTGGCCTCTGCATTTTCTCCCCTGTCCAAAAAGGCCGGATTTTGAGGCCCTAACTAGCCTGGAGGTGTGAACGAGTGAATGGTTGCGCTTCTCTACATGTGGCCCTTGGATGGAGCGCTGACCGACTCCGGGTGTTACCCGCCTCTCGCTCGATGACAGCTAGAATAGGACGATGAATCCTACAAACGCTTCAGCAAAAGCCTCTCGATGCCCGATTCCTCTGTAGTTCACTGAACAAACCGCGGGCTCGTACTCTCGAGTGCTAAAGCAAAATGCGGGGCGGGAAGAGTTTAAATAACTAAATTCTCAACATAAATGTAGAAAGAAAACGAGTAGAGCCGCGGCCCGACTGAGACGGGGCTCATAAACGGCCAGCGTCAGTTTCTGGAGCCGTGGCTTTTCTGAACACGGACGGTCGGAGACGGACGTTTGTCCGAAGTGCAAATCCGCTTTGCTCGTGAATCACAGGAATCCAACGAGTGAACTCTGTTTGATTTGTCATCGCTGAGAGATTCATTTCACAGACGCCACTTAGAAAATGAAAGCGAGTCAACACTCGACGTCTGTCCTTTTTTTTAATTTTTTTTTTATTTTTTACTCTCTTCAAGGACATGATTTAAGGCGCGACCGTAGGATAACGGTCTTCTTTTTCCTGGCCCGGCTCAGGATTTATGATAATTTATAGTGTAAATGAGAGCAACAGTAAATCAGCGGTATCTTTACTGCACAATATATGGAAAAGTGCAGCGGGTCAAAGTGGGACCGGTAAACTGCGCTGAAAGTTTTAGTGCGAGTGAAGTAGTTCTGATGTTTCCTTGGTTTTCCTCTTCCGGCCTGCGGGTTTGGTCCGAGCCTTGAACGAACGTCTCGCTGCTTGTTTTTCTCGCTTTGTCGGACTTTATAGAGCCAGTGGTTCTGTTGCGTGCCGCTGTGCCAACACTGTGTTTTGTTCTTTCTTTGCTTTCTGATTTTTTTGTTTTTGTTGTTTCGCTAATTCAGGAAATGCGAGAGCCTGCCGAGAGCCGGCAATGCGTCCGCTCCGCTGTACCGCGCACCTGAAGCAACTGCAGTATTTGGGTCGGTGTCTTGCCTGCAATCGGCCGAACCCAGGAGGAAATAGCCTGTGTCTGGCCAAGAAATAATCTGGCATGTAACCCCCCTAAATCCACAAATGGACAGATATACGGATTAAATAAAAGGCGATATCAGCTTTCCATGTGTTGGCGCTGCTGCAGCAGAGCAGCGCTCGCCGGTGGATTGCGGTTGCAGCCTTGTAAATAGCAATACTTTCATCTTGAGGTGTCTGAAAATTCCATTATTGATCAGCTGAGTCCGACCTACCAAAGTGATGATACGTAAAAGCCAAGCTTGATTTAATCTGAAATGTGAATTTGGAATTTGGGCTTACTGCTAATGGGTTAATAAGTATGTGAGAAACGATTCCCTGATAACCTCAAGGTGAGCCTGCATTTCTAAGAATGAAGTACTCGTAATCGTTTTGAGAGTACAAATTAAAATGTCACTTTATATAGTTGACAATGTGGCGCATTTTTGACCTCCAATCTAATCACCCAACTTAAGCCCGTCCAACAAAATCATACAGAAATACTTAGCATTTACTGCGTTCATCAAGTGTAAGCTTGCTAATATTCATCGCAACCTCTGGTAGAGTGGCGAAGATTTCAGGTTGACGTTTGAACGCCGGGTACCCGGCTTCCGTCCTCGGATGGCACGGGGGGACTAACCGTCCGGCACTTTGTACATGCAAACCGGCCTCCAACGAAGATTTCATCCCGCGCACAGTTCGCCCGGGACAGAAGTGCCGGGAGACGGCATCACTTACAACGACAGGTGAGTGAATGAAAGAGAGAGGGAGGGACGAATGAGGAGAGTTTAAACAGGAGGATAAGAGGAGAAGATGCGATAAGAGGGAGGAGGGTTCCACGAGAGGCAGCCGAGGAGATAAGGAGAGCGGAGAGGTGGGAGGAAAAAGCCAGAGTGGATTTGGGTTAAGAGCTGTCTCGGTGTGCAGAGGAGCTACGAGACGCCGGCCGCATCAAATGACGCGTGCTGCATCGCCGGATCGGCGCTAAACACACACACAGACACGCACACGTGCCCACTCACTTTCCCCATCTCCCTCTTGTACAGTAGCTATCTCCTGGTGACAGAGCAAGCCAGCGGTTGTCATCCATAAATCCAGAGTATTAGTGAAGCTGCAGCTGCCTGAATGCCCATACTGGAGTCAGAAGAACCGGGCTAATCTGGGCAGAGGAGGAGGAAAACAAGGAATTAAGAAAGGCCTGCCGGGGGGTAGGAAGGGGGTGATGACCGGGAAGAAATAATCATAAGTACGCTGTGCGGAAGATTAAGTTCTGGAAATGGATAAGAGGAAGAGGAGGATGGAAGGAACGGGCGAGGTGGGGAGGAGTGGGTGTGTGGAGCAACGGCAAGACTTGGACAAAAGAGAGAAAACGACCTGAATCAAGCGGGAGGCACGGGGGACTCGAGCCGCCGGAGAAATTTGGGGAGGACGCTTCCAGGAAATGAAGTTGAACGCAAGACGTGGAAGTGACGTACAGGACGGCGTGGCGAGCATTCATCCGTCCGGGAGGCGTGGAGCCACGCCCCCATCGCTTTCACTCAAGGCCGTTCCACCTGGATGCAGGCCTCGCGCCACCTGCCTTCGGCCCAGTACTCAAATGAGCCTCTACTTTATGCGTCTCGGAGTTTAGGGTTCGACAGAACTGGAAGAGAATCACGTTAAATGTCATTTGTGACGGGATTCTTAAAAGATCTGGCGCTGCTATTTTCTCACCCAGGCCTTGGTGAGTGTGTTTATTTGCCCGGTGTGTTGTAGCCAAGCACTAGTCAACAGAGTCCTGCCAAATGGCCGGACGTCCATTTACTACCTGACAGGACGCTTGTGTCTCCAGCTGTCGTGCGTTCGATCGGGCGATGTAACTCTCTCAAATAGAGGGCTTGGCTTTGTCTAATATATGGACGAGACGCTGGCCATAAATGTAGAGCCACCGCACCTCCGGGGGCATCTCATTATCTAACCCTCTAAGCAAAGCGCCTTCGGGGCTATTTCCACCCATCGTTTCCAGCGTCTCCTCACTCGACTCTAGCGAGGAATGGCGTGAAACCCGGAGCCGGGTTAGATATTTATGGGTGCATGTGGCACGGCGGAGCAGATGAGCTGATCTGTGAAGGGTAATTTATATCAGAGACCCTCATGTTCTGTCAGCATCCGCAGCCATTGCTCCTATTCCATCCACATTCATTAATCATGGTCGCTGTCTCTGGAATTGCCTCCAACTTACAGACCTTGATGCGCATTTGGCATTAAAGAGGGTCATAGTTGGCCCGTTAAATTCGAACTCAAGTTTTTTATTATAATTCAGCGTGTGTATGCCGGTATTCATTCAAATGCAAAGCGAAGATCAAGGTGTTCGTGGAGATGATCTCCCAGCTATCGGTAGCCCGTTTTCTTTCGTATGCTGCTGGGCGCACACAATATAGGGTGGGAGTAATAATCTATCTGGCTCCTGTCTTTAAATTATTTATACATTCTTATTGTGTGGTCTAATTATAATGCCTTTTGAGCACTTGCTGTCTGGTGTGAGTCGGTTTTGTAACGAGAGCGGCGTTCAAAACCAAAGTCTGCTCCCGAGTTCACACCAAGGGCACGCTTTGGACGCCGGCGCTTCTACCAGATTCTGTCCCGGGGGAACCAAAGAAAGGCCTTTAATAAAGACATCAATGAAAGGTCAAAGTCTTGTGTGTATTTAAGAGGCCAGAGGGAGTTGCTTGGCGCCGCGCCGTGTCATGCGGACGTAGTTAGTTAAAATTTCAGGGGTTTATCACCATACGGTATTTTTCTGTGCATTTTCACACTTCTTCTGCGCCCCTCCGTTTGTCGTCCCTCGGTCGGGCCACAGTCTGTAGTTTTGTTCTTTTTGGACGGAGAGATGACGTTCCTGTCATTCTCCATCGTCAAGGGACTTGTTGGACGGACATGGTGTGATGGAAAATGCGAAGCTCAGACTGCGAGTGTTTCTTTGAAAAAAAAGAAAAAAAAAAAACAAGACCTTCGACAGAGCGCTTCTGCAGCTTCGCTGCGCACCGACGGCCAGCGCATTAGCAACCATTAAATAGCGTGAACAATCTCAATCATTATAAGACGACCGCAAGTGTCTGCAAGTGCAGGAGCTGTTCAAAATTCCAAAGCGTTCTTTTCAAAATTCTTGCACAAACCCTGCACAACGAGATATAGTCCGACGCTTTCATCAAAAAGTCTTCCAAATTGAAACCTTTCTTCTCGTGCGCGTGCAGCCCTCACTTCAATGGGCCAAAAACCCGCCTTGAAGTTGGAGAGGCACGCGGCCAATCAAACAAACCAGGTAAAAACCCAACCTTGACTCGGGATGCGCTGATGTAACTGTCAGCCTTCTGTTGCCTCTCAGGAGCCAAGCGTTTAGAATCCACGTCCCGTCCGGCTGGACGGCAGCGAGCTTGGAAAGCCATTTCCCCTTGCTATGTCCGTACACACACACACACACACACACACACACACACACACACACACACACACACACACACACACACACACACACACACACACACACACACACACACACACACACACACACACACACACACACACACACATGCCATAAAATACAATTGGAGCAGGTGCCCTTGTATTGGACCTCTGCTGATTAATTTCCCTTCTTTAATGGTTTGATTTATATTTCGGATTAAATTCCATGTCCATAATCAGAAGGTTTACCGGCGAGTTACTTTCCTCTCCTGCAGGGGGTGGTTTGGACCCGCATGCAGGAGGGACGGTGAAGATCCGGGTAGGAGGATGCTGAGGTTGGAGCTGCCAGACAGAAGGTGTACAGGAAGACCAGAGAGAAGGGTTATGGTTGGAGGGGAAGAGGTGTGAGAGGAGAGGGTCAGATGGAGGCAGATGACCGGCCGGGGCTTCTCCGAAGGAGGAGAAGAAGAAGAAGAGGACTGGTTAGGAAGTTGCCGTTGAAATCGTAACTCCTCTCTCAACCTTGAAGAAGTAGTCAAAAAAGGAAATGCTTTGTCATTACCTCTGAAAGTAAAGCAAATGCAGAGTGTTATGTTTCTCTGAGAAGCTTGTCCTTGTTTATTCAACCCATGAAGAAAAGCAATCTTGCCTCTTAAGAGGAAACTAAACCATGATCAAGGGGAAAAGGAAAGTTTTTCTTCATTTAACATCTTTAAATCTAACTTTCAAAAGTCTTCCATTTGCAACATAATGAAATGACAAAAACTGCAATGGCTGACATTCTAAGGAGAAAGTCGGAGGTGCCTCCTCAGCGCTCTCCTCAGTGACGTGGCGGCTCACTTTGGTCAGAGGTAAAAGAGACGTTCCTCGTGAGAGGTTCTGGACAACAGCGCCTCTTCAGGTCCCTGAAGCTCCGCCAGCCATCGGCAGAAGCCACCCGCCACCAACAGAGTGCTTTAGCTCACCTGGCACAGAAAAACCCCAGGTGTGAAACGTATTTCAGACGCGGTGTTTACGTCAGATGTCTTAAGCTCCGGACTGGAGGAGAACCCGTGCTTCTCGGGTCGCCCCTATAGTATTGCTCTTTCACCCCTTGTTACGCTCGCTTCCCAATTTAGCAATTGCATTTTATTATAATAACTGTTATGCAGCTTTGGGCCCCTTTTACAAGGCGTTTGGCAACACAGCGGTTTGCTTGCACGGATTCATTAGCCTGTTTTCTTTGGACTGGCATTAAAAAAACGTCCACCTTGACTTGAGCGATCTGCTGACACGTTCTCACTCCCAGGCCTGCGTCAGATACCGATGCCTTAAGACACCCCTTTCTTGTCTTTTCGACCGACCCAGAGATTTTTGGGTGTGCCGTTCGTGAAAGACCTTCATTTCTCATTAAGGACAGAAAGATACGGGAAAATACAGACTGGGCTTCTATTTAAGGTAGGTTTAGGTAGAGATTCGGATGTTGACGTAGACTTGACGCCACCGTTCCCTCTAAGCCCCGTATTTCTCCCTGCACAACAAAGCTGAACTGTGAATAAATAAAACACATTTATTCTATTTACAGTTCAGCTTTGATTGTGTTTTGTGCACAGCATAGATTTGCTGTGCAAACGTGCGGCTTAGAAGGAACAGTTCTTGACGCTTAAGGTTTGTCAAGAAATTACAAGAAAGGGGTTCTCATGCGTCAGTCGGTGATGGAAAGGGAACGTTCCCCCTCGCCAGGCTGCTCACTGGCCGTGAGACGGCTCATTTACGGTGCCATTTTAATATCTGCCGTAACGTCATTGCATTTATTGTCATAAATACGATTGTCCATTTGTTTCTGCAGCTCCGTGTATCGACAGCGTAACGCTGCCACAGGGAGTGAAATGATAAAAATCATACAGACGTGGCCGCGGCTTTTGCACGGACGTGTTTCCAACACTCTTTATCTTTTTACAAAGACGGCCGCGATGTCCCTCTGCCTTGGAAGCACGGTGTCGAGCAGATGTCAGGCCAAAAAGATGGGAAACGGTGAGAGGAGATGCGATTTGATGGAGAGGATCAGACGCAGCAACGGGGTCACTCACATATCGGAGGAGCTGCGCATTGAGCTCATTGGCTGCAGCTCCGTGTATCGACAGCGATCCAGGCGGAAATACAAAACGGCCTAATCCTAATCCCGCCCTCGTTCTCACACCAACAATGACATCTAATCTCAAACTGTCACAAGAAGCATGTGTCGGTGTCGTGCCTGTTCCGCAAATTCAAATGTAGCCATGATCGCATGTACGCACACACACAGACTGGAATGTCGTGGTCGCTGCTTTTAACAAGACGCTGCATATATGGCGTCTTGGACGGAGAATAGTTGAAGAAACTACGTGCGCGCTACCAACGCACCCGACACACAAGTTGGCGTGTTAACACTCAAATGCCTCTCTCTCTCTCGAACCGTCGCCTTTAAATCACCCCGCCTGTCAGTTTTCCGAAAAGAGAATTAAAAAAAAGCTACTTTTTTTCCTCCCTCCTCTAAATCCTGAGCCTTTTTTAAACCTCTTTCATGCTGCAACAGGAGCGAGCTGAATCCGAGCTCCGCCGCACGCTGACCTGCTTTACGTGACTACTTTATTGTCGCACCTTTAAACTGGAGTGTATTTGTCCCTCTGCCCATCCAGCCTGACCGCGTGACCTCCGGGCGCCACGCTAACGCATATTGACGTTCGGCTGAGGATGTCTCAATTAAAACCTTCCTTTTAATCGGCTCATTATTTATTTCCCACGGTAGCTTTATTGAAGCTGATTTCAATGTGCTTCTCAGTTCCAGCTCCGAGGAGGCTGCGTTTCAAAGTGGTGGACCCAGACGTTCTGCAAGTTTCATGGAAGGAGCCCAAAGGAGACTTCGACAGCTATCTGTTCCTCTACGACGCCCTACCAGGTGGGATGAGTTCCTTCTGTCTGGAGACACTATTAGTATCGCGAGGAGAGGAAAACATAAGTCCGTGCCAAAGAGAAGTGTTACTTAACTTTAAAAATTGGGGGAAGGAATCCCGTTATGTTTTGGATTTTCCATCTGTCAGGAAGGATTATGTAATTTACGTCTTATCAAAGCTCCTCGGAGGGATTACACTCCAGAGCGACGTGCTCCACTCAAAGTTCTGCCCTGCGCCACTGCCAGCTTCCAGACAAAGAGCGGCTTCTCCGGCGACACAAGACCTGTCAGCAGATTTAAAGTAAACACGGGACGGCGCGCCGGAGTGGAGCACCGGCAGCCTTACTTGTCATTTATTCAGCAGTAAAATGCACCACGGCAGCTTGGAGGTGACGGCAGGATGCGCTAACAACTACTTACTTTAATACTTGATGTCTCCGACTTCATGTACCGGTAATCAGATCGCAGCCATCAGCCGTTAGGCGGTGATGCATCCCTGCCTGCATCTGGGATGTACTGGCGCCGCACGGAGAGCCGCAGACGCCGCGCCCGCCATTGTGAAAGTGAATAAGTGGGATTGAATAAGCAGCCTGTAACATAAAACTTGTTTCTTGCAAACAACCCTTGCAAGAAATGCCTCGTCTGACCATTTCTTACCGCCTCCAACGGCCGGGACGAGAATAAAAACTCAAATTTACGACCACTTCCTCTGAGAGGAATGAGAGTACTGCGGTCGCTCACTGCCGATCAGCAAATGCAGTAAAATATTCTACACTACCTGTCCTGAGTCTCGATGTCCCGTTCTCCGGCAGAATGAACGACAGGCACGGATTAATACCGCTAGACGTCCTTTTCTCGAGACATAAAACCGCAGTCCACACCACAAAAGTGAATAATCATGTCTTCTTTCCCCTCATGAAAAGAATGGGAGCTTCTCAATAATGTAGCTCGGTCGAAATTGTACATTTTTTCTATCTAATCTAATTTTTTTTTACAAGGGAAAAAAATCCTGCAGCGTTTTTTTGCTGAAATCTTGAAACACATGCCTCTGCCAGTCCCATTATGGGTATCGGGACTGGAGACAAAGTCCAGCTCTGGCGTCATCAGATGGCGTTCACCTCCAATTTCTCCCACAGCTTTCGTGTCGTGTTCGGTGTCAGTATCTGAAACGAACTCAAGTAGCCACTCTTTGGAAGTCCTGCAACATCTGAAATTCATATAGTGTATGTTAGTAGTCTCTCTGTCTAGCCGCACACCTGCATGTTTATTTATCGCTGCCAGATGTCTACATTTATCTCCGGAGCCTCAGCGGAAGTCAAGCCAGACTCGGTGCGGCGCTTCCAACAACGCTCGGTAGCTTCCGAGCGCAACTGGCAAAACAGTAACAACTTTATGGGTTGTGAAAGAGGGCTCGCGTCTCGTGTGCGTTTCTTTGCACAGGCGTTAAGTAGGCTGCAGGATTCTGAGCTCCAGGTAAATGGTGGCTTTTTTTTGTCATTCATCCATTCATGTTGTAAACCGCTTCTGCTGCGCTCACGGCTGCAGCTAATCCAAGCTGCCATCGTGGGAGAGGCGGGGTTCACCCCGGATCGCTCACCGTCGGTCACAGGGTCACCGATGGACACGTGCAACCATTCGCCCTCTCATTCGCCCGTTACATAGAGGCGTGCAACCGCTCACTCGCTGAAGCGCCAACACCTGGTCGTCATGCTTGGAAATAACATTTCTGGTTTCCCGATATTTTTGAAGGTCATTTCTTTGTTTTTTGAGAGGCAATCAAAGACAGTACCAATGTTTGCTTTGGTTCTTTTTTTTTTGGCTAATTTTTGGGACATCTCTTATTTTGCAGTCATTTTTGGAGGAATGGTGCCATTCTTTATCCACCGCCTTGGATCCCCGGGGCAGTCGGACTCCGCCGCCGTGTTGTTACATGTTTCATTGGCCCATTAACGCTGACGTTTATGACGGCGGAGGCTGCTGTACGAGGAGCCAAGCTGCTCATCAGCATCTATTAGGATCGATTTCCCCTTTTACTATCAGAATAATAAAAACGTCCTTCAGGTATTAACGTGCAATTTTAGGGTGATAAATTAAAATGGAAAACTCTGCAGAAATTCTGCTAGATGTAACCGTTGAATACCATGATATGTCAACCCCAGTGTAAAAGCTGCACAGCCAATCATGAGGCGGCGTTCATAGTTTGTACAGCAAGGAATGGGTCAGGTTTTAAGTCAAGGATTTAATCTGTTAACTATATGGATGGCTTGGCAAAAAGCTTGGCCGGGTGACAGTGAAGAAGCAGGAGCTGCAATGATGATGGCTGCTAATGGAGCCGCTAAACTGATGGTGATGATCGCTAATGCTAAGCTGAAGCAGCGACGCTAATGGTGTTATAATGATGCCGTGAAAGCCGAACATTCTTCCTGTTCGAGCGGCGAAGGAGCGCAGGCTGTGTGAAGAGAAGAGCGCCGAAAAGTTGTGCAGGAGGGAGCGGGAGGTGAGCGGAAACTCAGAATGCGCATGAGAGCTGGGAAACATCGGGTTGTGAGATCTTTAGCGACATTCATGGATCACCCAGAAGTCCTTTGCACCTGTTGATGGTGTCTGAGCTGCAGGTTGGGGGTTTAGTTAATACCGGGTACCTCCTCACAAACCACCGCCGTCTGCAAAAGCAGCTTATGCAATCAAAATAGCAGCGTTCATAATAATTGCATAGCTATGCGAGGTATTAGTGTGAGTACATGTCCTGCTCGTATCTTGACTCACTGGGATACTTCGTGCTGCGATGTGTAAGCAGATGCAGACGCGCGGAGTAGTTTCGCTTTTGTCGTCCCGAAGCCCCGGCTTATCGATCTACCCTCGTCTCCTCGATGACTCCGTTTTTACGACGTCCCTGCTCCAAGGCTCACCTCCAACATTCCCCGCTCAGTTGTTTTAATATCATTTATTTCAACTTGTACACGGACACTTGGTACACGTTGATGTTGATGTTTATGAGGTGCTCTATGCACCGCCGTTAGCCAAGAAACTCTTCCAACGGGGCCTGTTTATTTCCCCAACTTTGTAAAAGATGGCGCGAGTGCGGAGCTGACGAGGCGGTACGGATATGTTTGAACTGTTTTCCCCTGCTGACAGACTTTGCCAAGCAGGGTTTGCAGCCTCTTAGCCAAAGCTCGCGCTCGCTAACGCGTCGACACCGACTGGCGACCGACTCTCGAGGAAGTAAATAACCTTTTGAATTCAGCAAGGTTGCCCGACCTTATGTAACTGACACGAGGTGGGATTATTCACCCCTACCTTCATTTTTTAACAAGATCCGCGGCTCACTGGCAAGACTCTTCACTCTTCGGAGCCCTGGTATTTCGTTTATTGACTGGAGTTTGGGTTCCCCGCGGAGCCCGGCGTTAAGTTCCAGTGATGCATGTTAGCGCTGATCCAAGCCCTTGCCCCACTTGACCCGGCGTCCCCCACCGACGGGATTTATTACCCACTCCCCCAAAGGAATTGTTAGTCATCACCCGTAGGGACGGGGGACAGAGGGAGGCACGCAGGAGCCTTATTGATGACAGAATTAATTGGCGGGTCAAAATTTAAATGGATTGATAATGTGACCTGTTGGCCTGATGGGGATTTACTGCAGAGCGGAGGATGGGAGTAGAAGCCTGCTTGATTCATTCTGGAAGGGGCGGGGGGGACCAGGGGGTGGAAAAGAAGTCCTCTTCTCAAATCCCTTTCCTCGCTCTAAAACTTTACGCCGTGACCCTGACATAATGGAAATGTACAAACCTTAATGCGCGAAAAAAGCAATATTTAGGAGGAAGCACACAAATGCATCCACGGTTCAATTGCATATTTAAACAGCGAGCGTGACATTGACCTGACTTCGAGAGAACGGATTTTAATCGGGTCTTCTGCTCGGTTATCTCCGTCACAATCCGGCCTCGAGGAAACTTTGCCATGTTTCCCCTTCATGCAAATGATAGCAGGTTTTATCAAAAATTGAATCTACCGTCTCCTCTCTCTCTGTCAGGGGGTCACCAGACGGAGCTCATCGTGTCGAAAAGTAACAACAAGGTGCTGCTGTCGGACTACGACCCCACGAAGGACTACGTCGTCAGTCTGATTTCCATCAGCGGCGGCGACCAGAGCAGACCGCTGCAGGGGAGATTCAAAGGTGAGGGCGGCGAGAATGTTTGTGCTCCTGTAGCTCCGAAGCGTCATACTTTTCCTCCCAGCAGACTTTCGTGCTTTTAAAGGTTTCCGTTTTATTTTTACTGCTTATTCCCAGGTAACTGTCAGGAGGCCTTGAAATGTACCTTTTTCCACGGGACTGTTTACCGATGATCGGTTTGTTTTGAATCTGCAGCGGCTGAAAGGGCTGAGCGTGAGGGGGGAGACAGGACGGAGCCCCAGAGGCTGACCGATTCGGCCGTTCCGCCGGAGGACGTCAACGAGATCTCTGGAGGTAGGACAACGAAGACGAGCTCCGCCGCCGCAATGCTAGGCCGTTTGCAGGAGGAGGGTCGATCAAAAAGCCCCAGAAATATGAGCCCGGGGTCTCTGCGCGAGCAAAAATGTGATTGCCAAGTGTTTTCTCCCCGCTTGCCGAAAACAGAGCTGAAGAGCAGCTTCTCTAAAGCGGGACCTCCGTGAGCAGATGCAAAAACTGTGTCGGCCAATCCCTCACGTTGGTGCGTGGCGAAAACGCTTTGCACGCGCCGCTGAATGACGGACGGTCGACGAGCCAGCGAGGGCCTCGCGTCTTTACGGCGGCTCTGTCGCCTCTAGCCGCCGCTGCCACGCCCAACTCTCTTCGGTCTCGATTGTCGCGCACACCAAGCCGTTCTCCCGGTTGGCAAAAGGCCCAAATGTTTGAATGACTAACATTTCAGCGTCTGCTCCGTGCAATGCGGGAGAGGAAAGGAAAGCATGGACGGCGACCGGTGCGAGCGTTCGGATCCAACGTGGCGGGACACATCGCAGCTCAAAGTGAAAGGTGTTGTGAAATGTGACTGTTTTCGTCACCATAAATTATATTTTGTTCGCGTTCTGATCAGACGGCGCATCTTTCCACAAATCAAGCATTTTCTGTGTAGCGTTAGTTTTTCACTGTTGAGTCGGTTCGCCGTCTTTAACGTAAATACTGGCTTTTACGAGAATGCCATTGTTCCGTTTCGTCGTACGCCATTCAAGTCAAAGAATCGTGTCTATTATTCTTAATGCAATTTGCTGCTGAACTGGACTGGAACCCATTCCATTTTTCCGGCTCTGTCATTTTTCTGGCTCTGAGCAGGACAGGCTATTACAGATGACGTTAACCCTTCCCTTAACCCGCTGTCACCTCAGCATTGAACAGAAGGTGTTCTCGCACGCATCATGGAGCGTGCTACTGCCGAAAGACAATCATTAAACCACATTTAATTCTCTTAACAAGGCCCTTTAATCCCAGTTGAAACTTTGTAGTCCGCCATGGGATTAAGGATTTCTTACCGGACCATCTATTTGTGCAATTTCAGCAACTTAGAATCATTTATTTCTGTTTCGTACGATGACATTATAACATAAAATAGCACATAACTAATAATTTGCAAGTGTTTTAGTCATTTTGGCAGCCGTTGCATCATGGTGAAGTTCAATAATTCATGAACGGTCGCTAACGCAACAAGTTGTCACTTCATAAAAGTGAAATACACTGAAGATTTGTTTGGATTGCTTTGGATTGGATTCGCTGGACTTAATGAAGTAGCCAGCGAGCGTAAAAACACCAAATATATCTATATTAGAGCCAGCTCGTGGTTATATAAAAGGATAAAAAAAGAGAAATGAAAGTAGTCACCTGTGATATCATTTGGATTAGCAGAGCACAAACTCATAAATCTCACTTCCACCGATGCAGGCTGTCTGAGTTGGGTTTGTTTTCCGAATTAGACGTGAAGAAAACACCCGCCTTCTTCGGATCGGAGCCCAAACGGGTTTTTGACTCCCATCCGACGGGGACGTCTTTATTTTCCTTTTGTCTAGCATTCAAATATCAATCACAGAAGTGAAACAGTTGCGGTTCGGCATTCTGTGTTCAGCACTTTTCATTGGTTGTGTGTGTGTGTGTGTGTGTGTGTGCGTGTGTGTGTGTGTGCGTGTGTGTGTGTGTGCGTGTGTGTGTGGGTGGGTGGGTGGGTGGGGGTTTGCGATGTGACACTGTTTTCGGTCGGCGACCGGTCCTGGGTGAACCCCGCCTCTCGCCCAACGACGGCCAGGACAGACGGCGTGCCATGTTTATGACTCTTTTCATAAAGAAGTGAATACAATAGAACATTATTTTCATCGAATTGATAATAGGTGTTCATTTTGTTTCTCTTCAGGTGTATCCAGTTGTACGGATTTGTGTCTGCAGGTTTTACTGGAATAGCCTTGGATTTAAGAGACTCTTCAGGAATAATTGCTCGTAAGAGGATTTTTTGTGTTTGGATGGTTCGAGCTGCTAATTTCAGTTCTAATCAGAGAAATCTCAAACATCTGGCGAGGTATGAATACGGGTTTATTTTATTCTTTGAAAGACGTGTTTGTGCCACAACTCTCGATCGCATTGAGAGCTCAAACACGCACAGGGACCAAATCCCATTGGCTCAGCAGTGGAGGGTGCCTGGTGTATTATTAATGAGCACCTCAAGGGTTATTTGGATCGTTTATCACCCCGCGTGATCTCAATTATTCAGGAAGGTGCAACTTTTGGAAATGGTTTAAATTAGTCTGCACTCTTTTTTGAAGTTTTTATTTTGCCTATGAGTGCTTATCATTTTTATGGACATGTTCGGAGATGGGATAGCGAATCAAAGCAAACGCTGTTTTTAGAATTGTTTTCTACTGTTTGGATATGACACGGAAAAAAGCACTTGAACAATTTGTCCAAACGTCCAGAAAGACATTTTCAACCCAGTTTGTGGACATAGAGAACTTTTCCCGATCTCCAGTTCCTTCCACCAGTGGTCCAGCCGAGGTCACCTTGATCAGCGTTTCTTCTCGTATCTCCTGGGATGATGATGATGTGCCTTTGTGTGCCGTCGTGGCCGCCATCGTGTCTCGCTGTGAAACTAATGCCGCTGTTTTTTTGTGAAACATCTCTTGCCATGCTGTGAATGTGTGTGTGTACACATTTAGCCTCAACTGATGATATTAGCATCCTGGTGAGATGTGTGTGTGTGTGTGTGTTATACTTCTATTTTAGCAGTGCTAACCCAGTCCCTTCCTGCTTTGTTCCTCAGCAGTAATCAATGTTCTTTTATGTCGGGATGGCTTGTTTACAAAGCCTTTCATTAACACCTGGTCTCCCTGGCCCCCCCGTACCTCCTCTGTTGGGTGACTCGTGATGGCTGCTGGCAACATTGTGAGGAAAAAAAAAAGACTAAATAGAAGCAGGGAAGAAAAGGACAACATTGAACTCGCCACAGATGGCCTTAGATGAGAGGGGTGGCGTGGCGCGGGGATTCGAGGGGTCGTCCTAGGAACCGAATGGTTCGAACCGGTCGGATTCCTGGTTCCTCTGGTCCGTCCAAGTCTTGTTGAGCAAGACACCGAAGCCCTTACCGCTCCCCTGGCGCTACTCCTTAGCTACCTTCTGCTCACAGTGCTTCCATGATAAGAATAGATGGGTCCAATGCAGCGGTCACATTTCGCTAATGTTGTCGTTTATGTAGAGCTGAATGTGACAATAAGGGCATTTCCAGGTTGTCTCTCGTGTCTCTGGTCGACAGTAAATGTCAACGTCGTGGTCAGTTTGTGACCGTTGGTTGAACTGAGTTTTCCTTGCAGTTACTTGAAGGGAAGGGTGGCTTTTCTCGAAGGAAGTCTCCTTCTTTTTCAGTAAAATAACCACCTTAATCTCCCGCTGTTGTTCCTACAGTTCTCTACAAATGACTCGGAACCCTCTTGCAGCGGCAAGTGGCAAATACAGACGTCTCTCAGCTAAACACAGACCGTTTATTTTGCGGGCTTTAACTGAAACTCATTTTCTCTCCCCCAGTTGCCATTGACTGACTTTGACTTTGAAAACATTTTTTTAAGTTTTTTTTTTTTTTTTGTAGTTGCCTCGGCTTGCGGTTAGCAGTCCGGCCGAGTTGCCCCTATCGATCCCGCTCATTTGTAGGTCCCCGCCTCAAAAGTTGATGAATCGAGTGATCGGTCGGCGACTCCCGTGTGGAATATGAGTTTTCTTCCGGAATGTCAGCTCTTAATGCCTGTCCTTGCCGTGTCATTGTCTGCGGGGCCGGTGGGGCGGTGAAGGTGCCAGGAAGATTCTAAACCCGTAAACTGCTGTGCTGAAAGTAAAGAAGAAAGGGTCGGTTTTGCCGGGTGCCGCATTCCCTTTTGTGTGAAGATTAATGTCATCTGCGCTCGGCAAACAGAACCCGTCCCTACCGAAACCGCTCGTCTCCCGGTGTGGGGCGTTGTCGTCGTCATGTTAAATCAGCGAGCTCATTCGTCATCAAGGATCATCAAAAGAAGAAAATGGAGGACACTTACCTCATCCTCATTCATGTTAACGGTCATCCGGTAATAAGAGTAAAAACACGGCTCAAGACCCCCGGAACCGACTCCGGAAATGATCACATACAAAATAATTTGTGCTGTTTTTCCCGAAGCTCGATTTCACCGCATCCATATGCAAGCGAGGAAAACGTGCCACTGTTAAAGAGCACATGCAGAAATCGATCCTTTTAACGAAACATTCAGCAGACGGTCGGGGAAGTCGGAAGGCATCAGGGGCAAAAAAAAGAAAGAGGCAGAAAATACACCTTTCTATTCTTACTATTGCTGATAACTCATTTGGCGACTGCTTTTATCTTAACCAGTTACTTGGCTGAAGGCAGGATGGTAATAGACTCTGCGTATTACTGCACTGAATAAAAAGTACACATATATATATGTATGTTCACTCCAGAAAAAACAGGCCTCCTGTTTACTTAATAATGAACAAAAAGCGATAATATGTGATTAGATTTAAGCCGCTCCCCAAGCGGAAAGCGGAGCGGGGTCTGTCCTCAGCCCTCTTCCTGCTCCTGAATCAACTGCATTACAAAGTGGCGTTTTTAGTGCGTGACTTTTTGTGCTTATTCTCATAACTCCAAGCGAGCTCTTGCCGAGTTTGGACCGAGACGAGGAGCCAGGAGCCGGGGATTCTACTGCTAGCATGATGTCACTCCAGGAGTTTTCACAGCATGTTGAGTCAGTTTGGCAGTTTTCAACAGCCTTTTTTCCTTCAAGGCGTGGCTGTTTTCATGGTTTTATCGCACGGTTGCTTATTTCTACGCTTCTTCTTAAACGACGTGAAGGCCGGGTCGTCGGCCGGAGCCCTTGGCAACACCTTGAATAAACTATTCCTGAAGTCAAACGTCAAGGTCACAGTAACACCATTTTCTACAAGAAATGCGCAATAAGACAATATATCCAGGTGAAATGATGAATTGAGAACATTTCAAGTGAAAAACCAGGTAAAACTTACCTGGCTAGCGATGCTTTAAGGGTCGATTGGTTTCATTTCGCCAAAAAGGATCTTTTCATTCGTAAAACACGCACACGCTTTGGATTTGGGAAAATAGGCATGGGAAATGCACGAGGGCTGGGACTGCAAGTCTCAGGTTCCCCATGACATAGAAGAGACAAGAATGTATATTATTGATCCCTCAAATGGGAAATTGTGCGGGCAGAGCACAAGGAACATATTGCGCATATTTAAATATTACTGGGAGAAAACACTGTACAATTAAACCCAAAAAGTATAAAAATGCAAATATAATGATACATGATGGAATGGACATTGAAAGTGCTGTCCTTGATTTGCATATGTTCTATGCCCTCATAGCCTGGTGTTTCAGTCATAAATACTTGAAACAGGGGACAAAATCTATATTTTCTTCAGCCGTGTAACAAGCGGACACTATTTGTTTGTGGGATTTTTGTACCGTTGCATCTGGACTGGATGTTTTGCTCTGCGTTTCCCTGTCATTATGCTAAATGTGAATCCAAGTCGAAAGGAAACGTGCCGTCTCTCACTTTTGAACAAATAAGACCCCTTGCACGTCGTCCCACCTTTCTTCTCCCAGGTTACCTGTTAGTTTTAATAACTATCAAAAAAAAGACATTTGGCATGAAATAAAAGCTTCAAAAGCCACAGATTTATGATCAGCGCTCAACTGCATTTAGTCTTTGCTGCCGATTGCATTTGAGCTCCATCCAAAACAAAGAGAGGAAAGAATTCTGCAGCTAATAACAATAAATATTACCGTTTTGCTTATCAAAGCAAGAACAAAACCATTAGTGTAATGTACAGTAATGTATTTTCATTGGAAACTGGCCCTAACCAATGTTTCCTCAAAAGTAATAGCCAGTATTTGGACAGCTGTGTAATATTAGATCAGAGGGGACGTGCGTGTGTGTGTGTGTGTGTGTGTGTGTGTGTGTGTGTGTGTGTGTGTGTGTGTGTGTGTGTGTGTGTGTGTGTGTGTGTGTGTGTGTGTGTGTGTGTGTGTGTGTGTTTTCTTGACCATCTGTAACATATCTGTGGGCCAGAATCCTCCAGCGTTAATAGCCACGGCTGTTGCCCGTCAACCGCGGCTACACATACGCCGTACCTCATGGACTGCTGTATAATCCTGCAGGACAGGATTCTCTGAAATCAGGGTTAAATTCTGTTTCAGGCTCGTGTTGAGCTGTGGGGGTCTGGATGTGCCATGTATTTGTTCTCCCAAGAGCATCTGTTGTCCCATTTTATTTCATAGCTCTATATTCAGCTGATTGGAAAGCGTTATCGCATATGTTTAAATTTGATCAATGGGGTCTTTCAAGAACTCTCCAGAAGTACAAGCACTTAAAGTAGACCGGCTATGATATTGATACTAATCGACTCATTAAACGGTTCACTTACGTTGTTTCAGCCGTCACTTGAAGCAATCAGAGCCACTAGCCAGAAGTGTCTGTGTGAGTGCAAGTGGATGCACACACACACACACGCACACACACACACACAAATGGAAATCATTGAGCAATAAAGGCCAAAAGCTTCTCTTTCCCACTATGCTACAGTGCCTTTTTCAATACATATATTAGCTAATAGGATGTGAGTGGAGTGTTGGCTTCCTCACTGCTTGAGAGCTGAGTGAAGCTTCAGACCAGAACGCAACACATACGCACGCACGCGCACACACACACACACACACACACACACACACACACACACACACACACACTCTCAGACACAGAGGTAGCCCAAGGGAACCCACACACAGTTAAAGTTGAACCGGAGGCCAATGAGATACCGTTGACATTCAGTGGTCTGATGGTGATAAAGAGCGGGAGAGTCTGCTATTGTCCGTCACGTCTGCAGGAGGGCAACAAACACACACCTGGAGAGATTAGAAGGGAAAACGAGTTACGGATTCATCCTTTATTTCTTTGCCTGGATGTGTGGAATTCTGTGCGCTCTTTATAAATAGCGTTCATTCCCATCCTTAATAACTGTGTTGTCTTAATGTCAACAATTGTTGCCGTGGTAACGGTCTGAGATGCTGCCTCCCACCCCACCTCCCCCACTGTGGGTTTGGATGGGTTCAAAACCATCACACATCCGTTAAGAGGAAAGTGACCGAAGCCTCCCCGCTCCTGGAAAGCCCAAATGATGCTAGTTATCACAAACCACCAAGGTTGGTTGGAGTGAGTGAAACCCCGTTGAGCACGTGATGCAAACCTCGTTTGATTTCCCCCAATGTCGTGTCTCTCACCTTGAACCGGCATTCTATCAGTTCGCTGTCTGCCTGCCTCCAATGTGTTTTTTACCTGCAGGTGTGTGTGTGTGCGTGCGTGCATACATGCGTGCATACGCCTTACATCACAAAATAACAGAGGACCTCCATCTGCAAGGGCAGGCGCAGATTTGATTCCTAGCCGGCGGCGCGGCGTGCTATTTGAATGTGAACGTGCTGCAGCGGCGTACGGAGTAGAAATGCAGGAGCTGCACGCTCATCCCACGTCATACATCTCATCTTCTGATCACACTCACTATCTCGTGGTTATTTAAAATGCTGAACCCCCGTGCACCCCCGACCCGGCCTCCGCTAATGTGCCTCAAAATGATCTGAAGCAAAGTGACCGAGGTCTGGAGGAGGGAGGAAAGCCCACAGACACGCCGCTTTTCCGGCCACAAGCTCTGCTCATACTGCCTTAACAGTTGCAGATGAAAAGAAGGCGTAAAATAGTTTCTACCCGCGCGGATTTTCTACAAAGTTCCCCCGTACCCGTTTTGTATTGAAGACAAACACCAGAATGAGCATCATGTGGAGAGGAGAGAGGCTCCCTCAGTTACTGCAATATGTACCGAATGAAATATGGAAAAAAGGAAAACTCTGTTAAAATCAATACCTTTTCTGTACAAGTTTTGAAGATTCCTCCTCCAAGAGTAGAAATACCATGAAAATATTTCTAACATCCTGCATTTTATTGGAGGGAGGAGGGGACCGATTCCAGATTTAAATGCAACCTCCATTTCCTTCCCCATAAAAAAACATCTACAAAATATGAATATGCAGTTATTTGGAAATTTGAAGTGCAACCGCGGGCGACACGGTGGCGCGGCGGTCAGCGCTTTCTGCCTCGGCATGAGAAGGTCCTCGGTTGGATGGCAACAGCAGGCTTTTCTGTGTGCGCTCTCCATGTGACTGAGATGTGAAATGGTTGTATGTCACTATGTGACGCGTGAATGAGTGAGCCAACGCTCGCAGGTCTCCGAATGACGTCAAAAACAGAACGGATAATGAAAGTCCGACCGCTAGTCTGCTAGACGGCTCGGACTGCACCAGTAAGACTTTTTTCGTGACCTGGAGGTTTTCGGTCTTTGCCGTGTTTCTTCCCCCTTTTTGCCTGCTTAATATCTAATATCTTTGATATTAATCTATCAGAGTATTTGTCACGTCACAGATCGCACAGAACAACGGTACCACTAAATATATTCGTATGCAGTATTTATATCGCACATCTTCTCAGCTCATCTCTTACCCTGAAGGAAAAGGACAAAAACACATTCATGACCGGAGAAGAAGTTTGACATATTATTTCACCGTTTCAAAGCAGAGAGAAATAGTTGGCTGCATAAATGAAAAGCTCAGAGAAACTTAAAATCGACGTCCTAAATGAGCTTCGCAGATGATGTGGAAATGCAGTTTGAATATGAGTTGTCGGGGGGCAGAGCAGAGGCGTGGCAGGGGTTTGAGGGACAGGGAAGTCTTTAAAGAGACAGAATTAATGTAAACCTTAAAGAAGTGATGCGGCAAAGAAACCACTCACGGTATAAAAAAAGACCGACGTCCACTAGGCGTTTTTCACGTTCCGCTCTTTCCATCTTGGCAATTTGTGTTCAAGGATTTTCTCTGGACATTTGCCAACTTGTGAGTTATTCCTTTTCAGACAAATCAAGAAATACCCTTTTCATACACACACACACAAACACACACACACACACACACACTGGATATGAATGCAGACACACAGGAACAGGTTAAACATCATTCACTTGGACGTGTGTGTGTGTGCGTGTGTGCGTGTGTGCGTGTGTGCGTGTGTGTGTGTGTGTTTGTGTGTGTGTGTGTGTGTGTGGTCTCAGCACTTGCCAGACGTCTGTCCTTGCCCTCAATTAAGCGTTGGAGTTCATGGCTGAGTTGCGCTAATTGTAGCACAGTGGCTAACATGGATGTGCTAATGGCATTTGGGTCATTAGTGGCAAGGACTCTGTAAGCTTAGAGGTCAGATTGAATAATTGCCGTCCACTTCCTGGCCCGAGTCCTGCTGCGGTGTCCCTCTTTCCTTCGTAGCACGCTGACAGCCGCAGATGTCTGCGGATCACAATCTGTGACATTTGAGAGACGCCGTTTAACGAGCAGGAAGGAGCTCGACGACACCGATCAGGAAGCCTCGTGGGGCTTTTGGACCCAATCTCCATCTCCGAACATCTCCAACTTCACAGTAGTTTTGCTTTCCTTAGCGAACCCCCTCAATGTTTTATCAAATGGTTGAAGCTACCTCTATTGGTCTGCACCACATAATCTCTTTCCTCCGCCTTCTGTCCCACCGTCTTCCATCGTCTCCCCGAGCTCCTTTCCCTCTTTCTGTTTCCATCGCATTCCCTCTTTCTCAGTTTTGAGTCTCCCGCCCCTTTGTCTCCCCCTCTGGAATCTCCTCCAGCACTGACTTCATATTGTGGACAAAGCCCATCTGAGCTGAAAAGCACTGTTTGAGATTCACCAAAAAGCCTCTGTGAGTTGGTAGTGTTCGTCCCAGCTCCCCCTTTCTGAAGCCAGAGCACCTTTTGGACAGTTTTTCCAGCTGTTGGTGATGACGAACTGAGCCCCAACAAACCCTGAACACAGCCTGCTTGTTTGCTTATCTTCTTTTTTCACCACACCGCTATCAGGTGAAGTTATATTCAGTAAACAAATGTATTCCGCCTTTTTTTTTTTTTTTTCTTTTTTGAAAAGCAGCAGCAATTTGTGCTTAATTTGGACAGAGAGACACAAAGGAGCAAAGCAATGAGGGCTGTGCTCGACTGCAAACTCCCGCTTCCCTTTTGCAGGATCAATAATTAGCCACGTTCTGGCTAAAGAAAGACATACGACCAATGCTTTCCACAGTTTGCCGGTTTGATTTATCTTTTTCCACCACAAGTCTGTAGGTTGGCTTTAATTTAGCTAATAAATGTTTGTTTTTTTCACAGGCCAGTAGCAATCTATGCTCGATTTCGACATAAAGACACGAAGGAGCAGAAAGATGAAGGCTGCGTTGCTCCGCAAAGTCCCGCATCTCCTTTGCAGATCAATAATTAGCCGGCATCCGACTGCCGAGTGACTCACAGAGTGTTTGCTCGGGGGTGAGTCGTGTCTGAAATGTTTACAATATGTACACGGGCCTCAAAGATAACCGGCTTTGATAGGAGGGGCTCAATTTGTGAAACACAAAGCGGCGCCGGTCAACAAGTACGTGTGTGCGAGTGAAAATCCGACAGAGAGATTAGAGAACGATAAGCGGGGCTGAAGGAGACAAGTCGAGGTGGAGACACGGACGGAAAAGCAAAGAGAGAACGTCTGCTCGGCGCGTCCTAGTCGGCATATAAAGTGTCTGTTTGGCCAGAAGGTCTGTGTTTTCAGTGAGGTGGAACCGAACAAGACAAAGATCAGCAGGCCGAGCGGGGAAAGGTCGCTGACAGACTGTCTAAATACATCTGTCAGATTACACCTTAAAACCCACCGGGTCACGCCAGTAACACGCACACGCGTGTGCCCGCCGGCCTCGACGCTGAATGTGAATGAGTGACGGAGGTTGTCGAGCTGAGCAAATGACAGGCGTGCTGGTCCTCAGCCAGCTGATTGGGAAAAAGAGCCAATTAAAGAAAGAAAGTCTTGAAGTTGGAGTCGCCGTCTATCAGGTTCCTCCGCTCAGGCGGCTACGAAGCCGTTGACGATTCAACTGTAGTTTTTATTTATCTGGGTAAAAAACAAAAGGACAGTTTGTTTTCCGTGGTTCGGCCTAAGAGTTCTTTCCCGGACTTCTGACCGCCAAGCGATGGCCGCTGGTCTTAAACCGTGCAGGGGGGAAGTCTCAAACGGCTGTTACAGATAAGCGATCAACTATTCCCTTGCTGAACTAGCCAGATCGCCGAGGTGAAGTGCCGCTTTAAACGCTGATCCGCCCGTCATTGACTGTCAGTGGCGGGAATCAGCGAAGCGCTCTCTGAGATTCCGCTGCCGCCGCGGTGCATCTATCTGCCCGCCGGTCATCGTTCCCAGCGTTATTCCAGCCTCAGAGACGCAACGGCAGCGGTCGGAAATGAAACCCAACAGGGGAGAGATTGAAATGACAGCGCGCCACGTCCGATCCTCGGATAACTTGAGGTCGGTGAAAAATCGAGGCCGGTCGGGAAGAACCACAGAGAGGGAGCGGGAAAATGTGGGGGGGGGGGCTTGATAATAATGTTTTAAGAATACCGTGGTGACCCTTCAGACGACGGTCCTTGTCATGGTCTCCAGTTAATAGGAAACATGATCTCTGCATGGCTTCTTCAGATGCCTAGAAATATTATGAGGTGGGAGTCTTAATAATAGTCTTGTTGTTGTTTCATGTGCCTGGCAAGAATGTCGATGTTTGAAAAGTGGAAAATTCATTTGAAAAGCCGTCAGAAAGTGTTTTTTTTTTTTGTTAGCTTGTTTTGTTTTGTTTTTTATCACTGCAACACCGGAACCACCGTGTTCTGAAGCACTCCTTAACCACCACAACACACAGAGATCTCGTACTCACCAGCCGGGCCTTGAAACTGCATTTCTTTTTCTTTTTTTTTTCATTTTAGATGCGGTGGCTGCAGAAACAAACCTCACTGTCAAACTAATAAAAATATCTCCCTCCCTCTTAATATAAGCATGTTAGCCAGACTCATTTAGAAGGTTAACATCTCTGTTTGAAAAAACACTCTTATTATTAGGATTTTTAGCAGTTCTTTCAAGGGTCTCTTCCACGGTGACTTATTATCTGCTGTCTCTTACTTTTACACTCAAAACAGTACAGAGCAGTATATTATCAGAATGCCAATAAAACCAAAATGAGCAAAATGGTAGATCATTATCAACCATTTAAAGCTTCATGGCAACAGGTCTTAATTTAGTTATATTTTGACATGACACTGATGATGCTCCGCTGTACCATTTTAGTGCATTGGTGCATTTAAATGACCACAATATTAAAAAGAAATTTAAGAAATGGATGGATACTGTTATCTAAATTGTTGTGCAACAATTTAGATGATACGTTCCCATACAGTTGGAGAACCTGAATATTCTGAATGAACCCCAGAAGATGCTAATATGATATAATATAGCAGAAGCCAGAAAGGTCCTGCAGCCAGTGTGCACGACTACAGTGGAAGGAAACATGGAGGATGAGATTTACGTGCTTTCACACTCGCTCCTCGATTTTTATAGGTATATATATATATATATATATATATATATATATATGTACACACACACACACACACACACACACATTATCTTGTATCATGGACACTTCTTGAATTGCCATTTTTATTGGACGAGTAAAACTCAAACTGAACACAGGGAAATATCACCGCCAGGGGAAAAAGCCCCCCAACGTCCTGTCGCAGCACTTGGCGGTCGATGATAATGGACACATTTTTTTCTCCCTAAAGCTTCAGTCATGCACCTCTGCTTGTGTGTGTGTGTTTGTAGAAGTTACACATCGGTGACATTATGTGACAGGGTGGGCTGAGAAGATCCACCCATAAGTTCCACCGGCTCTCCTTGCGTTCTCGCTCGCTGTCTCTGCTTTGCGTTTTTCTCGCACTCTGTCTGTTTTCTCTACCAGCGAAGGCAGAATGCGACAACGGCTTCATTGTTGAAGACGGATTTTTAATAGCCGTTTCTCCCCTCCCACAAGGGTTAATTCAATTGTCCTGCAGTCGCTCATATACCTTCCCAGCGCTCTTCAGTCTCCGCCGTGCATTGTAAAACATGTTCGTTCGCTCACTCATGAACACCAGGTGGACGGTCTCTGCAGCCATGTGCCTGCATGCCAATTTTCGATGGTGTTCATCCAATGGTGGAGCCGCATGCAAATAGGATCAGCGATGGCAGCGCCGCGGCTAATCATGTGCCTCTATGCAAATCAGGTTCAAACGCAGTTCATCCAACTCCAGAGTTCAGCAGTAATATTCTGATAAACCAAACTCCGCTCGCCATAAAATGCTTAAATGCTTGAAGGTGACTGTGTTAGTGCAATCAAGGGACTTTTAGGCTTTCGTGCTTATTGTCAGCGAAATTGTTTTCCTCTTGCCCAGAGTCCAAGTTCATAAAGTGAAATGTTCTCAGAAGGCTCTTTGAACAGAAGGTATTTTGATATGTGACATTAGCAAAACACATATGTGTGATAAAATAAGTAATGGCCGAGTGAGCGTCTCCTGTTTCGGGGCCCTTGCTTTTATGGCTGAGTGTGACAACGTGACAATTAGCCTAAACCTTTTTGCTAAGCGTGAATATACGCTCCAGTTAAATGCAAATTGTGTATCAGTTCATCGGGCGTTTTTCTTCTCGCTGAAACAGCAACTGCACATTCCGTAATAGATATCCTTAAATGGATATATATCAAATAATAATCCAAAGAGAGCGTCAAACAATTTCTCCGAGCACACAATATAAGAAATTTACATTTGTTTAATCGCCATCGCGGTTTCCCCCGGGTGTTGGTGCCAAACTAATTCCCTCTCTCAGTAGGGAGAGGGAAGTCGAGAGCCGTCACCGAATCCTGCAAATATCTCTGCTGTTTTATCCCAAAAAATGTTTTTTGCCTTCATGCGGGATGCGCCGTCCTCCGCGGCGTCCTCTCCTACGTTTGCTCTTGAATGCAGGAGTAAGTGCCGCGATGAGAAGAGCAAAAGGGATACGGTGGAACTCATGGGGAGCGGGTGACTTTTGACCGGCCTTCCGCTGCCTGGAAAGAGGGCAGAGAAGAGAAGGGACAGGACATTTCTGCAGCGAGCGCGAGAAAGATCCCTCTGACATCCGCCGCCGGGGAGCACGTGCGTGTTTGTATGCGCGGCCTTGCACCGCGTTTATTTCTTTGGATGCTGCGCCGTTATCGCCATAGTAAATGGGATGCGGTTTCATTGCACTCTCCAAATCGCTGAGGGAATCAACTTGGAAATTTCATGCATAAGATGATTGCAATTTGTTCAACTGAACCGGCCAACATCTGCTGCCAGAGTCCAGATTGATAAAATTGCCAAAGCTGGTGACGAGGATTTTTGAGTGAGGAACTAGTGCAATCACTGGTTGGAATAATCAGCAGAAAGGTTGTTTTTTTTGCCCGCATCTATGGTGTGTTTGTGTGTGTGTTGCATTAACAACCCCGAAGGTCTGAAGTATTGAGGGGGATCTCATGAAGTCTAAGGACTGACCTGACTATCATTAGTTATTTGGTGCGTTTTACCGAAATCTTTGGCTTTCCAAGGCAGGAACAGGAAGGACCGCCGGCTCGCCGGTCTCTCCGGTCTCTCCGTAGTGAAGTTTTCTTGAAAAAAGACTTAAACAAGGAAGCTCTGGACTGAACTGGAAACTATGAACCGTGACAAACAGAGTCGGCGTGGAACGCAGACGTAAAACAGACCTCTGACGAATGTCGCGTCTCAAGGTAACGGCGCAAGAAGAAACAGGTGACTTGAGTGCAGGGAGCCCACAGACGAACGGCACTGTATGTGCTAGTTTGGAGTGGATAACAGCTCCTGTTGCAATAATTGGGCAGACGTTGGCGGATAATGTTACCGTGCCCCAGTTTCTCCTCAAAATTGTAGCTTTTTCTCCTTACTTAGCCTGTCTGGGTGACGGAAGCTACAGTGACCTATACCTGCCGCTCGGAGAGCGCAGCATCTTCATCGTGCTGGTTACCATGGCTGCGCCTTGGTGGCAGTGACGCTGTTTACCTGCTCAAACACATCTCGCTTTGCTCTTCATCAATAGAACAGACTCGCTCAATAAATCCAGTTGTCATTTCACTGCATTTATCTACTCCACTGAAGTACTGTTTGCTCTCCGTGTTCCACTTGGGATGGGAACTTGAATTTTAAGCTTGCCCAATGTAGTTTTTTTGCACAATTTAGAGTGTTGAATGAAAGTGGTGGACTGAAAGACGTTCAAACATTACACCCACGTCCGCGGCACTTGATATTCCATTAGCTTACATTGTGCTTTTCCTTAACTGCCGATTTGCACGGCTTGTCTTTCTTTTTTGGTCCCGGCGGTCGTGTCGCTAATTTTCCATCGGACGTGTATCTTCAGATAAGACATGATACAGAATAGTCACGCTGTGACGAACTTCATGTGGCTGATTTCAAGATGGTTTAAGCTCCGCTGACATGAGGATCTAAGCATATTGCAATGATGGGAGTTTTTATGCTTGTCAGATATCTATATATCTAATTTTACAATTAGCTAAGTCGTCCGTTTGTGCAATAATTATAACATTATTAGTTTGTGTTGACTTCTAATCGTCCTTTTTTTAAGGTATTAAAGAGACTTTGCCGGCTGATTGTTGTCATCATTCTGTCATTAAATATAATTGGGGTTCTCCGCAGGGCATGTTCCTCTTCACGTTTGCGTGGCATTTTAATTGATTTGACATTCAGAATCTTAGCAACGCATTGCTCTCTCTTCCTCCCCTCCTTGGACTAAAAACCCAAGACTCTTTGCCGATATCTTCATCTTTCCAATCCCACAGCCATGTAAACAGCAGCCTCTTCTGCAGCCCCTGGTGCTCCAGTGAGGATGTACAACCTCTCATCTCATTATTGGTCCACTTGTAAAACACCACTTTTAAATGCACTTCAACGACTTTCTCACTGCCCTGCCAACAAAGGACTTTGGAGCAGCCAGTGAGCTGTATTTACCCCGTTTACCCTTTATTTCATCCGCCTCCATGGCTTTTCACCTCCACGGCAATGCAACTTTGACTTGTTGAATAATAATTGCGCGGCCAAACTGCCCGCAGCTGTCACTGGTGTGCTCGGCCTGTGGCTTTCCTCTGCTTGTTACCTGCCTGACTTCCTCCTGAGCGTCACCCAACAGCAGAAAGAGACAAACATCTCTGGTGCATTTGACTTCCAAGCCTATTCGACTGTATCGTCGTTTTTTTTGTCTTCTGTGAAATTCGGCCCAATTCCGGTGGAAAGATGACCGAGCATCGAAACGCAGGGATGTCTTTCCTGTGGACTTTCCGTGTCCTCTACCTCCTCTGAGCGAGTCTTTTTGAGTAATAAGATGTCGGCCTCTCAGAGGCCACTGGGCAGCCAAAAAGAAGGGCCTTTTCTAAGTGTTGGTTCTCCATTGTTCCTCTGTCTTTTCTCCTCTGTTCACTCGATTTTGATGAATTCAGTGTGTCGCCACCCTCCCGGCAACAAATGGCCTATGGCGGTCGGCAGATGTTACCTGGCCGCCGCAAAGAAATATTTTATGGTTTTCGTCCCAGTTGTATCATCCATTTGAACACCATGAAATTGTCATTGGCTTTCTCCTGACCTGGTTGTCTTCTCTCCCTCCGTCATCTGTCGTCTGCCAGCAGACGGACGGTTCAAACAGTCAGACAGAATCCAGGCAGCAGACGGACGGCTCTGTCTGGAAAAGCACTTAAAAAAAAAAAAAAAAGGGAAGCTTCTCCGCTTCTCCGACAGACAAGGTGTCTCTTCCGACTTTGCGATATTTATGTTTCACATTAAGAATGAACGTTCTGCTCTCCGCTGGCGTGCTTTACATCCGACTCATTGGTCAGAGCGACGCCTTCCATAAATACGTGAGAAGTATTAACCAGCACGGGACGGATCTCTGCTTGAGTTAGGGTTAGGGTTAGGGTTAGGGTTAGCTCACGTCGAGTGTGTTTGGCCACTTTGCCTCGCAGAGGAGCGGTGATGCTCTATAGTTTAGAGGGATCCTGAGACAAGGTCTGCTGATGGCCTCTAAAGGCCTGAGGCTTACGCTGTGTCCAGACTTCTGGAAACGGCGTTTTGCTGAAGGGCTCAGACCTGTGCTGATCTTGTCAGGGATCAAGTAGCTCAGGCCGCTGTGATTGGCTGTAATTTTGCAGAGTCCCGGTGAGTCGGCCTGCATCTTCCGACTCCCATTGGACATTATGTTGTTGCTTGTTGTCGGCAGGATGAGCCATAGAAGGTCTTTCTTTTTCCTGTCCTCGCCGCGAGGTCGGGCCAGTGCCGTGGCCGAGCAGAGACAGATCCTCTGTCCGCACGTGCAGCGCACGTTATCGATGACGGGGTCGCCCTTCAACCGTCCGTATGTGGTGAACCCCGAGGAGCCGACGGCACGCGAGGACGGAGTTTTGTGGTTTCCGACTTTGACGATCCGCAGCGAGATAATGGCAAAGCGACGCTTCCCCCCGTGCAGAAGGCGTTTGATATTTCAGGGGTTCGCTCACAGCCACTCTCTGTTAGGAAGAGCGTGGCCGCTTTACGCATTGACGGGAAAGTCACTTAAACCGCAATAAATTGAGCAACAAAATACGGTGACTTGATTCAAGGCGATTTAGAAATGGAAAAAGGAAAGACGCAGGACATAATTGGGACGCCCGATTTGTTAATGGCTCGAACCTGACCATCGGCCTCTTTTCTGCTGTCTCAGTAACATTTTCATATTTTTCATGCGACCGTCACCCAGTTTTTCTCGCGTCGCATCCGTCACGGCTCGGGCGAGTTCCGGTCCGCCCGAATCCTTCTTTTCCATCTCGTGCAGTCCCATGCCAGAATACATGAAAAACACAAAAAAATAAATGGAAGCTAAAAGCCACCGGCGGCGGCGTCTGTGGCCTGTATGCCTCCTCAGAAGTGTCGGGGGGAGGGTTCGCTCTGCCGGCTGCTGTTACACAAGTGCTTTTCGCTCTTCCAGGACGACATCATCCGTGCGGATGGGCGCCGCTTTCCATTTTTATGTGGCGCCAAAGATAATACTGTCCGATAAGGAGGAAAGTGAATAGAACCTTTTCTCTAAGCCAGCTACAGGCCTGCGCTTACGCCTCCCTTTCTGTGTGGAAACCCCACGTTCTCCCTCCCGCTGTCCAAACACACTCAGGAGGTTCAGCATAGACCCAAAAGTGTCCAGACGAGAATGAGGGAGTGAATGCATGCAAGTCTATTAAGAGATGTGAATGAAGGAATAAAAGCCATCAATCCATCAATCCATCCATCCATCAATCCATCCATCCATCCATCCATCCATCCATCCATCCATCCATCCATCCATCCATCCATCCATCCATCCATCCATCCATCCATCCATCTTCTGCTGCTAATCCTGCACTCAGGGTCTCGGGGGACGCCGGAGCCTATGGATACTGAATTAATGAATAAATACCACCATGGTAACAAAACAATGCATTCCATGTCCAAAAAAATGTGACCTCATGTTAATTAATGGAACTTGGCAATGAGTCATTAAGATGATATGATGGTGACTCATCGTGCCACTACGACCTGTTCCCTACACACTCATTTTATTTTAAGGTTTTGCTGCCGTGTCGTTATAAACCGTGACTGACTTGATTTAATGATCAGAAATTAAAAACAATAGATGATAAATAACAAATGAGCGAGTGTGACAGGCAGAGAGGATGCTATTTGTCGTTTATGTGTTGTGCCCAAGTGTGTGTGTGTGTGTGTGTGTGTGCGTGCGCGTGTTTTCCCCATTATTGACTCATGTCTTCCTCCTTTTAAAATTTCCTACTTGAAGTTATCCAAATGAATGTTTTCTAGCCGCTTGTGTTGAGAACAATTTTAATTTATAACGAAAAGGGGGGGCTGAAGATTGCTTTTTGTTTTGGACACTCATTAAACGCACGCAGGACCCGCTGCAGACTGAATATGCCATAAAACTCATTTTGCACCGAGTTAGGTTGCATTAGATAGACTTTGTACAGAAATCCCTGCTCCCTTTTGCTATTATTCAGTTAATTTCCTTTTAAATCCTTGCTGTGCGAACAGCAGGTGTTTAGCGCGTCGCCCCAGAGACGCCCGCGCATCAAAATGTCTGTTCCAGTGAGTGTGTTTTCTCCTCCTCGCAGCCGACCAGTTTGTTTGCCACACCCAAGCCATAGCCGACATCGTCATCCTGGTGGACGGTTCGTGGAGTATCGGTCGGCTCAACTTCCGGCTGGTGCGGGTGTTCCTGGAAAATCTGGTCAATGCCTTCGACGTCGGCTTCGACAAAACAAGGATCGGTGGGTCCCGGCGACCATTATGGTTTCGTGAACTCCCGAAATCGTCCGCCTTTTGAATAACCGCATTTCTTTCAGTGCCGCACGCACAACATGACGCGTCTCTGGGATGTTGCCATAACATGCTGGACTTACTTTGTGCCCGGGTGCAGGTCTGGCTCAGTACAGCGGAGACCCCAGGATAGAGTGGCATCTGAACGCCTTCACCACTAAAGATGCCGTGATCGAAGCTGTCAAGAACTTACCTTACAAAGGAGGAAACACCCTCACAGGTACCGGATCTCACAGTTGCTTTCAAACTGCTGTTCGAACGGCTGAACCTTGACTTACGAGTGCATCGACCCGTGAGTTGTCCGGGACCCGAGCCGCTCGCTAGATTTTTCGCTGTGTGATTGGAGCCCAGATCCGAGTTAGGAGCGAGCGGCGTGAGCGTTTAACACCGACGTGTCCAGGATGTGGCGTTCACAAACAGTGGGGCGCGCCACCACTCATGGTAGTCTGGAGAAAAAACACCTTCATCCCTCCTGCAGACAAATACCGTCTCTGCAGCCAATACCGCTCTGGGTATCATTGTCTGCTTGTAGATTGTGTGACGTCACCACAGAAACTCAGTGACTTGAAACAATGTCAAACATGTTTGATGTCATCGTAAGACCAAGACCAGGAACAGATCTAAGACCGCTCGGATGGCACCTTTTACCTCACGGCCGAGATGATTCCAGTAAGGCTCCTAAGATTTCCTCCTGACTTTGGGTTTGAAGTCTGCCAGTGTGAAAATCTTAAGGTGTGAGCTCAGCATAAGTTTACTTGAGCGATTGAGCATCTTAAAACTCCCTTTTATCATGAATTATTATTTTTCATTCATTATTTGTCATCTATAAAGTCGATTTTTACATTTAAAACATGACACCAAAACAAGGGCCGGAACGGATGCGTAGCAATTCAATTCATTTCAAAGGGGAAATTCAGTTTGATGTACGAGCAAGTTGCGTTTTGAGCTCGGTCACGGTTGGAATTGAACTGGAAGAGTCGAGGTCCTTCTGTATTTCATTCTCATCGTGTTCAACCTTTAAATCTCCGTCGGCTCCTGTCGAGCTGCATCGCTGCGTCCTCCTCGGCTCCTCCTGACCTCTGTGGTGTCTCCTCCTTCATCCCTTGCCTTTTCCAGGTCTTGCATTGAACTATATCCTGGAGAACTGTTTCAAGCCGGAGTCTGGGGCGCGGGTCGGCGTCCCCAAGATCGGGATCCTTATTACGGACGGGAAATCCCAGGACGACGTCATTCCACCTGCCGAATCGCTGCACAACGCCGGCATCGAGTTGTTTGCAATCGGTGAGAAGGGGCGCCTTCGGAAGGGGTCGTATTTGTGCCACGTTGTCTTGAAACCACTCCGTTCTGCCGAATGATCCCAATGAAGTCGGGTAGACGTCACGGTCCTGCCGCACAGAAGTCAGTCGTCAAATTATATTACACACATTTAAAGAGAAAATGCGCATTGGCCAAATCGCCGTACAAACCCGAGGAGATAAAAATCGCAGGGCCAGTAAAGAACAACATAAAAATCAGGCACACAGCTCAGAGGCACAAATGAAATGCAGAGTCTCTCATTCACACACACACACACACACACACACACACACACACACACAATCCCAAAGTACCTGGCGAGATGAAAAAATGTAGTGCACAAAGCCTGCATCCTGCCTGCAGTCACCAGAGGGAAGGACCTGCAGTGCTTCTTTTCAGATCATGGAGCATCCAGGAGCTCCATGTCAACCAGCCCGGGAGGCGGTCGAGTCAACAAACTCCTCATCAATATTTAGATGTCGTTTTGAGCTTTATCCATTTTGTGACGCTGACTTGTAAGCCGCCCCCCTCTCCAGGTGTGAAGAACGCCGACGAGAACGAGCTGCGCTCCATCGCCTCCGATCCAGACACCGGCCACGTCTACAATGTGGCCGACTTCAACATAATGAGCTCCATTGTGGAGGGACTGACCAGAACGGTCTGCGAGCAAGTGGAGCAGCAAGACAAGGACATCAAGCAGCGTAAGGGGACCACGGGACTTGTTGTAAAACGCAGGGATTGTTAGTTTCTGTATTTGAAGCGTCCCCACGAGCTACACCACGGCGTCACCGGTCAGCTCATCTCCCTGTGGCCAGTGTGGTGTTAATAGATACAACGCATTACATGATGAGCCTGAGCTCGCATTTCTACCTCATTAATTACACGGCAGCCTGAACCGATACGATTCCCAGTGAGACCCTGAACTTCTTTGTGCAAAATTCTAAGGGGACGTGTTTTACGTCGGCTACGCAGCCTCTCCTTTGCATGCCGGCGGAGTGCGTTTTAACAGATTCGGGTTTTTAAGGATGATTTATTTTTCATTTGGCCATTATTAAGGTTGAAATGATTCCAGTTTGTCTGCAGGACTGCATCGACGGCGCGGCCCGTCGAGCACTTATGTATGCGCAGCGTCTCACCGGTGCATTTCTGTGCACGTACGGCAGTGCAATAAGTGCACAGCGCCCTGTAGCACCTGCATTAATCTTCATTATATTGACGATTATACCTACTGATTTGCGGAGTGATCATCGCGGCTCCACTTAACGCTTGCTCAAATGATTCTCCAAACGACAGCGGATCCAGAAGATCCAGTGGATCCAGTGGATCCACTGGATCCACTGGATCTTCTGGATCCAGCCATACGGGTTGCATTTGAGCGGCAAATCCAGCCTCTTCTATTTCGACAGGGTGAGGATTGTGGCTCCTCACGCTGCCAAAAACAAATCATGGGCTGATTATTTCAGGAAAAGATCTCCTTCTTCCTTCTCCCTGCCCACACCTACTGGATGAGGGTAGACTCAGAAGAAGAATGACAATTTATGACAAACTAAATTCCACTTAATGTGGTTTAATTATATCTCGAGTATTGTAGTAAACAGTAAGCGATGGCGGCTTTGTGTCTTGAAAACCCCCCTTGAAAAAGCAAAGCAAAAAAAACAAACAATGGCCTCCTGTAGCTTAATAAGCGCCGCCGTATCAGGCTAATTAAAATGTAACCCCGAGATCAGCAGTGAACCCTTTAGGGTTCTCTGGTCATGCAGATGACAATGACTGGCATAATGCTGTGCTTTTTTTTATCAGAGGAAAGGAAAGTTTGAAAACGGCTTATAAGAAACTAGAATAAACAGAAATTCTGTTATTTTGTTTTAATTCTTTTTTTTTTTTTTTTATGCAATGAAAATATTGAGTATTCTGAAGTGCAGGCCTGGTGTCGTCTGCAGAGCTGAATAAGAAGTTGACTGTTTCATTAAATTCCCCTGTTCTCACCAGCATCTCATTAATTCGCGCCCGTCCCCATGCGAGTTCTGCTCGGTGGAATAATTTTTATATTATCTGATGCAACCTGTTCTCATCCTTTGCTTTTTCTTTTTTTTTCTTCCGCTTTTTCAGAGCAGCCACCGGAGGAGATCGGGGCGCCAGCAGACTTGGCGACGTCGGAGGTGACGGCCCGGGGCTTTCGGGTCAGCTGGAGCCACGCCCCTGGCAACGTGAAGAAATATGCTGTGGTTTATTACCCCGTGCGCGGAGGGTTACAACAGGAGGTGAGTTTGTGCTCTGCTGTGAATCTCCGCTAAATGTCTCGATGCTCGGAAAGTCGTTTTTTAGTTACGAGCGTGCATTGTTAGGAGACTCTTCATATTCTGACCAGTGTTTCATGAAATCATAGGATAAGGGGAACGTGGAGGAAGGCGAGAAGCACACTTCTGAGCTCTTGTTGCAGATTCTTCGATGCTTTGAGAGGCAGGAATTGGAAAGGACCGGTCATGTTTCACTTTTAAGATACTTTGAACGGGCCGTTTGACAGAATGCAGCTCTGACTGCCTGAAAAATAATACGAGCGAATGCAAACGCATAATTCCAGGTCGAAAACCGTTTCATTGGCGAGCTGTCACGCGCAGATGTATAAATCACTCTGTGGTTTCGGCAGCAAAATAAATCTCCGACATTCTTGTGACTTATAAACCCTGCAGGATCCTTATGGACTTCTTGGATGGGCCGGCTGACCGGCCCCCGGGAGGGAAGAAAAACATGCTCCAGTGTTTCGTTGTCATGCAATACAGACCCGACGGCTCAGAGTCGAATTTACACGTGTTACCCTCTCAGCGCCGCCCGCCGTACCGCTAACGAACGCCAACGTTCCTTTAAAATGTGTGGAAATATCTCTTATTTTCAGCATTTCGTGTGTTTTTGCTTTTGCTTACAGACTTTGATTTAAAGCTAACAAAAAAAAACATTAATTCTGTAAAACCTAGAATACCGAATGGGCCCTCATCATGAAAAAACTCAAGCCAGTGACACTTTGTGTCGTCGATCCCAAATGCCGCGATCAGTGTTTGTTTTTGTCTTTTTTATTGGAAGGATATTTGGAACTTGGTGAAGAACCATCATCGTGCTTTATAACCAGCCAGCAACTTTATTACGTCTTCTATAGAGCGCTTGTCCCATGCTGCCATATATTGCCAATCTATCGATACAAAAGTGTTTATTGTCTGCCTGACAGACAGATCTACTGGACTACAATAACTTTTGTGTGTGAAGCCAGTCGATGCTCACAGACTCATATAATCAATTTTACCAGCGGATAAACAGACATTAGCGACTTAACACATGGCTTGCTATTGACAGCCGTTGACAATTAGCCACGCTTCTTTTTCGATCGACTTCCCTCAGTTAAATTTGTTTACACAGACGCGGAGTGAAACTAGTGCAGGGGAGAGTTAGCGCAGGATTTGTTGTTTTAATTCAATCATGCTTTGATAAGAAGTATTACATTAACAATAATATATATTGCTGTTAAATAGCTGCGCTTGTCATGCACTTACTGGGTTATTGTTGCCAACATCTGTTGGAAAGGCCTCATCGCTTCAGGCTGCGGAGAGCTCAGCATTACTTCCAAGACAGAAAAAGCATTGCCTTTTTTTAACCTTAATGACTAAATTTAGAGTGATGAGCCACCGCTCATCATTTAATTATGGTTTGGATACAGAAAGTCCAACGCTCACCCGAAACGTTGAAATATGTGCTGCGGCTTTGGTTCATAGGACGGACGGTGGGCAGCGATCTACTGTAAATCATCGCCCCGTCCAAATGGATTGGGTTGCGACACAATTTTGGACATCGGTTAATGTGCTTTTTTTTGTTTTTCTTTTGTCGTCATGTCGGGTGGCTGAAAGTGAAATTGCATCTCTCCGCCGGCGATGAGAATGAACTCAGTCTATATCATTCCTCCCGAGGTATCATCCTCCCATTCCTGCCCAGAATGTCCACGCCGATAATGATCCTCTGGCCGATCCAGGCACCGCTAGTTTTTTTCTTTTTTTTTTTCTTTTTTCCTCAGCATTTGACCTCAGAAAGCGTTTAATCTTTTGCTTAGTGTGGTGTGCAGTGGCCAGATGTTAAGGCGCTGCATGCGGGGAGGCCTTTCCAACTGGCTCGGGCCCGACCGACTCAACTGTTCTGCATTTATTTCGGGATGACAAGAATTGCTTGAAGCCACCACACCCAGTGTCTTTCATTCCCCGTCTCCTGTCATCACTTCTTTTCAAAATTCATCTCAGAGTCATCATTTTCATCATCCCCTCTGCTCCCCAGGCCGAGGTAGACGGTCAGGAGACTTCAGTGGTGTTGCAGCATCTCAGCTCCAACACGGAATACCATCTGTCGGTGATGGCGGTGTATGAAAACGGGGCGAGAGAAGGACTGAGCGGAGCAGAAACAACGTGTGAGTTCATCCCGACGTGCGATCGACGATGCGGCTTCGGTCAGCGTCAGCGCACCAGAGCGGCTGGGTATAAGGCACTCGGATAATGTTCAGAACCGACTCAAAAAGCCGAGGTCGTATTCGCCACATCCCGCGTTTGCCAACTGTTTTTACGGTGCCGGTGTTATTTTCCTCACGCGAGCGATGTTCGGCGACTTTTAACCATCCCCGTCCTGAGATCTCACTGGAGTTCGACATGAACATTTTGACCTTTAGTTTAACTCCTCAATATCGTCCAGGATTTTGTAAACGTCTCTGCCGAAAGGAGGGAGATTCCGTTCCGGGGTTGTTCTGGAACGAGCCTCACAAATCGCCTCGCTTCTATTCATATAAATCACCGGCACGAGGGTTAGCTCGGCCCGGTGGCGCGAAATCTAATCTCCGAGGCCCGAGCTAGCGCTTTTCCCATGCCTTTTAACACACATTTACACTGCAGTGACCAAAGTTGAATGAAAAATAAGCAGTTTCAGTGAGAACATTAAAGTACGTCTCGTGAGAAACATTGGTTATTTGCAGAAGTTTTCCAGTATAATAGTTGGATAAAGGCTCATTATCCTCTCCGGACAGCCTCGGCGGAGTCGCGGGTTTCCGCCGGGGGTTCGCCACTGTCATGCAAGTGCGTCCCAACTCTCTCCAGTGGGTCATTGCTTATTTGCGGCTTCTTTATTATCGGTAGTACGGCTTAGAAACACACATTTTCCAGCACGTCTAAGCCGCAGAGATGTCTGTTCAACCTTGTCCGCATCGCCGTCCGGCTGCACTGCGGAGCAATTCCCCATTATTACTTTGCCGGCCGGTGTCGTTTGTTTAAAAAACTCACCCGTGGCTGATTAGATATGAATATCAAGAAAGAAATCGAGCGCTCGGCGGGTCGGTGTTTCAGATTTTGTCGACTCCTTCCAAGAGTGCTAATTGCACCTGATGTGAAAGTGTGTGAGCTGACGCCTTGTTTCTAGGTGTGTGTCAAGTAATGTACCATGATAATGCATTTCTGTCAATGTTACCGGTTCCATTCTTTGTTACTGGTCAACAAGTTGACGCTTCCTAAAAAATACAAATGCAAAGTTTGGGACTGAATAAGCCCTTGCAGAAGTTTAAAGAACTTTGTTTTTCTTAAAATGCAAGCTCAGAGAAGGATTTCAAAAGAGTGTGTGTGTGTGTGTGTGTGTGTGTGTGTGTGTGTGTGTGTGTGTGTGTGTGTGTGTGTGTGTGTGTGTGTTCGTGTGTGTGTGTGTGTGTGTGTGTGTGTTCATGTGTGTGCGTGTGTGTGTGTGTGTGTGTGTGCGTGTGCGTGTGCGTGTGCGTGTGCGTGTGCGTGTGTGTGTGTGTGTGTGAAGTGGCCCTGCCCACAGTGACACGGCTCCAGCTTCTAGATGCCACGCAGAACTCCATCAAAGCGAGGTGGGAAAGCGTGGAAGGAGCGTCTGGCTACATGTTGCTCTACGCTCCACTGTCCTACGACGGAGACCTGGACGAGAAGGAGGTACGGGAACGCGGGAGAAACGGCCGACGCGTTTTTCTTCAGGTCTCTGTTGACCGCTGACGTTCCCACAGATCAAAGTGTGGGATGAAGTGACGGAGCTTGTCCTGGACGGTCTGACGCCCCACACCGAGTACAGCGTCACTGTCTATGCTTTGTTTGGAGAGGAGGCCAGCGAACCCATTGCAAACCAGGAAACAACATGTGGGTTTGCACACACATACACACCCACACACACACACATACACACACATACACGCACACACACACACACACACACACACACACACATGCACACACAAACACAATGCATCTCCAGTTCAAGTGATTTAAAATGCTCTGACTTTTGAAAAGTGCCACCACTGTCCAAAGTTCCCAAGTACTTCCAAATATGAACCCACCCTCCTCTTCCTTCTCTTCCTCCTCTTCTTCCTTCTCTTCCTCCTCTTCCTTCTCTTCCTCCTCTTCCTCCTTCTCTTCCTCTTCCTCCTCCTCCTCCTCAGTGCCAGTCACTCCTCCCAGCAACCTACAGTTCTCAGATATCACTCACAACTCTGCGCACATCAGCTGGGACCCGGTGCCCGTCGGAGCTAAAGGTTATGGCATCACCTGGGCCAAGGCGGACGAGCTGGTCACAAAGGAGGTGGGCGGTCAAGTATTTCATCCCGATTCTGAGATGCCCACCGTGTGCTTTATCGAAGGTTGTCGCTTTCTGAACATACCAGTCAGCTACAGTGTGCGTTCACTTCAAGCCTTTACTTTTCACCCGCTGCCACCTAAATTCATCCGTCAACCAGCTCACACTATCAGCAAGAGTTCTAAAGCACGTGGATACGTGTTACCAAGACATAGGAGGAAGGATAGGAAGGATAAGGCTCGAGTTTCCCAGTCAGTCCCAGTCCCACCGAAAACGATCCGATCGCCCATGTAAGCGTCCCACAATGTTGCGTCGGGCGGAATTTGGCAAAGTGTTAGCAGGCCATTTTGTCCTTCTTTCCCCTGTGGCAAATAAAGTCAAAATCAAAGTGTAGTCAAATGAGGTTTGCTTTGACTTCAGCATCCAGTGTGATGGCATTTGAACCAGACGTCTAATGGCTTTATTTGGTGAATGATCCGCTACTGGTGGATTATTCACCAAATCCTGCGCGTGTTTTAACACACCGATGTCTGCGAGGACCTCTATATCGGTATCAGTCCGAGGCAGAAGTCTTTGTCTTTATTTAAACGGCGCCAAATGACAGCACAGACGTCTGATGACACTTTCCACGTGAAGAAGGTCAGGAGCGCTTTTGAAGATGATCTACAGAAAGCCTACGTTCCCGCGGTGACCGAGCTCTTGTGTGGCTGCCTTGTGTTTCCCGCAGGCGGACGTGGGTCCGGTGAGCTCCTACGACCTGCACGGACTGACCTCCTTGACGGAGTACTCGGTGGCCATCTTTGCTCTGTACGAGCGGGACCGGTCCGAGCCGCTCGCCGATCGATTCACCACCAGTAAGACACTTTTTTTTTTCTCTCCCGGCGCAGTAAATGAGTGGACGGATTGTCTCGCTCGATATCCGTTCGACTTATTTCCACCTCGTGACGAGCGTGAAGCGTGAATTCAAACCCGGAGCAATGTTGCCACGGGTGATAATTATCAAACGCATGCATTATTTTTTGTTATCGCTCACTTCATCCTCGTAATTGGTTTAATTTCCATTTTCCCAGTCCTCACCTCTGCCGAGGACAATTTTGTCTCATTTTCAGGGAAAATAGTTTTATCAATACCATTAGAAGGCGAGACCATTCCTCTCTTGGTGTCAAAAGGTGTTGAATTTTATTACCCCTACTGGTCCTTGTGCTATTTTGGCGGCCTTCCCATTGCATTTATACGTCGGCATAACAGCCCAGTCGCATTAAAAGGTCATTTCACCGTCCCTGCCTATTCCGTCATGGTAGCAGCTATTGATTTGTCGGAATATCCCTTGAAGCAATAAGCTGTCGGGCTCCGGTGCTGACTCAGCCCAAAGAGATGTATTTCTGGCAAGCAACTATTAAACTAGCCTTTCTCAAACTACGTGTTGATTTTTATTTATCTCTTGGCAAACTTCCTCCGCCGCACCGGGTTCTGAATTTGAGCCGAACCGTTCAGGTGTGCGCGCCGCCTCGAGCGGCGGGGCCGGGATGTGCCGGGAGGTTTGCATAATTGGAGTTTACATATAAAATACGTAGTCAAGCATAACTTTGGGTTTGGGAAGTTGTAACTCCTCGCGAGGAGACGACGTTGTGATCCCATGCCAAGTTAAATCAGGGCTGTGGGGAAAAGAATAACAAAGAAATGAAGTGTCGAGCCAAGAAATTGCCAAGGAAATATCGACAAAACAAATGAACTTTGGCAAGAAATGACTCGGAGATTAATAAGAGACGTGTCGTAAGTTAGAAGATAGCGAAAAGGAAAGACTGTCAGAAAATCTCATCTAAATGTTTATCGTATTATGTCCGATCATTGAAATGGCGTGCGAGCATGCGGCCGTGATGCAATTCGGAAAATGAACCGTCGACTGTGTGCCGTCCTTCTCAGCTCCTCTTCCGGGCCCTCTCAATCTCCACGCCGACGATGTGGACGCGGACGGCTTCCGGGTGGGCTGGGATCACTCGGCCGACGGCGTGGTGTTCTACAGACTCTCCTGGGCCCCGTACGCGGGAGGCAGCACCAACGAGGTCAGTGCCACGTGGGCCGACGCGTTCGCTTGGGTTCCGGATGGCGGCGAGAGGCGGTCGAGGTCAACATCTGACAACAGCAAACGTCAACAACACTATAATCCTGAAACGTCGAGCCGGAGTCCTTGAAAACGCTCGGAGCCAGACGCAAATTTATGCCTTCCTTTGGTCAGCCTGACAAATATTGCAGCAGTTAAACTGTAATTTAGCACGATGAGATAAATCCCCCCCACAGGATTGAGAATTTTTTCAATAAGGCAGCGGTCTACTTATTATCTCCGCGTCTCTATGGTCTCAGATAAAGTGTAGTCGACACTTTATAGACTTGAATTCTAGTGGGTTGCCGGCGAAACCTTTGGCATGACGGGGTATAAATAAAGGAGGAATAAATCCAGAAATGAACGGCCGGGGTGCTTTATTACAGGGATCAGGGTTTTAAAGACAACTGGGAGGCGGCGATAGAGCCCTCAGGTCGGGGGAATCTGGGAATGCGTGCGCGTCTCGGCCTTTCTCTTTGCGTCCTCAGAGATGGAAATAACGCTCGGGTGAATTAAAGGAGTGGGCCGGCGCAGTCGTGCAGCTTTCCTTTGTCTCGCGCCCACGGTTTTATTTCATTTTTTTCTTTGGCATCTCAGAGGAGAAAACACATCTAGTTACTCATTGCAAAGACCGAACAAGGCTAGATCCGTCGGGGAAGTCGTTGCTCGGCGGGTGGATGACACGTACGCTTTCCTGCGGTCAATACGGTGTGACCCATTCCCGCTTTTTCAACCTCTGGAGTAATTTAGGGCAGGCGTGCCCAACCAGCGGGCCATGGACTATGTGGTCTCTGCCGCAAAGAACGAATAAAGTTGCTTCAAATGTTATGTATTTTATTTTCACTAGTCTTTATTTTGGAAAATCGTCTCTTGCGAGCTTCCGCGGCCCGTCCCCACTCACGCCTGGAGCCACACACACTAAGACGCCGCCCAGCTGACAACGGCTGCATCCTCAGACACCCACCGAGACAATGGCATGCACTAAGATGCACTTCAAATTCGGTCATACTCATGTCACCCTCGATGCCGTCTGCACTACCGTCATTTTTTTTTTATCCCATACGTGCTCCGAGCCGGGAGCTCCCATTGCACAATTTCACTGTGCCGGCACGATGACAGTTAAAAAGTTTGATTCTTGTTTCTTGCTGCACCGAACTCAGTCAAAGGGTTTTTCGGCACGTAACGGCGACCGTACGTCTGAAGACTTTGAGACTTTGGGAAAGGCTGGAGAAATCTCACACCTGCTCACATCGAAAGACGAGTTGTTCAGAGTTTTTAGGAGCAGCCGAGTCTCAGACCGATTTACAAAGAACGAATCTTACGAATCTCACGTGTTTTAATATCAGGAGGGTCATCTTATATGTGCTTCGTAAGGCTAAGGGAAGTTAATTGACAAGTTTAATTGTGCAGCTCATCGCCGCCGCTCATATATTGCAGCTTGCTGAAACGTGGGTGGTGATCATCTGTGGAACACAGCATTTTTGCCGCCGGTGTTTGCGCAGGTGCTGCTGGACGAAAGTCACAACAAGTACCGCCTGACCGGCCTCAGTCCCTCCACCGAGTACGAAGTTCTGCTGGTGGCCATTTTCAACGACCAGTCGCAGAGCGAAACCGTCTCCGTCACGCAGACCACACGTAAGACGCCGTCCCGGCGCCGCCGCTCGTTCTCTTCACAAACTTCAGCGAGTCACCCGCTCGTTCTAAGGGTAAGAAAGGTTCGATCGGACGAGTCGACAAACCTCCTGGCCGGCGTCACCGGCAGAGAAATGTGTCCGTCTAGAACGATTAGCTGAGCCGCCGAGTCGCATTTGAGCCTCGAGGTCAAATAATTTACATTTGTGTTGACTTGCTTGTCCTCCTGCAAAATCCATATTTCCCTCACTGATTTGTTGATTTATTTTTATCTAATTACTGAGTGATTATTGATGGGGACAGTTGCAGAGGGGGAGTAGGTCTAATTATCTGATTTGTGCTTTCTCCTTCGATAGTGGCCAAGACAACAACGATCGCCACCACAACTGCAGGTGAGATATGTCCAAATGGCTTCAGAAATAATGAGTCCAAAATGTCAGCGGCGTAATGGTCTTCACCTTCCCTAATTATTCTCCCAAAAGTGAACTGTGACTCGGCCCTTTGACCGCAAACCCGCATCATGCACAATCTGCATCGCCGCCGCCCAAATAAACGCCCGCACGCACACGTGGAACAGGAGCAGCATTAGTTCGCCGACCCGGTTTGGGGTCGGGAAATAACATCAACTTACTTTACAGTCAACGGATGACTTCGATACTGTAAACCTTCCAAACCAGCATAATCCGTCTTTTGCGACTCCATGAATGGAATTTCTTCACTCCTCCGTTGCATTTTTGAAAGGTAAAATGCATCTGTTTTGGTGGCAATGTGCTGACCAACTGGGCCGCGCCCGTCAGTTTTCCTGTGCCGATGCCGATTATCAGTATGAAGGGTTTAAAAGTTAGTCGCACCTGCCGCCCACGCAAACCCTAGTAGAAAGCTAAGTGGAGAATTTCAGAATAAGAAAAACATCTATAGTAACGATATGATTGGTCGGTCTGCTTCTGCCAGGATCTCAGCGCCGCCAACCTGAACGTCTCCAAGCTCAATATTTTCGTTGAATAAAATGACACATCCGGTGTCTTCCACGGGGCCTCGGCCTGGTGGGAGGTGCCTGGAGGCTCCTCACCCTTGCGGGATGGCCGAGCTCCTCGCCGTCTTCTAAGGGACACGACGCGGAGGAAATTAATTTGCTTCCGGTGAAGCCGGGAATGAAAAATGAAACAATGAATACTGTTTTTTTTCTAAATAAATAACCCCTCCATCGGAGGTTTCCCGTCAGTGCCACGAGTCCCGGTGAAAGACGCAGGAAACACCGACACTAATCACGGCGTCTGGAACCGAAGCCCAAAATTAAGTGTCGGTTAATATTTATGAGTTTCCTTTAATTGTTCGACTCCCGTGCAGTGTTATGGTTCTGTCCCTTAAGACCAGGTTGTTCTTTACGACTTTATGCAAACGAGATGGACGGAGACGCCCGGGTTTGTCCGAGGCTCGAGCCGGACTCTCGGTGACGTCGCAACACGCTTCTTGTACGTTCCAGGAGCGTCCAAGTTTTACCGTCTGTTTCCGAGATGAAAAACCCTCGACATTAGTCAGCGTGTAGAAAAGATCCATGCCGTCAGCCGTCATCTCATAACGGCAAAACCGAGAGACAGAAGCAGGAGGCGTCCGCAGAAAGAAAATCCCCGGACGGTCTCCCCCTCTTTAATGAGCGTGTTTACCGAGTGGACTTTGCCCAGCAGCTGCAGTTCCTCATTATTCCGCCGGCGAGGCGGAGGCCGTCTGGATTGTGTTTTGTATGAGGAGCAGGACGCGCTAATCGAGTCAAAGCGGTTTCTCCCCTCAAAGCTGTAAAAACTTAAAAGACCAACATGTCTTCATTGCTTAAATCCCCGCTCGCCGTCCGGGAAACTTTTTAAACATCTACTTTGTTTGCATTACTCTCCAAAAGTGGCGAAAGAATACGCCGGGCCGCTCCCGTTCTTTTCAATGAAGGCGTGCGGTTGAAAGTGCGAAGGCGCGGAGGCTCTCCGGGCCAACTCCTACCCGTTCAGAGCTTCAAAAACAAATGGGGTTTCAAGCCAATTACAAGAGCGGCGTTCTAAAGAAACGCAAAGGGTTCGCTTTCTTTAGGATTCAAGCGAAAACACTCCCCACCTGACCCTGACTTTACCACAGCGTCTTTTGTTTCTCTTAGTCAAGCGTCCCATCACAGCTGACTCAGCAGGTTGGAAGCGCCTGCTCCGTCTTTCGCCCTGGTACTTTATTTATGGTTCGCCCACAGTTTACAGAAGCACATCGAGAGTGCGGTAAAACGTTGACGTGACAGTCCCGCAGTGCAGCTCTTGACGTTTCTGATGTGGCGGCACAGTTCCCCGGCAGGCGGTGCGAAACCTACAGCTGAGGGACGAGACCACCCAGAGCCTGGAGGCGTCCTGGGAGCTGGACGACCCTCGCGTGCAGAGCTACAGGATCTCCTACGCAGCCGTCAGCGGCGCCCGCAGAGAAGAGACTGTGAGTACACGGCGTCCAAGTCAAACCCCGTGCAGGCGGTTCGGAGCGGATCGGGTTTCTGTCACGTGCCTTCGATTTCTCAAATGTCCGCCTCGCATCGGCGGCGACCTCAAGCGGAGGGCGTGGAAACGGCCTGTCTGTCGACGGGTAAACGACCGTCGACGGGTAAACGACCATCGCGGGGATGGTTGGACGTGCCGCGGTCACCGCCGGGTCATCTGTTCCATCGGAGGACGGCCGGCCTCTGGATTCCTCCGTCTGCTGCGGGAGCTCTGCTTCAGCCTCCTCCCGCATCCTCTCCGTCTGTCCCGTGGACTTTCGGTGCTTCGCCTCCTCCTTGTCTTCCTCCCTCGCCGCTTCTTCTTACATCCTCCTCCTCCTCCCCCAGCCTTAATTTCCCAGCGCTGTGTCAGAGCCGTGGAAGATGGAGAGGCCCGGCCAAGCCAGAAGGCATTCCATTATCTTTTCAGCAGCCATTTACCTCGCTGGGAGCGAAGGCAGCGGAGAAGCCAGCAAAATAAAACAAAAAGGAGCAGAAAAAGAAACTACTAACTAGAAAGGGAAGAAAGTTTAAACCTGTCCGCCAGCTGATAGATTAGGTTATTGCCCCGCTTGTTCTTGGAGGGTCAGTGGTTTCGTGTGCGACCCGCATGGCGTGCACGGGGCCTTGTCGTGTTCGGCGAAGAGAAAAACCCGTGGATGGCCATGCCGCGTCCAAATCTGGAGTCCCGAGCGAGTGCTGTGACAGGTGTTATCTGTGCGTTTAGGTCGCAGCCGGCCGGCTCCGTCCATCACGCCTCGGCAACCCCGTCCCCATCTGCGTATCGCGCCGGCGCTTTCCCTCACAAATTAAAAGTTAATTAAAAATCGAGCAGGAGAGTTTAGACGGCGTGGAGGATGTTAGCCGCTCGTTATTCCCAGCGCTCTCGCGAGCTCAAATATTAGCCAATGCAGATGATAAATCCGTGTCACGGTGCCCTCCAAAAAAATTGATCTCCTGTGGCTCCGTGACACGGCCGAGCAAAAGTCATCAGCTAATAAAAATCTTATTAAGTGTTTGGATGACTTTTTCACTAACGACGCTCCAATTGTTGCACGCGTGGTGCTTTTCAACACTTTAGAAGGAACCGTTTTGTTCGTTACCAACCGAAACTTTCCCAAAAGGAGAGGATGGTTGTCTCTTAAAGCTCCTCTCCTCTCCGCCTCTCCACAGGCCTTAATTGACTTCACTGACTGAACGGCAGTGAGCAGAAATCTCGAGCGTTTGTCGCTTGAAACAAACCAACGTATTCACAGAAACCACAGCAAACTAAGCCTGGTCTTAATCTATTTCCTATATTTCCTTTAAGCAACTTGTGAAGGCAACAGATTCTATATCTTCTGGTTGATGCGTGTGTCTCAGATAGATGTGTGTGTGTGTGTGTGCGCGTGTGTGTGTGTGTGTGTGTGTGTGTGTGTGTGTGTGTGTGTGTGTGTGTGTGTGTGTGTGTGTGTGTGTGTGTGAAGGGGGTTACTGATCAGCTTTTCTCTTGAATGCAAGCACAGTAGTTGGCCCCTTTGCTCTGCCAAGGTGCCCTGAATTAATATATGTGTGTGTGTGTGTGTGTGTGTGTGTGTGTGTGTGTGTGTGTGTGTGTGTGTGTGTGTGTAGCTGACAGTTCCTGCCGGGCAGAAGAGACTTGCTCTTGAGTCACTGGCGTCTGACACGGAGTACAAGGTGACGGTCACACCGGTGTACACCAATGGAGAAGATGGCATCGGCGCATCCGCTGTGAGCTCCACATGTAAGAGGAACGGCTAAAATACCACTGCACACATACACATGCACACACACACACACACACACACACACACATACAGAATCGCTAAACAAACAAATCTATCACAAAGCCACAGTGTTCCATTACGGATGACGCAACTGACAAAACCGTAAAGTAATGAACATTAATTGAACTGTGGTGAGCACAGTTTTCATTTGCGACGCATTAATTTCATGTTCATTTATGTTCGTGAAGGAGGATGTAAATTATGGAGATGACAAATACTGATTCCCTCTTAATTGTCTCAACGAAGGCCGTTCATAATTACAGCGGCTCCTTTCAGTACGCGAGACGATTGAATTATTTCGCCGAGCTCCAATTGATTTCCTCAACCTTTCTCATGGTCGTCTTTTTATCAAGGCAATAGATCGCCTCTGTGTCGTCTGGGAATTGAATGGTCGGGGAAAAGACGGCCTCCGTGCACGCGTGGGATTGAACTCGAGAGGAATCAGAGAGCGCCGATCCCTGGCTGACTCGAGCTGTTTCAAGGCCGGACAGTGAACGTCGTGAAGAGACGACGTCGGGGAACTTTCTATTTTCAAGCCGTGTTCTCATTCTCAACTGAGTGTGCATTTTCAGCACCTGTGAAAATATTTGATTTAGTGTCTTTTTTTTGGTACTGGCTAAAGTATGTGTAAAGTACAGCAGAACCTGGGCTTATGAACGCCGCTCGTCACAAACAGATCGGCAGACGAACAGCGTTGTTTACATCCTTCATCGTTGGGTCCTACTGTTATAAAACCTTCTTGTGCTTTTTTTTTCAGTCAACTAGCCCTCCTCGTGGCCACCTAAAAGTAAAAGTGCTAGTGCCAGTGGTGTTAAGAGGAAGTTAAGAATTCCAGTCCATCTGAAGAAGGAAATAATAGCTAAATGTGTGAGCGATGTTACAGATGTCGCCACGCACTCCGGCACGGCTCGGCCAACCGTCTGGACAGAACAAATATGCGTTGCAGACGCTAAAGGGCTAAAGGGGCGGGCGAATACGTTCACGAACAAGGTCTCGAGTCTCAGAAGTAGAAAAGTGATTTTTACTTTGGCCTAATGTCGGACAGCTAGCTGGAGATCGCCTCAGCGCAGGTCTTGTGTGAGAAGCTTTACTTTTGCCGAATTAGTGAAGGAAATGCCGAGTACAAGTGCTGGCAGGACGAGAAGGAACATCGGAAACACAGTAATAATCAGGTAATCTTCTTTAGTTCCCTCCCGCACTTTGCAACAAATACTTTTCTTTTGGTCCGACAGTGCCGCTCTTGCCTCCCGGAAATATCCGCGTGTCCGATGAGTGGTTCGATCGGCTCCGGGTCACGTGGGATCCTCCTCCGGCCCCCGCCGAGGGCTTCAGGATCACCTACCAGCCTGTCCACGGTACTCCTCCACACCAACAGCACACGCTATGACAGTAATCCCAGACATCCGCAAAACAAAAACAAACCAAGCATGATGACGTGTGACGACGGCCACCATGGCGGTCAGCCCTTCTGAAATGCAATGATCTGTTTGTTTATTGGAAGATCTGCCGGCAGACGGGTAGCGGCCGAAAAAACAAAACCCTCCGCAGACGTCGTGTTTTTCCCGGCATTGTCCGTCTGTGTGTTTGTACATGTATTTTCTGACAAGGAAGCTTAACGCTTGGCTGAAAACTTCAACGTCCCGGAACCGAAGCGAGACATTATCCTCCTCCAAAGCCTCGTCTCGCCGTTCCGCAGCTTTCCCCGAGCAAACTGCGTCACTCTCCTCGGACAGGACGCCGCTCTGTGTAGTTTCCACGTCTGTTTCCTGTCATCTAAACACAATTACCGCTCCTCCAAGGAGCTGCAACCCCAAAGTCTGCGCTAATCTGATTTTAGCAATGGGGCTCAACGTTGGTGTGCAAGCAGTCCACCCCTCGCTCTCTTCTCTATTGCACACACAGATAAAGCGCTCTATCTGCGTGTGTGTGCACGGAAATGTGAAAACGACACACACACACACACACGCGCGTTCTAGTCCACTTGTCTTCATAAGTGATTTTTTTTCTTCAATCTTTTCATTTTCGGCGGTTTGCGGTGTTTGTTTGCCTCCGTCCGAACCATCCAGAGACGGTTCTTGATCCAGACACTGGATGAACAAGTATAAAATGAAATTAGATTTTAAGAACACGCGAGATCAGTATTCCCGATGGGCTGTCGAGGGTTTCGATTCTGCAGCTTCATTCATGTCGGAGGAAAACAATTTCTGTTGAACTCGCCACCATAGTGACTCCCCAGTTAGTGGTTTTTGGCCAGAAGATGTTTACTCCCCCCTCCCCCGACACAGGCGCCATGGAACTTGAATCCGCGGCCAGAAAAAAAATCAACCGAGATATTGCACGGAGTAGTACCAATATTAATGATTTTGAGTGCTTTTATGAAGGCTTGCATTGGCGTGAGGACGTAACGCTGAGAGCCACGCTGGTATCAGCGAATCGGCGCCCGCAGGAACGCGCATCCGATCGATCGGATCCTTTGCTTTGCTGTGACGGCCGGTGCCGCGTCACCTCAAAAATGACCCTCCCACAACAGCTGATGCTGATGCTAATCCAGCTGGCAGCTACTTGCTAGCATGATACACTTTGTTGATGTTAACGCTAACACTCGCCTTGCGCTATCGAGGGGAACAGTCATCTGAGAGGAATCGGGCCGGTCTGAAGCAGCTCCGGTTCGCTGTATCCTTCACTCTTACTTGCAAATGGCTTCTATGTGGTTTCTGATATGAAACCGCAATTGAAAACTGAAAAAAAAAAGGAGTTTTTTTTTTTCATTTCATTCCCGGCCATCTGATTTTTTTTGTTTTTGTTTTTCAGTTGAATTTTTTTTTTTTTTAAGCACTTTCTTACCTCCATGTGGAAATCAAATAACTGTTTGTTGTCAGCTTCTCTGTTTGTTGTCAGCTAATCCGCTTCTGGGAGACAAAGGAAAGAGCCGCGGCCTCACTTGTTGTCTTCTCTGACATATGTGCCCCCCCCCCCCCCCCAGTTCCGGGGCCGGTTTCGGAGAAGATCGCCGGCAGCGATGTCAACTCGATGCTCCTCCCAAACCTGCTCAGCGGGACGGAGTACACCGTTCAGGTGACGGCCACCTACTCGGCAGGACAAAGCGAACCCCTCGGCGCAAATGCCAAGACGCGTGAGTATTCCCCGTGAGCAAGAGACGCCGTTGTGATCTTTTGGCAAATGCAAATGGGTCATTACGACAATTTCGAAGGGGTCAAATGATCTCTAATGGGCACATCATCGGTGGTCTTTTGTCAGAAGGGCCGCGTGGCTCTTCTAGCGAGGTGACAGAGGTAACAATAGCAGCAAGGCGAATTAGTTTGAGGAAAGTGGGAAAAGGTACAACATGCATATTAACCGCCCGGCGAAACGATAAGCTCTAATTTCCATTGAGACTTTGGCAAACACGCGGACGGACCGAGGGATATTAATATTTCCCAGTCAGTCGGGGAGAACGATCCTTTTGCATATAGATTTGGTTTTAGCGGGTGCAGCGTGACCTAAGGCTGACATTAACGCCTCTCTCATCTCAAACAAATAGACTGTCGGGGAGAGAGATCCGTACGAGCGTGTTTGCTTTTCATAAAAGAGCTGCATCATCAGTTACCGTCAAATCTACTGTTGCCTTTTGGCTAAGTCCCTAAATAAAGCGGCTAACGTGGGGAAAACAAACATTCCCTTAATTTATAATCTGTTAATGCACAGGGACGGACGTCCTCCGCTGTGCTTTTCCCTCCAGGAGCTTTTTATTTCAGATCCAGAGTGAAAGGTTTTGCTGTTTCTCCCTTCAGTCTTCGGTCTATCATGACCAAATGTTAGATGTTGTAGTTTTTGCTTCTCACTGCGGAGCTGTGGGAACATCGTGTTTGACGCGATCTCCACATCAGCCTTGGGGGGAACGAAGGTACGGCGCTCGGGAAATCGTAAGGCCGATGTGAAGATCTCGTCAAACGCAATTCTCACAACCCGCATCAGCCTTCGGGTCGCCCGAGCGTCACACCTTCGTTCCCCCAAACGAGACGCGCGTTAATGTAACGGCCAGGTTCGGCCGAGACGCCGCAGGACGGCACGCCGCCGAAACCCCGTCCGTCAGAACCGAAACAGGGTAACTCGGTCGAGCTGCCACGACAACAAAGAAGTCCCTTTTGCGTTTCTTTTTTGCCCTTCCAGGCGCCTCTCTGCAAATGTTAAATCCCGTTATCTCGGTTTCGTCCACTTTGACGCTGCCGGGTGTCTTCGTTGATTTCCGGCGGGGATTAAGTCGGGCCTTCGACTTGTGGAGGCACCTGGTCAGAACACATCAGCATAAGCTCTCCCCATGTGTTTGAATTCAATCGGTCTTTTTTTCCCCCCTTTTTTTTGTTTTTTAATTCATCTGTCCTTGTCTTAAACCCGCCCCGCTCGGGATTCTTGAACCCAGTAGAAGTTGGACCGATCGAGGCCGCCGCCAACCCGCAGAGCGAACGGAAACTCGAGCTCTGCAAACACAGCTGCTCGGCAGAGCGTCTGAATGTTTGTCTGAATATTTGTCCCCTTTCAAAAGTGGCCGCGGCGGGTACATCAACACTGACGGATGGTCGGACGCTAATGGTCGCCGCCGTGCCGGTACATTTCCAGAACACACACATTTTGATCATTTTGACTTATTACGCCGGTCGTAGTTGAATTCCTCCGTGTTGGTTCTTTCCATGTGTTCTGGGCACAGCGTGTTCATTTGGCCTTATCACTC